>NC_091283.1:42911473-43241895 GCF_032444005.1 Ranitomeya imitator
GATTCCCAACGTGTCTGGATGATGGCGCCTCTCAGAACGGCTACAGGAGCAATGATGGGGGTTCTACTTTCTGATTATTATAGGGAAAAGTCACTGCGATATTAAAAGGGTTGTACAAGATTCAAGAACAAGGGTTGTGTCTTCTGTGTAACGGTTGTATCTGTCATTGCAAGTACCACACACAACCTGAGGAGGAAGGGGGCAGAGCTGCAGCACCACACACAACCTGAGGAGGAAGGGGGCAGAGCTGCAGTACCGCACACAACCTGAGGAGGAAGGGGGCAGAGCTGCAGTACCGCACACAACCTGAGGAGGAAGGGGGCAGAGCTGCAGTACCGCACACAACCTGAGGAGGAAGGGGGCAGAGCTGCAGTACCGCACACAACCTGAGGAGGAAGGGGGCAGAGCTGCAGCACCGCACACAACCTGAGGAGGAAGGGGGCAGAGCTGCAGTACCGCACACAACCTGAGGAGGAAGGGGGCAGAGCTGCAGCACCGCACACAACCTGAGGAGGAAGGGGGCAGAGCTGCAGCACCACACACAACCTGAGGAGGAAGGGGGCAGAGCTGCAGCACCGCACACAACCTGAGGAGGAAGGGGGCAGAGCTGCAGCACCGCACACAACCTGAGGAGGAAGGGGGCAGAGCTGCAGCACCGCACACAACCTGAGGAGGAAGGGGGCAGAGCTGCAGCACCGCACACAACCTGAGGAGGAAGGGGGCAGAGCTGCAGAACCGCACACAACCTGAGGAGGAAGGGGGCAGAGCTGCAGTACCACACACAACCTGAGGAGGAAGGGGGCAGAGCTGCAGTACCGCACACAACCTGAAAAGGAAGGGGGCAGAGCTGCAGTACCGCACACAACCTGAGGAGGAAGGGGGCAGAGCTGCAGCACCGCACACAACCTGAGGAGGAAGGGGGCAGAGCTGCAGTACCGCACACAACCTGAAAAGGAAGGGGGCAGAGCTGCAGTACCGCACACAACCTGAGGAGGAAGGGGGCAGAGCTGCAGTACAGCACACAACCTGAGGAGGAAGGGGGCAGAGCTGCAGTACCGCACACAACCTGAGGAGGAAGGGGGCAGAGCTGCAGCACCGCACACAACCTGAGGAGGAAGGGGGCAGAGCTGCAGCACCGCACACAACCTGAGGAGGAAGGGGGCAGAGCTGCAGCACCGCACACAACCTGAGGAGGAAGGGGGCAGAGCTGCAGTACCACACACAACCTGAGGAGGAAGGGGGCAGAGCTGCAGAACCGCACACAACCTGAGGAGGAAGGGGGCAGAGCTGCAGCACCGCACACAACCTGAGGAGGAAGGGGGCAGAGCTGCAGTACCGCACACAACCTGAAAAGGAAGGGGGCAGAGCTGCAGTACTGCACACAACCTGAGGAGGAAGGGGGCAGAGCTGCAGTACAGCACACAACCTGAGGAGGAAGGGGGCAGAGCTGCAGTACCGCACACAACCTGAGGAGGAAGGGGGCAGAGCTGCAGCACCGCACACAACCTGAGGAGGAAGGGGGCAGAGCTGCAGCACCGCACACAACCTGAGGAGGAAGGGGGCAGAGCTGCAGCACCGCACACAACCTGAGGAGGAAGGGGGCAGAGCTGCAGTACCGCACACAACCTGAAAAGGAAGGGGGCAGAGCTGCAGTACAGCACACAACCTGAGGAGGAAGGGGGCAGAGCTGCAGTACCGCACACAACCTGAGGAGGAAGGGGACAGAGCTGCAGTACCGCACACAACCTGAGGAGGAAGGGGGCAGAGCTGCAGTACCACACACAACCTGAGGAGGAAGGAGGCAGAGCTGCAGCACCGCACACAACCTGAAAAGGAAGGGGGCAGAGCTGCAGTACCGCACACAACCTGAGGAGGAAGGGGGCAGAGCTGCAGTACCGCACACAACCTGAGGAGGAAGGGGGCAGAGCTGCATTACCGCACACAACCTGTGGGTGGAGGGGGGTCAGTACCGCACACAACCTGTGGGTGGAGGAGGGGGGGGGGGGTCAGTACCGCACACAACCTGTGGGTGGAGGAGGGGGGGGGTCAGTACCGCACACAACCTGTGGGTGGAGGAGGGGGGGGGTCAGTACCGCACACAACCTGTGGGTGGAGGAGGGGGGGGTCAGTACCGCACACAACCTGTGGGTGGAGGAGGGGGGTCAGTACCGCACACAACCTGTGGGTGGAGGAGGGGGGGTCAGTACCGCACACAACCTGTGGGTGGAGGAGGGGGGGTCGGTACCGCACACAACCTGTGGGTGGAGGAGGGGGGGGGGGGGGGGTCAGTACCGCACACAACCTGTGGGTGGAGGAGGGGGGTCAGTACCGCACACAACCTGTGGGTGGAGGAGGGGGGTTAGTACCGCACACAACCTGTGGATGGAGGAGGGGGGGTCGGTACCGCACACAACCTGTGGGTGGAGGAGGGGGGGGTCAGTACCGCACACAACCTGTGGGTGGAGGAGGGGGGGTCAGTACCGCACACAACCTGTGGGTGGAGGAGGGGGGTCAGTACCGCACACAACCTGTGGGTGGAGGAGGAGGGTCAGTACCGCACACAACCTGTGGGTGGAGGAGGGGGGGGGGTCAGTACCGCACACAACCTGTGGGTGGAGGAGGGGGGTCAGTACCGCACACAACCTGTGGGTGGAGGAGGGGGTAAGTACCGCACACAACCTGTGGATGGAGGAGGGGGGGGTCGGTACCGCACACAACCTGTGGGTGGAGGAGGGGGGGTCAGTACCGCACACAACCTGTGGGTGGAGGAGGGGGGGTCAGTACCGCACACAACGGTCAGTACCGCACACAACCTGTGGGTGGAGGAGGGGGGGTCAGTACTGCACACAACCTGTGGGTGGAGGAGGAGGGGTCGGTACCGCACACAATCTGTGGATAGAGGAGGGGGGGGGTCGGTACCGCACACAACCTGTGGATGGAGGAGGGGGGGGTCAGTACCGCACACAACCTGTGGGTGGAGGAGGGGGGTCAGTACCGCACACAACCTGTGGGTGGAGGAGGGGGGGTCAGTACCGCACACAACCTGTGGGTGGAGGAGGGGGGGGGGGTCAGTACCGCACACAACCTGTGGGTGGAGGAGGGGGGTCAGTACCGCACACAACCTGTGGGTGGAGGAGGGGGGGTCAGTACCGCACACAACCTGTGGGTGGAGGAGGGGGGGGGGGGTCAGTACCGCACACAACCTGTGGGTGGAGGAGGGGGGTCAGTACCGCACACAACCTGTGGGTGGAGGAGGGGGGGTCAGTACTGCACACAACCTGTGGGTGGAGGAGGGGGGGGGGTCAGTACCGCACACAACCTGTGGGTGGAGGAGGGGGGTCAGTACCGCACACAACCTGTGGGTGGAGGAGGGGGGTCAGTACCGCACACAACCTGTGGGTGGAGGAGGGGGGTCAGTACCGCACACAACCTGTGGGTGGAGGAGGGGGGGGGGGGTCAGTACCGCACACAACCTGTGGGTGGAGGAGGGGGGGGGGGTCAGTACCGCACACAACCTGTGGGTGGAGGAGGGGGGTCAGTACCGCACACAACCTGTGGGTGGAGGAGGGGGGTCAGTACCGCACACAACCTGTGGGTGGAGGAGGGGGGGGTCAGTACCGCACACAACCTGTGGGTGGAGGAGGGGGGGTCAGTAGCGCACACAACCTGTGGGTGGAGGAGGGGGGGTCAGTACCGCACACAACCTGTGGGTGGAGGAGGGGGGGTCAGTACCGCACACAACCTGTGGGTGGGGGAGCAGAGCAGCCACGTTTTCTAATCCTGTACGGTCCCTTTAATTAACAATGCCACCACTTGTAAAATGTCTCATCTTTCAGAAGACGATGTGCGGAGGGGCCCAGGGGCCTCATGTAACCACCACCCCTTTGGTGAGGACCCAGAGTCCTGGCAGCGGGGCACAGCCGTCTTGTGAGTCTTTTGATCTGTGGATGTAAATAACTGCTGGAGGCCACAAATCATTCTGACAGCCGCTCATCACTTGCAGAGTTCAGCTATGAGCTCTAAGGCTATGTTCACACTCTGCGGATTTTGCTGCGGATTTTTCCGCAGCGGAATTCCAAAATCCGTAGTGAAAACCCGTTGCGGTTTTTACTGCGGATTTATCGCGGTTTTTACTGCGGTTTCTTATGCGGATTTTCATCTGCAGTTTCCTATTGGAGCAGGTGAAAATCCGCAGAAAAGAAGTGACATGCTGCGGAATGTAATCCGCAGAAAAGAAGTGACATGCTGCGGAATGTAATCCGCAGAAAAGAAGTGACATGCTGCGGAATGTAATCCGCAGAAAAGAAGTGACATGCTGCGGAATGTAATCCGCAGAAAAGAAGTGACATGCTGCGGAATGTAATCCGCAGCGTTTCCGCGCGTTTTTTTCCGCAGCATGTGCACAGCGTTTTTTGTTTCCCATAGGTTTACATTGTACTGTAAACTCATGGGAAACTGCTGCGGATCCGCAGCGGTCAAATCCGCTGCGGATCCGCAGCAAAATCCGCAAAGTGTGAACATAGCCTTAAAGGGGCTTTCTACTTAAAAGATACTGATCGCCCATCTCTCAGGTGACCCACACCCGGCAGCCCCAGGAGCACTTGATACCGGCTCCAGTGTACAGGCCAGACCTGGACAGATGTATTGTATACGCTGATGATCAGCTGCTCCTACCGATGTGAGTAGGGCCTGATCTGCTGTACCCGGCAGTGGCCGCTACACAGGGTACGGAGCTGTGCTGTACTGGCTCTGTATACAGCCAGAGTGGGAGACAGCTGATCGGGGTGTGGGGGGGTTGCAGATATGTCATCAAAGTTATGGAGAACCCCTTTAATTTTTGAAGAAGGCTCCTGTAATCTAGCGTTGTGCCGGTTGCAGGTCCCGAGGGCCGGGCATAAGAGCCATACTATTGGGGGTCCCATCAGGTCGTGATCAGAGCTTTCCCTCTCCTGTAGTCATGTCTGCCCCTATACAGCAGCATCCAGTGACCCTGGAGGTGAAGAGGACGGACACAGGGGCTTTTCTTCCTGTTATCGCCCCCATTGCTGTGAACGGTCACCTTCAGTGGGGGAGAGGGTCTCCTATCACTATGGCTGCGCATTACCTTGTTTATCCTCTTCCATACAGTGCCCCCTCGCGGGCCGGTTACTCACCTTTTGCAGCCCGTGCCCGATGGTGGTAATACATCCCGGGTCCACCAGCGGCTTGGGCCTCTTGGCGGACTCTTCTATGAGGCTCTGCCATTGTCGCGGGAGCCCTGTGAACTTTTGTTCTTGCTCGTCGTAGCCGGTGTGCACCCGATGTTCAAAGTTAGACGGGGCGGAGATCTCGACGCGCTTCTTCTTCTTACTGAACATGGCAGCTAGCTGACCTGGGGGAGAAGCGGGGACAGTGAGTAAGGAGGGGGCGACACATATGGATCGGTAATGTCCGCCTACAGCTCATTGGGCCGTGATCGGCCCTCGTTCCTGGGTCTATTGATGCCCTAATGATGCAGTGAGCAGCTTCCCACAAAGAGTTTATTTCATATAAAGAGGAAGCGCGGCCGTTGCCATGGTGACCGCACGCTCGCTCGAGCATCCGCTAAATATAACCAACGCCCCAGATCAAAAGGAGACGAGCGCTCTCTAATTTGGGCGCATTGGTCACAGCCCGATACACGGTGCACTGACGACAGCGAACCCCCTACTGTGAGCCAAGCAATCACTCGCCCCTCAAGTTAAGGGGGTTCTCCGACATATAAACTGATAATACACAGGCAAAGCGCACCCCCATCCATCACTTATCCTGTGTAGAGGGGATAGTAGAGGGAGAACCCCTTTAATCAGCATTTGGGGGTCCGACATCTGGGGATATCACCTACCTTCAAATAAGGCTCATTTCAAGTCAAGGCCACCTGCAGACCCTTAGGGTAGGTCACCAGTATTGGTTTTGTTACCATCTGGCACCCCCACTGACCACCCCCCACTGTCAGTGGCTGAAAGTACAGTATAAGCCCCCAACTCCACAGCGCTATACACCGTGCAGTGGCCGTATTCAGGTACTGCAACTCAGCTCCTATTGAAGTGACTGGGCTGCAATACCTGAGAACGGCCACTACACAGGGTATGGCACTGCAGAGTCACAACTCCAGTGTGTGCATCAAGCATCAGCAGTTCATGGGGGTCCCTGGGGTCGACCCACCACCAATCTGATACTGGACACCTGCCCTAAGGATCATTATCTTCTTTCAGATGTTGTGACACTTTCATTTTACTAACTACCAGTATTCTTCATTAATGTTGGGGAGTCTTTTCTGAGAAATTGGTATTGTGTTCCTCCTGGCAGTGCCGGGTGTTACCGCGCTACTATGCTCCTATAAATTAAGATCTGAATGAACAGTGGAAGGACGCAACGGGGATCGAGTCGGCTGATAAATGTTTGGTTGGTGAGACCTTCAGACTGGATTCAGAAGTTGCCTGATACGACTGGAATATTCCTTCAAGCGATACTACTCCTTTTTACAATATGTGACAGTGCTGGGAAAAGACATGACACAGGAAAGCTAATAACTTATCCCTCCACCCATAATAAATATTCTGAAGGACGGCACAACAAGGCAATGTCTGATCTCATATGTGAGGTTGAAAATAATTTCCATGCAAAAAAGTGAAAAAGTTATATACCACACACGATCTTTAATAAAAAGAAAGAAAAATGACATCTTGCAATTTTCACACAGAGTTTTTTTTCGGCTCTTACTTCCTATCCTTCCAGAGTTTTCAGCAGCCTCCTTATCAGCAGAGGCAGGATTACACTGACTGATATCACCTCTATATACAGTAGATAACACAGGATCCACCATCAACAATAGGTGATGTCACAGCTCACCTCCTCCTCCTGTACAATGACTGATAACACCTCTATATACAGTAGATAACAAAGGATCCACCATTCACAATAGGTGATGTCACAGCTCACCTTCTCCTCCTATACAATGACTGATAACACCTCTATATACAGTAGATAACACAGGATCCACCATTCACAATAGGTGATGTCACAGCTCACCTCCTCCTCCTCCTGTACAATGACTGATAACACCTCTATATACAGCAGATAACACAGGATCCACCATTCACAATAGGTGATATCACAGCTCACCTCCTCCTGTACAATGACTGATAACTCCTCTATATACAGTAGATAACAGTATCCACCATTCACAATAGGTGATATCACAGCTCACCTCCTCCCCCTCCTGTACAATGACTGATAACACCTCTATATACAGTAGATAACACAGGATCCACTATACACAATAGGTGATGTCACAGCTCACCTCCTCCTCCTGTACAATGACTGATAACACCTCTATATACAGTAGATAACACAGGATCCACCATCAACAATAGGTGATGTCACAGCTCACCTCCTCCTCCTGTACAATGACTGATAACACCTCTATATACAGTAGATAACAAAGGATCCACCATTCACAATAGGTGATGTCACAGCTCACCTTCTCCTCCTGTACAATGACTGATAACACCTCTATATACAGTAGATAACACAGGATCCACCATTCACAATAGGTGATGTCACAGCTCACCTCCTCCTCCTCCTGTACAATGACTGATAACACCTCTATATACAGCAGATAACACAGGATCCACCATTCACAATAGGTGATATCACAGCTCACCTCCTCCTGTACAATGACTGATAACTCCTCTATATACAGTAGATAACAGTATCCACCATTCACAATAGGTGATATCACAGCTCACCTCCTCCTCCTCCTGTACAATGACTGATAACACCTCTATATACAGTAGATAATACAGGATCCACTATACACAATAGGTGATGTCACAGCTCACCTCCTCCTCCTCCTGTACAATTACTGGCTATGTAATGAATGCTCCCGGACACTTTCCCTGCACGTCTCTCACCAGTCAGCAGACTGGGCTTTGTGAATTCACACCATACTCATAGATAGGAACTGAAGCCAGGAGGATCGGCTCTCATCAGACCGTACACAGCTCCTGGTAATGCAGCGCACGCTGTTCGCCCACTTGCCGTCACATGACAGATACACACGGGCGATACACTGGTTATTCCAGATTACTAGTCTATAGATCCGTCACTCACAAAGTCACACCCCAGACGCAGGGCGACAGCGAAAGTCTGCCAAATATACACATCTGACGGTCACAGTACAGGGGAAAGCAATGAGACAAAAGGAAACGATCAGAGTTAGTAGCCATGTGCAGAGCCGAGTGGGCAGAGTAATGTCACAAGTGTTTATATCACTCTCACAGCACACGAAGGTCTCAGAAAAGAGAGCCCGAAGCATACTACAATCCTATCCATAGTCCCGGAGCGTCACATTTGCCTTCTGCAGAAGTTCCCAATATTTTTTTACATATATACACACACTATTAGAGCCATGAAGGTACAGCGAGAAATCCTCCTGAACCGTGGCAGGACGGCGCCCTTTACCTATTCGGCATTGCACGGCTGCCTAGTACAGAGCAGGACACGGAGGAAAGCCCCAGAAATATGGAGGCTTCGATTTCATGTTAAAAAAATAAATAAAATAAAGTGCATGTGTGCCCGAGGCCCTGGTGATATTACTGCGCTCACTTCCTGATAAACACAAGCTGGAAGTTCAATCATCTCAGTGTGTTGTAATTCAAAGGGAATGTCAGGAACTTTAACCCTCGGCCATGTGTAAAGTGTGTACCGGGCAGTGATGATTTCACTGTCTCTCTAAACATTACACAAGTGAAATCTATAAGTAAGACTAATAGGATCTTAGATAACGGTAACAGTCCAATAGTCAGAGGCTGTACCTATCCATAGGATAGCAGATAACTTGCTGATCTGTGAGGGTCCGGCCATGGGGTCCCTACCCACCCCAAGAAAGTGGCTCTGGAATGCTCTGCCTGACTACAACCTCACTTCTTTCATTTTCTCTGTTACAGTCTTTCCAGCAGTGCCATAAAGAATAAACGTAGAAACGTAGAGGTGAGCGTGCCTGCGCACCACTGCAACCAAGTAAGGCTCTGCAGAGCCCCGTTCTCAGGATACCTGGGTGTCCTAGTAGTCAGACCCCTTAGCTTATGAAGTTATTACCTATAGCACGGACAGGAGCTAACTTACAAAGGGGGAATAATCTGAAAGGCACACCACAAATGCTGACCAATGAAAAAAAAATAAACACCAGAATAAAAGCCAAACTAAAATCAGCATTGAAAAAAATCCACAACCCCCCAAACATTGTATATAGGATGTTTTACATTGTGCTACTGACGTTATAGAGATTTTCAGGAGCGTCCAGCTCTCGATTCCTGTGCGGGTGTACTGTGGACGCTGCGTATACAGTACCAGCAAAGTGAATGTGATTTCTGAAATCTCACGCACACGCTGCCTATTTTTTCCATGCGCAAGTGAACCATTAAATCTTTCTTTCAGATCTGCAGCGTCAATTCTTTCACCCATTCTAATAAAAATGCAGGCAAGAAACATGGCAAAAAAGCAAGTATTTTACGCAGTGTTTTACCTTCCAACACACTGGCTTTTGCTGTAGAAAAAAAAAACATGCTGCAAAAACAGCGTGTGTGAACGTACTCGTACAGTGCTCGGCTCTATCAGCGGTCCCATAGATAATAAATGGAGCGGACGCTATTCCATTCTAACGGAGCTTCAGTGCCCAGTTCTGGGGATCGGTGGGGAATAAACAGCAGTACGGGGGGAAGGCAACCAACACAACGCTCAGCGCACCCACAAAGCCGGGAGAACGTAAAATGATAATATCACAAGGGTGGAGACGGCAAATAACAGGTTACAAGGCAGTCCCCGCTACGGCTCATCATAGGGAACCTTAGCTGCTCCCCGTCTGGTACCTCCAGGCGAGGTCGGATGGACCTGCGGCTGCTGTGAGAACAGAGGCAGAGCCCCCCACACTCCCCCGCACAGCGGCTGCTCTCCTCCTAATTAGTAACTCATTACCCCAGACCAGCCATGCGGAACTGAGCAGCTCCCTCACAGCCATGGACATTCATTACATGGAAAGCTCCATCCTGAGGGCTCCGTTCACACATGGAAGGTTTGTAGATGAAATCTCTCACGCTGAAGATCCCTTCCCTGCATGGTTTCCGCAGCGCGGGCATGGAGACCAATGCTGGAGACTGTGCGCTGCCCAGTCTACATGCCGCACGTCCACACTCACTGACCCTATAGTGATGGCAGAGACCCCACAGTTGGTAAGTATCGGTAAGTATCAGTGATTGAGCTCCAGATCTGCTAGAGATGGCGGTCCCATCAATCATCAACTTCTCCTGAATATCCCCCATCCTCTGGCATTCCACGCCTCAACACGTCCAATTATCCACCACCCTCGGAACCTGAAAACCCATCTCTTCAGAAAAGCCTACAGCCTGAGTAACCATTCTGCCGCCTCACCACCACCAGAGCTGCCGCCTCACCACCACCACCAGAGCTGCCGCCTCACCAACCACCACCAGAGCTGCCGCCTCACCAACCACCAGAGCTGCCGCCTCACCACCACCAGAGCTGCCGCCTCACCACCACCAGAGCTGCCGCCTCACCAACCACCACCAGAGCTGCCGCCTCACCAACCACCACCAGAGCTGCCGCCTCACCACCACCAGAGCTGCCGCCTCACCACCAGAGCTGCCGCCTCACCACCACCAGAGCTGCCGCCTCACCACCACCAGAGCTGCCGCCTCACCACCTGCCAGAACTGCCGCCTCACCAACTGCCAGAGCTGCCGCCTCACCAACTGCCAGAGCTGCCGCCTCACCAACCACCAGAGCTGCCGCCTCACCAACCACCAGACCTGCCACCTCACCACCACCAGAGCTGCCGCCTCACCACCACCACCACCAGAGCTGCCGCCTCACCAACTGCCAGAGCTGCCGCCTCACCAACCACCAGAGCTGCCGCCTCACCAACCACCAGAACTGCCGCCTCACCAACCACCAGAACTGCCGCCTCACCAACCGCCAGAGCTGCCGCCTCACCAACCGCCAGAGCTGCCGCCTCACCAACCACCAGTGCTGCCGCACCCCCGACCTTCTGTCTCTTCCCCATTATCCTGAAGAATGTAAGTGGCAAGGACAGGGTCCTCTCCCCTCTGTACCAGGCTGTCATTGTAAATTTGTTTACTGTAAGTGATATCTATAACCCTGTACGTAACCCCTTCTCATGTACAGCACCATGGAATTAATTGTGCTATATAAATATTATTATTATTATTATTAATCACCTAATCTGTGGATTGCTGCGGGACATGCTGGGAGTTGTAGTGAAGGTTGCAGACCATAACTCTAGTAAGCCTGCATGTAATGTGTCCCCCAGATAGGGACGCATTACTGGCGGTAGAAATGACGGAGGCAGTGTCTTAAGTGCTTGGCTTTCCTCCTGTTACTACAGGGGCCCCCGATCCCACACCCAGAAACCTCCTTGGATCTTTTATTTATTTGGTTACACAGAGAAAATAGAAAGTGATTCAGCCGAACAATCTTCACACACAGCGAGCAGCGCCGCTTCCTTCCTGAGGAGCGAGCCAGCGGCAAAACATGAGCTCAGCAGGATGCACGGAGGCGTCCACAGACTGCGGCTCTGTGCGTCTCCCCGCAGGCTCGGCTCCCAGCCATCTGTACCCCAGAAACATCGCCCGAGACTCGGACTTTTGCCACTTGATTGGAATTGGTCACCTACTGGCTCCAATTGTGAAAAAAAGGTTTATGCTGGTGCGTGCTCAGAATTTGGGGATCGCCATCACACGCAAGGGCCGGTAGAGCTGCGGCCAGTCCGTGTGCAGAAGGATCGGGACAGACGAGCCCTAAATCAGTTCCCCAATTATCAACCAAAAGTGCAAAAAAACAAACCCAAAAAACTGAAATTAATAAAGTGGCTACGAAAAATTCCTATAAACAAGAACCTGTTGCCAGTCTGATCCGATTATTTGGGATCTCTAAATATGAGAACCGCCACAGCCAGGTGCTCATCCTACAAAATCCCGCACCCGTCACATTAGGCATTAGGAGAATCTTACCGAAAATAAAAAATATTAATAGTAATAAAAGGACATAAAAAAGAAAGAAAATTAAAAAAAACAGCCATCTATAAAGATTAATCACTTGTGTCGTAAAAATCCTGATTTTACAAGATGGGAAAGAAGTTGTCAATAAAGAGCGTAACAAACTTTTTGCCTCTAGAGTCTTCCTTCTTTGCAGACCACCTCTGGGTGGGGGTACTGAAATATTGCTCCTATAATAAACGTTTGGTGCGTTTTTCCCTACTCTCTGCACTGATAGATGAGGATAGGACCACGACGCACGGCGTGGCGGCTCCGGTCATACAATGCCATCTGCTCCGATTGCTGGTCTCCTTCCTTGCGTGCGACGGTTGTCGTCCATCCCGGTGTAGTATTATGTCCAGGTTACGGGAGGCTACACGGCCGGTACGCCTCTCTCGGCATCATTAATAACACAGACATAGGAGGACATGCTCTGCATCAATAATTGGCTCCATTCAGAAAGTCACCCCCCCGGGTGGACACCAAAACCAGGGCAGTGCACCGGGCACACCAGCGTGGGGGGAGGAGGGAGTGTAGCCTCCATCTTCAGGAGGACATGACCCCGGCAGATACTTGATCGCCCATGTAGCCAAGACTAGATCCCCAGATGGTCTGGACCAATAATGACCATGTCACTGGCAGCCCCAGGAGCGGTGTGGTGCCACGGACACGATTTGCCCTGCAGTCGTGTCCTATCTCTACACTCTGTGCACCAGAGATGAGCACCTCCAGCCGTTGTGAAACTGTGGCTGTAAAGGAATGCTGAGAGTTGTAGTGTCACAACAGCTGGAACACTGAAGTTTGGGGAACGGAGAACAATTTCTAAGAACAGAAAAATTGTCCCCTCTGAATGGGGCTAAAAAGGGTCAATCAGGATCAACCTCCAGACCCCCCAAACAAGCAAAGCCCCCCCCCCCCAGTATATGTTCACTTTTGAGCGGGGGGGGGGGGGTTAATAAGGCAAAGGAGCGGTGCAACCCAATGCAGAGGAGACAATGGTCAGCCACTCTGCCCAGATTCACACGAAGCCCCCGAGTGACGGACTGTCACCACCGTAGGACTTTGCCACACGTGACGGACATCACTCTCCTCCGCAGGTGGCTCCGGTGTAACAATGGGTGAGGCACGATGGCACCAACGTCCGGGGCAGGGACGTGACACTACAATCCCCAACAGTCAGGACTCACCCTTGGCATCGCTCTGGGCTCCGGACACCATAGAGACCGAGGAGGAGAGGGCACAGGCTGCGGCAGAGAATTCCTGGAGCTGACTGATGGGAAGTTTCAGGCCCTCTCGCTGTCCCAGCTAGTTTCATGACGTGAAAGATCAGCTCCTCCCCGGCCCATGGGAGGAGGAAGGAGGAGAAGAAAAGACGGAGGGGTGCCAGGAGTGGTCGGGAACACAATGCACTGACATGACTGTGCTCTGTGATACTGGAGAAGCCTCAAAACTCACACCAAGGACTGTACATACGGAGGGCATGTAAGGCTGGCACCGCCACCACCCTGCGGCACCGCCACCGTCCTGAAGCACCGCCACCACCCTGCGGCACCGCCACCGTCCTGAAGCACCGCCACCGTCCTGAAGCACCACCACTAGCCTGCGGTACCGCCACCAGCCTGAAGCACCACCACCCTGCGGCACCGCCACATCCTGCGGCATTGCCACTAACCTAAGGCACCGCCACCACCCTGCGGCACCACCACTAGCCTGCGGCACCACTACCACCACCACCCTGCGGCACCGCCACCAGCTCTGCGGCACCGCCACTAGCCTGCGGCACCGCCACCAGCCTGCGGCACCGCCACTAACCTAGGGCACCGCCACCAGCCTGCGGCAACGCCACCAGCTCTGCGGCATCGCCACTAGCCTGCAGCACCGCCACCACCACCCTGCGGCATCGCCACTAGCCTGCGGCACCACCACCCTGCGGCACCGCCACCATCCTACGGCATCGCCACTAGCCTGCGGTACCGCCACCACCACCCTGCGGCACCACCATCCTACGGCATCGCCACTAACCTGCAGCACCGCCACCACCACCCTGCGGCATCGCCACTAGCCTGCGGCACCACCACCACCACCCTGCGGCACCGCCACCATCCTACGGCATCGCCACTAGCCTGCAGCACCGCCACCAGCCTGCGGCACCGCCACTAACCTAGGGCACCGCCACCAGCCTGCGGCAACGCCACCAGCTCTGCGGCATCGCCACTAGCCTGCAGCACCGCCACCACCACCCTGCGGCATCGCCACTAGCCTGCGGCACCACCACCCTGCGGCACCGCCACCATCCTACGGCATCGCCACTAGCCTGCGGTACCGCCACCACCACCCTGCGGCACCACCATCCTACGGCATCGCCACTAACCTGCAGCACCGCCACCACCACCCTGCGGCATCGCCACTAGCCTGCGGCACCACCACCACCACCCTGCGGCACCGCCACCATCCTACGGCATCGCCACTAGCCTGCAGCACCGCCACCACCACCCTGCGGCACCGCCACCATCCTACGGCATCACCACTAGCCTGCGGTACCGCCACCATCCTACGGCACCGCCACATCCTGCGGCATTGCCACTAGCCTGCGGTACCGCCACCATCCTACGGCACCGCCACATCCTGCGGCATTGCCACTAGCCTGCGGCACCGCCACGCTGCGGCACCGCCACCAGCCTGCGGCACCGCCACCACCCTGCGGCACCGCCACATCCTGCGGCATTGCCACTAACCTAAGGCACCGCCACCACCCTGCGGCACCACCACTAGCCTGCGGCACCACTACCACCACCACCCTGTGGCACCGCCACCAGCTCTGCGGCACCGCCACCAGCCTGAAGCACCACCACCACCCTGCGGCACCGCCACATCCTGCGGCATTGCCACTAACCTAAGGCACCGCCACCACCCTGCGGCACCACCACTAGCCTGCGGCACCGCTACCACCACCACCCTGCGGCACCGCCACCAGCTCTGCGGCACCGCCACTAGCCTGCGGCACCGCCACCAGCCTGCGGCACCGCCACTAACCTAGGGCACCGCCATCAGCCTGCGGCAACGCCACCAGCTCTGCGGCATCGCCACTAGCCTGCAGCACCGCCACCACCACCCTGCGGCATCGCCACTAGCCTGCGGCACCACCACCACCACCCTGCGGCACCGCCACCATCCTACGGCATCGCCACTAGCCTGCGGTACCGCCACCACCACCCTGCGGCACCACCACCACCACCCTGCGGCACCGTCACCATCCTACGGCATCGCCACTAACCTGCAGCACCGCCACCACCACCCTGCGGCATCGCCACTAGCCTGCGGCACCACCACCACCACCCTGCGGCACCGCCACCATCCTACGGCATCGCCACTAGCCTGCAGCACCGCCACCACCACCCTGCGGCACCACCACCCTGCGGCACCGCCACCATCCTACGGCATCGCCACTAGCCTGCGGTACCGCCACCATCCTACGGCACCGCCACATCCTGCGGCATTGCCACTAGCCTGTGGCACCGCCACCATCCTACGGCATCGCCACTAGCCTGCGGTACCGCCACCATCCTACGGCACCGCCACATCCTGCGGCACCGCCACATCCTGCGGCATTGCCACTAGCCTGCGGCACCACCACTCTGCGGCACCGCCACCAGCTCTGCGGCATCGCCACTAGCCTGCGGCACCGCCACGAGCCTGCGGGACCTCCACCATCCTGCGGCACCGCCACCAGCCTGCGGCATCGCCACTAGACTGCAGCACCGCCACCACCACCCTGCGGCATCGCCACTAGCCTGCAGCACCACCACCACCACCACCCTGCGGCACCGCCACCATCCTACGGCATCGCCACTAGCCTGCGGTACCGCCACCATCCTACGGCACCGCCACATCCTGCGGCATTGCCACTAGCCTGCGGCACCGCCACCACCCTGCGGCACCGCCACCAGCTCTGCGGCATCGCCACCAGCCTGCGGTACCGCCACTAGCCTGCGGCACCGCCATATCCTGCGGCATTGCCACTAACCTAGGGCACCGCCACCACCCTGCGGCACCGCTACCACCACCACCCTGCGGCACCGCCACCAGCTCTGTGGCATCACCACCAGCCTGCGGCACCGCCACCAGCCTGCGGCACCGCCACCAGCCTGCGGAAACGCCAACCAGACTGCGGCACCGCCACAATCCTGCGACACCGCCACCACCCTGCGGCACCGCCACCACCCTGCGGCAACGCCAATAGCCCGCGGCACCGCCACTATCCTGCAGCACCACCACTATCCTGCAGCACCACCACCGTCATGCATCCTGCTATTTGGGGATTTATCCTACAAGCCGGGTTTCAGGATAAAATACCCAATAAAGAATATGTCTCACCTATCCAACACTTTCAAGTACTTGTAATACTTTCCTCAATGGGCAGAAATACGGACAAAGTGCAAGTTTGTAATATACAGTAACCTCCTTCCCATAAGGGTCTGCAGAGGAGCTATTAGGGGCACTTCCTAAACATCGCACGATGCCCAGGTATGCGCAGCACCTATTCTATAACACAGGCGTCCTTGGATCCAGACGTCCAGGACTTGCTCTAATAAATCCCCATGGCTGCACCCCAGTAACACCCTCAATACATGGATGCAGCATTGGACTGGGGTCGTTCCTTGTGCACCGGCCGTGTGAAATCCTGAACTTTCTCAGCGGCATATTCTGGCCCAGAAGTGTCACCTAGCCTTCTAGAAATACAGGCGGAGCGAGTTTTGTCTGGCACCAGAGCCGCTCGGAGGTGCTGGTGGCGGGGGTGTTGTGCACATGTGAATGTGTATCAGCTTTCACTGCTTGTACGCACTAAGTATTAATAATGAGAGGTGGCGAGCTCCCGGGCGCTGTGACCCGGCTCCTCTGGCTGGTCACAAGCCGCACGGCCTGGGATTATATCACAAAACCGATCCAAGACTCTGCTCTCATCACATTTTAGGTGGTCGTCCATTATCAGAAAACTAAAAAAATATATATATATATAATTATTTGGCTGAGGGCGACATCGCTGCAGACAATCAGTGAGTTTTGCAGCTCTGCTTGTGTAGGCTGCTCATAGCTACTGATGTCAGCGACAGGCGGCAGCGTTGACCGTATGACGTCACTACTGCAGCCAATGAATGAAAATCGGGATAGGAACAGAAACTCAGCGCTGGACAATGGGAGTTTGTTTTTGCTTTTTTTAATGGGAGGGGGGGGTATCTACCCACAAAAATCAGACCATCTACAAGCAACATGCACAAAGAACTCCTATTAATTGATCGGTGTAATACTCCGGTCCACCTGCGGAGGCGCTGCAAAAACTCACTGCCTCTTACGCCCATAGGTGGTGCCAGCCTTGGTCAGCTCACTCCCGGCTACTTCTAACAATTCCTTTACCCTTTTTCCAAAGTAAAGGTGTCCACAATCTCACTAAGTATGGGTACAGCAGTGTTCTGGGGGCCCAAAATCACCGGTATGGGAAACCAGAACCCACAAGGCGCCTGTTGGATTCCTCTTCAGACTGTAACATTACAATCAAATCTGACCAGGAACAAACTAGGATGGAAACATGCAAAAATAAAAACACCCTGGAGGTGATGACAGCCAGGAAACGGCTTAGAATAATCCTGCAGAGAGGGATGTGAAGGATCGCAGATGAAAAGCAGGAGATAGTTTCATGACCAAGAGGTCAGAAGTCTTGACCTCCACGTGACTGCGGAGTCTCCAGAAGAAACAGACTCATGAACGTGGACATTGTCTGCAGGGCGCTTCCCACTTTATCCACATAATCCGATGCACAGCTACCAATGAGATTATTAATGGCCATCGGGAAAAATGTTCTGCAGCTCTGAATGTACTTGGGAAATCATCAAGAACCGTCGCTGGCAGCTTCCTTTGCAATTGCTGACCAATAGCATCCCAGATGTCCTTGATGGGCGACAAGTCCAGAGACGCTGCAGCCATGGTAGCATGTTTAGGTCGCAGGCTGCTCACAGTAACACGAGCAACATGAAGCCTGGTGGTGCCGTGTTTAAAAACGGCTCCTGGGACACGTTGGAGAAATGGCTGTACTACTGGTTATACCATGCAATCATTGTAATGCAGGGATGTCAGTGTACCTGGCACAGAGACTATAGGGGTCTGCCTACCAGACATTATGCCACCCAGCACCATGATCTCCAGGAGTAGGACTGGTGCAACGCTCCCTTATGAAGGCCTCCTCATGGTGCTGCCTTCATGGTCTTCTGATGGAAACCAGAAGTTTATCCTCTTAAGTGATGGTCCAACAATAGCTGGAGATGAGAGGAGCGGACCTCAACTTAACAGATTGGGGTTCGTACCGGACAGTTAGTATCCGATGCCACGCACCGTACACGGACTACTTCTGGAAGTCCTCTGTGATGTTCGGAGTTCCAGGGAAAGTCCTTTGAGGGAGTGAATGGGTGTGAGAATATTTTCCAACACAAAAGTTTGGGTCCCCATTGTTTTCAATGTGGTTCAGGTTCTGGATCAAGTTCGGGTACAGTTCTAGTGCCTGAACCGAACTTTGGAATAAAGTTTGGGTCCGATACCTGAACCCCAAATTCCATGGGTGGATGATCACTACTGGAGATTAGTCTGGAGACCATGAGCTGCCGCGGTCTTCAGCGTCTCTGGACCGGTCTCCCCTTCCTATTGATGGCATGCACAGCCCATAGTCACTGATGCCAATAACGGGCGACAGCGGACACATGACGCATGGATGGGACGTCACCACTTACAGTATCAGTCATGGTGGATCAAAGAGGTAAGTAATGCTTCATTATTTGGAGCGTTCCCTGCCCAACTTTGGAAAAAAAAAAAAACTTTCCAAGAGGGGCTACATTATTCGATATGGAGGGCGGGAATGACAAAGCTTTGTTATACCCGAGGAACCCCAACAACCAATGCTGTGGATCCTCGCAGCGAGCAACAGCTGTGCCCGTGGCCGGCATAAGCCATACACAAAGCTTGCCCTGTGCACATGGCAGGACATACTGCGGGAGGCCATGTACAGATTCTTAAGACGTGCTCGGGGTGAAGGGGTTACTGACAAGGGGGATGGGACAGCTATGTGAGGAATGTAGGAGACATGGAGACCATCTCCAGGCTGCCCCCCCTGAGCATCCAGACACATGCTTGGGTCTAGTGGGTAGTAAAGTAACACGACCCCTACAAATGACTATTCACATTACTGCCCCGCTGATGCCAATGGATCCTGCGCCCGTCCTGGTAAGCGCCTGTGTCACTAAGCTGTGCCCTGCATGTACAATATGGGCACGGCGTGGCATTATCCTTACACTTGTTACCAGAGACAGCTGCGACTTACAGTACACAACCACCAGCGAGACACATGCTGGGGGGGAAGCAGGCGATCAGACCGCAGAAAGCTCAGCAATCCAAATAATGCGAATGATGGGAGTTATCAGCGCCCAGGAATGGCACCTGGACAGCGTCCAATGCACCAGCCACCCCCGCCCGACCGATGCCTGTCCTCTGCCTTCCACCTACAGCTGTGATATAGGCCCCATTGCATACTGTCTTATGTCTCTATTACTGCAGTGCTTCCTTGTCCATCCAGAGCTACCTGCTTCATGAATAGAACAATGCATTCTCCGCCATTATTGGTAGGGGTCTGACCGCGGAGGCCTTCTCCGATCACAAGAACAGGGGTGGCTAGAGTGCTCGTATGACCACTGCTCCATTCACTGTCTACAGGGCTGGTGGTCCCTACTGCGCCAATCACATGAGGACGCTGTGATGGGTAGGGGGGCTCAGCAGCCCTATCCTACAGATATAGGTACTTAATAAATGTTTCTGGGAGCATCTCCCCATCTTATACACTGATGGAATATTGCTAGGATTTGCCACCACTTTATGATGGAGGACCACCACTATTCAGGAGACTTACCAGCCTAGTGATGCTGCAATGGTCACCCCTTTCTCAGGAAAGTGGCCCGCGCCCTCTGATCAGACAGGGATTGACTGTCCTAGCACTCAGGATGGGAGCGCCCCTCTAACCCTGAATGCCCCCTGCTTGTGGCCTATAGGTGCTCAGCTCCCCTGGTGTCTAAGTACAGCACCGCAGGCTCCTGCACGGTCTGTCCGGCA
The DNA here is from genome assembly GCF_032444005.1 of Ranitomeya imitator. Taxonomy (NCBI): domain Eukaryota; kingdom Metazoa; phylum Chordata; class Amphibia; order Anura; family Dendrobatidae; genus Ranitomeya; species Ranitomeya imitator. The sequence continues at coordinate 42,931,710 of NC_091283.1, forward strand.
CAGTATAGAGCGCCCCCTTAGGCTGGGAGGCTCGGCGTTCCCTGGCAGCCTCAGTGATGTTCAGCCGGGCAGAATGAAGGCCACAGACACATAGGAGCGTCCCACATGATTCATTAGCTCCAGCACATCGCCTTACATAATGTCTAAATTACATTTCTACTCTGTGCTCCTTCTAGTGGGCAATTAGATTTGCATAATTACAAGCCTCACACGATACATATGAAGACAAGAATGACATTTTTGGAAATGGGGAAACAACTAAATAATTTAAGCAAAGTTTCATATAAGGAGTATGCAGGAGCTTGGAGAGGGGGAGGAGGGCAAGGGTCTTACCCAAGAGCCTCCAGAATTAGGGAGGGGAGAGGACCTCTCCACAGAGTCTCCAGAACTAGGGTGGTGGGGTGGAGCAGGGGCCTCTCCCCAGAACTAGTTTGTTGGGGTGGAGCAGCCCCCTTTCATCAGAGCCTCCAGAACTAGGGTGGTGGGGTGGGAAGAGGACCTCTCCCCAGAGTCTCTAGAACTAGGGTGGAGGGATGGAGCAAGGGCCTCTCCCCAGAGTCTCCAGAACTAGGGTGGTGGGGTGGAGCAGAGGCCTCTCCCCAGAACTAGGTTGTTGGGGTAGAGCAGCCCCCTTTCATCAGAGCCTCCAGAACTAGGGTGGTGGGGTGGGAAGAGGACCTCTCCCCAGAGTCTCCAGAACTAGGGTGGTGGGATGGAGGATGGGCCTCTCCCCAGAGTCTCCAAACTAGGGTGGTGGGGTGGAGCAAGGGCCTCTCTCAAGAGTCTCCAGAACTAGGGTGGAGCAGGGGCCTCTCCCAAGAGTCTCCAGAACTAGGGTGGAGCAGGGGCCTCTCTGCAGAACCCTAGGGTGGGGAGAGGGCCTCTCTACAGAACCAGGGTAGAGCGGGTGAAGTGGTGACTTCTCCCCAGAGTCTCCAGATCTAGGGTAGTGGGGGCGGGTTGAGGGCCTCTCCCCAGAGTCTCCAGAACTAGGGAGGGGAGAGGACCTCTCCCCAGAGTCTCCAGAACTAGGGTGGTGGGGTGGAGCAGGGGCCTCTCCCCAGAGTCTTCAGAACTAGGTTGGTGGGGTGGAGCAGGGGCCTCTCCCCAGAATCTCCAGAACTAGGTTGGTGGGGTGGAGCAGGGGCCTCTCCCCAGAGTCTCCAGAACTAGGGAGGGGAGAGGACCTCTCCCCAGAGTCTCCAGAACTAAGGTAGTGGGGTGGAGCAGGGGCCTCTCCCCAGAGTCTCCAGAACTAGGTTGGTGGGGAGGAGCAGGGGCCTCTCCCCAGAGTCTCCAGAACTAGGTTGGTGGGGTGGAGCAGGGGCCTCTCCCCAGAGTCTCCAGAACTAGGGAGGGGAGAGGACCTCTCCCCAGAGTCTCCAGAACTAAGGTAGTGGGGTGGAGCAGGGGCCTCTCCCAAGAGTCTCCAGAACTAGGTTGGTGGGGAGGAGCAGGGGCCTCTCCCCAGAGTCTCCAGAACTAGGTTGGTGGGGTGGAGCAGGGGCCTCTCCACAGAGTCTCCAGAACTAGGTTGGTGGGGTGGAGCAGGGGCCTCTCCACAGAGTCTCCAGAACTAGGGTGGTGGGGTGGAGCAGGGGCCTCTCCCCAGAGTCTCCAGAACTAGGTTGGTGGGGTGGAGCAGGGGCCTCACCCCAGAGTCTCCAGAACTAGGTTGGTGGGGGTGGAGCAGGGGCCTCTCCCCAGAGTCTCCAGAACTGGGGTGGTGGGGCGGAGCAGGGGCCTCTCCACAGAGTCTCCAGAACTAGGGTGGTGGGGTGGAGCAGGGGCCTCTCCACAGAGTCTCCAGAACTAGGGTGGTGGGGCGGAGCAGGGGCCTCTCCCCAGAGTCTCCAGAACTGGGGTGGTGGGGCGGAGCAGGGGCCTCTCCACAGAGTCTCCAGAACTAGGGTGGTGGGGCGGAGCAGGGGCCTCTCCCCAGAGTCTCCAGAACTGGGGTGGTGGGGTGGAGTAGGGGCCTCTCCCCAGAATCTCCAGAACTAGGGAGGGAAGAGGACCTCTCTCCAGAGTCTCCAGAACTAGGTTGGTGGGGTGGAGCAGGGACCTCTCCCCAGAGTCTCCAGAACTAGGGTGGTGGGGCGGAGCAGGGGCCTCTCCCCAGAACCAGGGTAGAGGGGGTGAAGTGGGGACTTCTCCCCAGATCTAGAGTAGTGGGGGCGGGGCGAGGGCCTTTCCCCAGACTCTACAGAGATGGGGGGTGGGGGACAGGACGTCTCCACAGCAATATTCCCACCACAGCACATGCAGATATTGCTCATAGTGATCTGCAGATACATATGATTGAGGAGTAGGGTTTTGACTGCTGTGATTCTTGCCTAATACCAACCTTCTACAATACCATGCTGAGAACTGTAGTTCCCCATCTGCTGAGGACATGCCTTCTGTATGAAGATGAAGCCATCAGCAGCAGACGGAGGAGCTCTAGTAATGACGGGTGTGGAGGAGGATGCACTTGTTCTTGCAGCAGGTCACAGCTTGTCTGGTAGGGAAGGTGGATGACTGCTCACAGCGATACACCTGTCTCGTCCTGTCACTCAGCGCTGTCTGACTGCGCCTGGACAGTAGGGGGCACCATTTCACGACATCACATAACTACAGCCATGCAACAACTCACTTTTTGATCAAGTACAGCACACAATAATGCTTCCGGGGCGCAAGCAGAAAGCACCGGGGTCTAAGTGACGAGCTAAATCCGCACAAGCCATAAATGTGAAAGCCCCGGCACATTGTCCTGTTCACAGCACCGCACCCAATCCTTAAAGCAGCCGTCCTGTGCCAGTGGCAGAGCTGCCACACCTTTGTCCTGCCAGCGATTATTGCTGTAACCCTTCCCCGTCCAGGGTCAGTAAGTCACTGGGCAGAACAGGAATGTCCATAAGAAGCGAGAGGAAATAACAGCGAGGAGACTCGCCCAGCGCAGAGGCGCAGCACAATGGTGCAACACAGGCGGGAAGTTCATTGCTCCTGGTGAAAGTGCAGCGATCCGCACATGTATTACCTGAAATAATAAACATTTATTATGTGTTGTCAATAATCCAGGATGATAAATCATCTATATAAGGCTCCCCATTACTGTGGGCGACGCTGATGACGTATCTCATCGGGATATTCTTATCTTCTGATGCTATACTTTATAGTTACCATGTGTCAGCACTTTATGGTCAGTGGTGGTCAATGCCCTGCGAAAGAAGGGGCGCATCGTTATTTTACCGCTTCTTCCTGCAGAAGGCTCTCGATCCCCAAATGCCATGGTGGGTGAGAAGGCTCTCGATCCCCAAGGGTCGGGGGGCTATGGTGCCAATGCCATGTATATGCATTTAGCATTTGTAGCATATTTTTTGCTACAAAAACCAGTGTTGGCAGGAAAAAAGTGCATTTTGGTGCATTTGTTAGTTAGTCAATTGAATTAGGTGAAATATTCTGCCAAAAAAAAAACACTAAAAGAACTGACGCTGCAGATCTGAAAAACACAGGAGGTTGAAATTTTCAAGGAAAAAAAAAAACGAAAAAAAAAAACAACCAAAACAGCGTGTTCATGACATTTCAGAAATCTAATTCACTTTGGTGCGAATTTTCCGTAAGTTTCCAATGTGTGAACAAGCCCTTATTCGGACTCTTCATAGAGTAAGTCGGTAATAAAAGGGTTAATGCCAACACTAGCAGGAGCTGGGTGATAACTATGCGGGCTCTGAAATACGGGAATTGTGACCCATAAATAGAACAGACCTTGTAGTGTGGCAGAAATGTACACAGACCTCATAGATCCGGCTCCGAAATCCACAGCCAGGGAGGGAGCGGTCCGTTATCAGTGTGCACTGAGGGTCTCATGTCACAGCTGGGGGGGACAGGCCAGGACCCTTGTCGGTTGTGTGACATTGTTGTGCAGGGTAAGTCACAGAGAGGAGTAGTGATGGGGTCTAAAAGTTTGCACCTGACTTCTTTTCTGTGCCTCTTATCCCCCTTCAATATGGAAGCCCCCACAGTGATCAAGCGCAGGGCTCTTTTTTTGCTGGATTCTGCTGCGGATTTCACCATGTGCATTGCAAACTCTGCAAGAAAAGCAAAACCCGAGCCGTGTCTGCATCACAATCTGGATACACTGCAGCAGAAATATGCACCTCACGTCATTCTCCACAGCCACAGGGTTAGTAGTTTATCTTTAATGGTAGGCACTGGCCAAGTCTCAGGGTCAGGGCCGCCATCAGGGAATTACTGCCCATACTGGCGTATGGGGCCAGGTGAGCAGAGGGGGCCCGCAGCAGGAACCCTCTCTTTTGCTCACCGGGCCCCAGCGGTACAATGCTGCCGCTTCAGTAACTGATCGTGTGCCCTCAGAGGTACGATCAGCTAAAATCTGTTGCCGTCCGGGAGATGCCGCAATGGGAATACTACCACAGGGTGCGTTATACCGCTATTGGGGGGGCAACTTCAACTACAGACGTTACCACTGTGTTACCTGTACACTGACATTATATACCCTATACTATATGCAGAGCTCCTGTGTATAATGTCACCAGCGATCACTGTATTGTCTATACACTGACACTATATAAAGAGCAGAGCTCCTGTGTATAATGTCACTGGTGATCACTGTACTACCTGTACACTGACACTATATACAGAGCTCCTGTGCATAATGTCACTGGTGAGCACTGTATTACCTGTACACTGACACTATATACAGAGCTCCTGTGTATAATGTCACTGGTGATCTCTGTATTACCTGTACACTGACACTATATACAGAGCTCCTGTCTCCTGTGTATAATGTCACTGGTGATCACTATATTACCTGTACACTGACACTATATACAAAACTCCTGTGTATATGTCACTGGTGATCACTATATTACCTGTACACTGACACTATATACAAAGCTCCTGTGTATAATGTCACTGGTAATCACTATATTACCTGTTTACTGACACTATATACAGAGCTCCTGTGTATATGTCACTGGTGATCTCTGTATTACCTGTACACTGACACTATATACAGAGCTCCTGTCTCCTGTGTATAATGTCACTGGTGATCACTATATTACCTGTACACTGACACTATATACAGAGCTCCTGTGTATATGTCACTGGTGATCACTATATTACCTGTATACTGACACTATATACAGAGCTCCTGTGTATATGTCACTGGTGACCACTATATTACCTGTACACTGACACTATATACAGAGCTCCTGGGTATAATGTCACTGATGGTCACTGTATTACCTGTACACTATACACTATATACAGAGCTCCTGTGTATAATGTCACTGGCGATCACTGTATTACTTGTACACTATATACAGAGCTCCTGTGTATAATGTCACTGGCGATCACTGTATTACTTGTACACTATATACAGAGCTCCTGTGTATAATGTCACTGGCGATCACTGTATTACCTGTACACTGTATACAGAGCTCCTGTGTATAATGTCACTGGCGATCACTGTATTACAGTACATCGTAACATAGTTAGTAAGGCCGAAAAAAGACATTTGTCCATCCAGTTCAGCCTATATTCCATCATAATAAATCCCCAGATCTACGTCCTTCTACAGAACCTAATTGTATGATACAATATTGTTCTGCTCCAGGAAGACATCCAGGCCTCTCTTGAACCCCTCGACTGAGTTCGCCATCACCACCTCCTCAGGCAAGCAATTCCAGATTCTCACTGCCCTAACAGTGAGATGTCACTGATGATCACTGTATACCTGTACACTGACACTAAAAACTATGTACTTTATACAAAGCTTCTGTGTATAATGGCGCTTAGGGTAAACTTAGTATTTTTTTTTTATTAATGATCAGTATTGTAGTAATCAGTCACTATGTGGTTGTAATATGTGGTCTGGCCGTGGTGTGGCAGTACTTGTCCCTTGTATGTGATATTATTCGGTCACTATGTGGTCTGGTCATGGTGTGACGGTATTTGTCCCTTGTATGTGGTAATACTGTTCATTTTAAAAACTAAGTGACACATTCCGTTAAAGAAACACACCGGTAAATAAAAATCTAAACTAAAAAAAAGTATTGGATATTTTAACAAATATTTAATAGCTACCTTGTCATGGTGGTGGCTTAAAAAACAATATCTTTCTTTCAAATCAAAAGCTGCTGGCTATGTATGTGATCCGGTGTTAGATGGGAACTGGTAATCTGTGGTTGGTGAGGACGTGGCGCAGAAGTGGAGTTTTTCTATGAGTGAGCGGTGGGACTGTAAAAGGTTGGAGGGTTGGAGGCGGAGCTGGGGTGGAGACTGGGCAGAGCTTCAAGGGGGCCCGAAAATGTTGTCAGTATGGGGCCCTGAAATTCCTGGTGGCAGCCCTGCTCAGGGTAGACGGGGTACCTTAGTGACCAGATGCTAACTGTTACTGACATGTCACAGAGGTCGTCATTCAAAAAGGTCGTATTTTAGGACCATCCCGCATTGTGGCGGGGATCCTGCTCATCATAGGGAAAAAAAGAAGACATGCTTCAGCGCCATCATTCCAACATTGCCTATTTTGCAATAGAACGGACTTCAGATTTTCTACCCATAATGCACTGCAAGGAGGATCTACACCCCTGGCACCAGGACTGGCATCTTCACATGTAAAAGTAGGTAAACTATGCCTGCAGTCAGATTCCGGGACAGCGGCACCAAGGAGCCATTCTAACCCGAGCCTGCACTGCAATTATCCCCCGCATATACACAGATTGTGTAAGCTCTGCGTGTACAGAGGCGCCCGCGCAGCCGGCAGAGCGTTACTGCTCCGATCACAGCAGTTTAACCTCTTACACGCCGCTGTCAATCATGATAGCGGCACTTAGGTTGGAAATGGCGTCTTTTTAAGAATTGATCTCCCCACATGCTTGTGCCTTCCCAATGGCACGGTCACAGCAACTGGGAGCTCAGTGAAGGCCCTCGCCTCTGCCATGCTTGCCTCTCACCCGGCTCCTCCATGTCAGCTCCCCTTCTCCCAAATCATAGATGTAAATAATAAATGGAACTGTCGTGCGCCTTAAGTCCAGACTAATAAAATAACCCAATTTCTGTCTCGTATGGTGAATATTTGCAAAAAAAAAAAAAAAAAAAGTTTACTGTCACTTTGCCTCCTCCCCAAAAAAAATGGAATAAAAAGACCAATAAGCCAAAAGAACCCCAAACATGGTGCCAGTAACCACAGCTCGGGCTGCACAGCACACACCACCGGGACATGGAAGGATGGTACTTCTTGGAATGTGAGGAAGAAGAAATATGAAGGTGAAGAGGAGGCAGACGCCGCGCACGGCCCCCGGAAGAGGTGGCCCCGGGGCACCGCCACAGAGGAGGCGGACGCCCGCACACGGCCCCCGGAAGGGGCGGCCCCGGGGCACCTCCACAGAGGAGGCGGACGCCACGCACGGCCCCCGGAAGGGGCGGCCCCGGGGCACCGCCACAGAGGAGGCAGACGGCCCCCGCGCACCGCCCCCGTAAGAGGAGGCCGGCGGCCCCCGCGCACCGCCCCGGAGGAGGAGGCCGGCGGCCCCCGCGCACCGCCCCGGAGGAGGAGGCCGGCGGCCCCCGCGCACCGCCCCGGAGGAGGAGGCCGGCGGCCCCCGCGCACCGCCCCGGAGGAGGAGGCCGGCGGCCCCCGCGCACCGCCCCGGAGGAGGAGGCCGGCGGCCCCCGCGCACCGCCCCGGAGGAGGAGGCCGGCGGCCCCCGCGCACCGCCCCGGAGGAGGAGGCCGGCGGCCCCCGCGCACCGCCCCGGAGGAGGAGGCCGGCGGCCCCCGCGCACCGCCCCGGAGGAGGAGGCAGGCGGCCCCCGCGCACCGCCCCGGAGGAGGAGGCAGGCGGCCCCCGCGCACCGCCCCGGAGGAGGAGGCAGGCGGCCCCCGCGCACCGCCCCGGAGGAGGAGGCAGGCGGCCCCCGCGCACCGCCCCGGAGGAGGAGGCCGGCGGCCCCCGCGCACCGCCCCGGAGGAGGAGGCCGGCGGCCCCCGCGCACCGCCCCGGAGGAGGAGGCCGGCGGCCCCCGCCCACCGCCCCGGAGGAGGAGGCCGGCGGCCCCCGCGCACCGCCCCGGAGGAGGAGGCAGACGGCCCCCGCGCACCGCCCCGGAGGAGGAGGCAGACGGCCCCCGCGCACCGCCCCGGAGGAGGAGGCAGACGGCCCCCGCGCACCGCCCCGGAGGAGGTGGCCCCCGCGCACCGCCCCGGAGGAGGAGGCAGACGGCCCCCGCGCACCGCCCCGGAGGAGGAGGCCGGCGGCCCCCGCGCACCGCCCCGGAGGAGGAGGCAGACGGCCCCCGCGCACCGCCCCGGAGGAGGAGGCAGACGGCCCCCGCGCACCGCCCCGGAGGAGGAGGCAGACGGCCCCCGCGCACCGCCCCGGAGGAGGAGGCAGACGGCCCCCGCGCACCGCCCCGGAGGAGGTGGCCCCCGCGCACCGCCCCGGAGGAGGAGGCAGACGGCCCCCGCGCACCGCCCCGGAGGAGGTGGCCCCCGCGCACCGCCCCGGAGGAGGAGGCAGACGGCCCCCGCGCACCGCCCCGGAGGAGGTGGCCCCCGCGCACCGCCCCGGAGGAGGTGGCCCCCGCACACGACCCCAGAGAAAGAGGTCACAGAGCACCGCCCTGGAAGAGGCAGCCCACCAGTAATGGTGCCGCATATGGCTGGGTGCAGTGCTGGGTCCCACCTCCAGGGGGCAGCAGAGCAGTCAGCAGCCCTCACACCCTGGATTAAGGGGCACTTACAGTTTCCCCCACTGTCACGACGCCCTGTAACCGGCGCACACCTCTCTGACTGACAGCAGATACAATCTCACTCAAATCGGGCGATTTATATCGCACACTTCACAAGTCTGCATACATAGTAACGACTGAACCACCGATTACTATAAAGCCCCCAACAAAGTACTTTGTATGTGCCCCCGCCAGCTTCTCCGTCCTTACCGGGAGCCCAGGCTCTTCTCCCCTCACTGTCCTCCGGCCCCGGGCGCCATGTTGTCCTACGAGCTTCAACATCCGGGGACTCCTGGCTCCCACAGCGCCTGCTGCCCAGCAACGCCGTACGCCGTAAACGGCTCCGCCTACTGAATGAAGAGTCGCGTTCTCATTGGTGGGAACAGCTGTCACTCTGCATATTGGCGCTCCTTGATTGGGTGGCCTGACACTGTCAGTCATGTAGATGGAGATTGATGATTGGCTGAGGAAGGATTCGTAGCTCGCACGTTGCTTTGCCGTTCTCGGCTGTAGAGGGTGAAAGTAGAAGGTGAGTTCTGTCTGCAGCGCGGCGGACATGTTGGCGGAGCCTGTGCCCTCAGCAGGGCCTATGTGGGCCCTCTTTACTTTCCCTTTTACCCCGTCGTCTTCCAAGAGCTGTAGTTTTTTGTCTATACAGTGGTATGAAGGCTGCGGATTTTTAAAACTTATTTTTTTCATTTCATTATTTTGGGGGGAAGCAAAATGACCCTTTTGGTCCTGAAGAAAATGGTACTGGCAAAAGTGTCCCAATTTTTTACTAGAAAAAAGTAATCTGTAAATCCCGGGAGTTTTCCTGATTACACTGGTCAACGCAATTGTTCTGGCAAAAGGTTTTAAAACATATTTTAACCCCTTCATGACCTTGGGATTTTCCATTTTTCCGTGTTCGTTTTTCACTCCCCTCCTTCCCAGAGCCATAACTTTTTTATTTTTCCGTCAATTTGGCCATGTGAGGGCTTATTTTTTGCGGGACGAGTTGTACTTTTGAACGACATCATTGGTTTTAGCATGTCATGTACTAGAAAACAGGAAAAAAAATTCCAAGTGAAGTGAAATTGCAAAAAAAAGTGCAGTCCCACACTTGTTTTTTGTTTGGCTTTTTTGCTAGGTTCACTAAATGCTAAAACTGACCTGCCATTATGATTATCCAGGTCAGTACGAGTTCGTAGACACCTAACATGACTAGGTTATTTTTTACCTAAGTGGTGAAAAAAAATTCCAAACTTTTTGCTAAAAAAAAAAAAAAAAAAATTGCGCCATTTTCCGAAACTCGTAGCGTCTCCATTTTTCATGATCTGGGGTCGGTCGACAGCTTATTTTTTGTGTGCCGAGCTGGCGTTTTTAATGATTCCAATTAGGTGCAGATATGTTCATGTGATCGCCCGTTATTGCATTTTAATGCAATGTCGCGGCGACCAAAAAAACGTAATTCTGGCGTTTCGATTTTTTTTTCTCGTTACGCCGTTTAGCGATCAGGTTAATGCTTTTTTTTTATTGATAGATCGGGCGATTCTGAGCGCGGCGATACCAAATATGCGTAGGTTTGATTTTTTTTTTATTGATTTATTTTGATTGGGTCGAAAGGGGGGTGATTTAAACTTTTATATTTTTTTTATTTTTTTCACATTTTTTTTTACTTTTTTTTTTTTTACTTTTGCCATGCTTCAATAGCCTCCATGGGAGGCTAGAAGCAGGCACAGCACGATCGGCTCTGCTACATGGCAGCGATCTGCTGTTCGCTGCTATGTAGCAGAAAATCAGGTGTGCTGTGAGCGCCGACCACAAGGTGGCGCGCACAGCTACCGGCGATCAGTAACCATAGAGGTCTCAAAGACCTCTATGGTTACAATGGAGAAGCATCGCCGTACTCCGATCATGTGACGGGGGTCGGCGATGCGCTCATATCCGGCCGCCCGGACGGAAGCACCGGTTAAATGCTGCTGTCTGCGTTTGACAGCGGCATTTAACTAGTTAATAGCGGCGGGAGAATCGCGATTGCACCCACCGCTATTGCGGGCACATGTCAGCTGTTCAAAACAGCTGACATGTCCCGGCTTTGATGCGGGCTCACCGCGGAGCACTGCATGAAAGCCGGGGAGCTGACCTCGGACGCACTATCCCGTCCGAGGTCAGAAAGGGGTTAAGTCAATTGTTGCTGCTGATTACGAATATGAACTCCGTTTTTTGCTATCACATCAGGATTTCGAGATATTTTCAATTTTTGATGAAAATTACTCCTAATGTTTTATGATAAAAACATGATTTTTGGTACTACAATTTGTATATTTTTAATCAAGGAATAACGAAGATTACAAAGTCTATGTACAGCAAATCAAATATACTTACAGAATTAAACTACAGAATATAATAACACATAATATATGGCGCACAGATGAATGACAAATGGCCGTTATTTGCACTTTCTTTTCTTGGCTGATCTGTGATGTTCGGCTTCTGGGTTGTCTCTCATCAAACTCCAGCAATAGTCGCCATCATATGTGAGTCCCACCGGCCTTGATATCGTTATTCCATTGTTTTAATGTCCTGATGAAAACGCTCCCCTTGTTCCTCGCTCACATCCCCAAGGTTCTCTGGAAAAAAGTCCCATTGTCTGTGTAAATAGTGAATCTTGATCCTCATTCTCCATCCAAGATTTCGCAGACTCATTAGTAGCTCTTCCACAATCTCTTCATAGTTGTCTGCTTTCTTCTTCCCTAGAACATTCCGCACCACATTACAAAATGCCTCCAAGCTCTTTCTTCTGTCTCATTCATTGATGTGATAACATTTGGGTCTCTCATAATTGTTCTTATTTGAGGTCCATCAAATATTCCAGCCTTGTTCTTCTCTTCACTAAGACCAGGAAAAGTTGAACATGTATAGATAAAGCATTCTCCACTGTGATTGAGAGCTTTGACGAACTGCTTCATCAATGCAAGTTTTATGTGTAAGGGAGGAAAGACAATGTCCTTCCTGTCCACTAGAGGATCATGGATGACATTCTTATCGCCAGATGCCAAACTCGGTCGCTGAGGCCGTTCAGTTTTCACCCAATGCTCTGCTGTAGCTCTACTGTCCCAGTAGCACAGAAAACAAGGGTGTTATCAGAACAAATGGGAATTATGCATGTTCAAAGAAAACAAAGATATTCTCACATTTATTGGGAGACTAAATGAAAACTAAGTTTACCTTAGTGACATGTATAAACCGGCACTTTTCATACACTACTTATATTTATCATGGAATTCATGAAAATGGGTAATATACCTATAGCGCAAAAATGTGAAAGAAACTTGTTGCGAAACGCGGATTGGGGCGAGGTGGTACGCTCTGCTGACTGTAGGTAGATATTATTATAAAGTCTGGATTTTGTGCACTGGTATTTTGAATATTACAGGCAGCTGGAGGTGTACCGGACAATATGAGATTATGGAACTACTACCGTGCACTTGATGTTACTGAATGATGTACTACACTCAGCCTTCCACCTTATGTTAGGGTGCTTGGGCATTTTATGCATTTTAACAATTTTTCCAATAAAAGCTTTAATTCACTTTATTATGGATCTCTTCATTTTGGCTACATATATATTGCCAGGTCCGGCCCGAAGTCTCCGCGGCTCAGGGGTCTGTTATTGTCTGCAGCATCGCCGCCGCCGTGACATTGGTGGCGCTGCAGTCAATGACTGCGTTCAGTCATGTGCGGAGGCTGTAACACTCACACAATACCATTATAGGAGCAGAGTCGGGGGCGCTGGTGTTATTTATAAAAATCTGTGGAGCCGGATGTCGACTTTAAGGAACGTGTCATGAGAAAATTGCCTATCATAAAAATCAAGTTTTTGCAGTAAATTTATCTTTAATGGGGATAGGAAAGAATAGAAAAAAAATCTCAAATCGTACAATTTTTATACTGGCCTCATGCTAAACTTACAGTTTTTCTTCTGTACAGGTTACTTTTCAGCATCATCATTACAAAGAAGTTCACAGTCACTGATAACACAGGATCCACCATTCACAATAGCTAATGTTACAGCTCACCTCCTCCTCCTCCTCCTCCTCCTCCTGTACAATGACTGATAACATCTCTATATACAGTAGATAACACAGGATCCACCATTCACAATAGGTGATGTCACAGCTCACCTCCTCCTCCTGTACAATGGCTGATAACACCTCTATGTACAGTAGATAACACAGGATCCACCAATCACAATAGGTGATGTCACAGCTCACCTCCTCTTCCTGTACAATGACTGATAACACCTCTATATACAGTAGATAACACAGGATCCACCATTCACAATAGGTGATGTCACAGCTCACCCACCTCCTCCTGTACAATGGCCGATAACACCTCTATATACAGCAGATAACACAGGATCTACCATTCACAATAGGTGATATCACAGCTCACCGCCTCCTCCTGTACAATGACTAATAACTCCTCTATATACAGTAGATAACACAGGATCCACCATTCACAATAGATTTCACAGCTCACCTCCTCCTCCTGTACAATGACTAATAACACCTCTATATACAGTAGATAACACAGGATCCACCATTCACAATAGGTGATATCACAGCTCACCTCCTCCTCCTGTACAATGACTGATAACACCTCTATATACAGCAGATAACACAGGATCCACCACTCACAATAGGTGATGTCACAGCTCACCTCCTCCTCCTGTACAATGACTGATAACACCTCTATATACAGTAGATAACACAGGATCCACCATTCACAATAGGTGATGTCACAGCTCACCTCCTCCTCCTGTACCGATTAGATAACGCTATCATACACATTATATTAAGCCTAGAGGGCAGTAGAAAAATTGCAAAATGTGAATAGTTTTTTAATTAAACATCCAAATTGTGACATTTTAAATACATTTAACACAAAATCCTGCTGCAAACAATAAGTCCTTTTCTCCGGACACATTCCCTGTACGATGGCTCAGAAAGGACAATGGAGGGAGCATCACAGTTGTAAATAATAGAGCGAAATCAATTTTTAGGTTGAAATCTCCTTTAATATTGACACTTTCACCCCAGTCCGGGGGTCCCGCTTCTTACAAGTTTACTGTTGCCCCTTTAAGAGGAAAAAAAATAAGAATACGGTTTTGTGTTCTGGGTATAATTAATTGCTTATAGGGCAGAGTTGGATGTTGGGTGTCCGAGACCACCGGTGCTGGTCGGTTCCTCTGTGTTCTTCATGGGGCTCATTGTGTTCTGTGCAGGACTAGTCTCACGGATCCAACATGGACGGCGAGAGAAAGAAATCATCAGGTAGAAGTGTAGTACTACATGGCGGCAAATAACACGAGGACGACTCGAGTCCACCGCCACAGAGACCCCTACTACATAGCGGCTCAGGGGAAGCCGCAGACCCCCCTCTATGATATACATGTGCCCTAAAAGGGTTGACATCATGAGACATCCCCTTTAAGTGCTCATTCAGTGCAAGAGATCAGCAGAGTCAGAGGGATCACTCCAGACATACACAGAAGACTTCATTCCTGAGATCGAGAAAGAAGGACACAAATCCGGAGAAGATTCTGATTCCAAGTCATTAAATCTCATCCAGAAAAAAAAAGTATCTCAGTGTTCATCGCTCGTCTTTAATCAGCCAGATCTCATCCACGATCTCCCCGTCCTGTGGAAGGAAAGCCGATGTCACTATGTAGAATTTAATGTCTTCCTTATCAGCAATTTCCTACCGTTTTGTGTATACAGCTTTTATGCACGGCTATTTGTCTCTAAGCTTAGAAAAAATGCAACAAACCCCGCTGAGTCTGAACAGTCGTGAAAAAGCGGCCAAACACGTCACATAGCTGGAAGCGAACAGTTCTCTCTCCTGAACCTCTCATACACAGGCACGCCCTGCTCAACTGACTGTGCACTTGTATTGGTGAGGATGGAGTGAGCCAGGCGAGAAATAAGAGCCAGGCGCTGTCATTCATCAGTGAGAACTGTCAGTGCACCGGAATAATCAGGTAGTTGACATCAATGCCATTACCGTGGACCATTCCCTAGTTCTTAGATTTCATAAACTGCTCAGCTCTGCTATATCGTGGAAGTAGTCTGCCACAGTGCCGACCAGTCCTGCCTGGACACTGCCACAAAGCCAGGTCTACTGTATCACCTCTACAACACCACCTCTATATACAGTAGATAACACAGGATCCACCATTCACAACAGGTGATGTCACAGCTCACCTCCTCCTCCTGTACAATGACTGATAACACCTCTATATACAGTAGATAACACGGGATCCACCATTCACAACAGGTGATGTCACAGCTCACCTCCTCCTCCTGTACAATGACTGATAACACCTCTATATACAGTAGATAACACAGGATCCACCATACACAATAGGTGATGTCACAGCTCACCTCCTCCTCCTGTACAATGACTGATAACACCTCTATATACAGTAGATAACACGGGATCCACCATTCACAATAGGTGATGTCACAGCTCACCTCCTCCTCCTGTACAATGACTGATAACACCTCTATATACAGTAGATAACACAGGATCCACCATTCACAATAGGTGATGTCACAGCTCACCTCCTCCTCCTGTACAATGACTGATAACACCTATATATACAGTAGATAACACAGGATCCACCATTCACAATAGGGGATATCACAGCTCACCTCCTCCTGTACAATGACCGATAACACCTCTATATACAGTAGATAACACGGGATCCACCATCCACAATAGGTGATGTCACAGCTCACCTCCTCCTCCTGTACAATGACTGATAACACCTCTATATACAGTAGATAACACAGGATCCACCATTCACAATAGGTGATGTCACAGCTCACCTCCTCCTCCTGTACAATGACTGATAACACCTATATATACAGTAGATAACACAGGATCCACCATTCACAATAGGTGATATCACAGCTCACCTCCTCCTGTACAATGACCGATAACACCTCTATATACAGTAGATAACACAGGATCCACCATTCACAATAGGTGATGTCACAGCTCACCCCCTCCTGTACAATGACCGATAACACCTCTATAAACAGTAGATAACACAGGATCCACCATTCACAATACGTGATGTCACAGCTCACCTCCTCCTCCTGTACAATGACTGATAACACCTCTATATACAGTAGATCACACAGGATCCATCACTCACAATAGGTGATGTCACAGCTCACCTCCTCCTCCTGTACAATGACTGAGAACACCTCTATATACAGTAGATCACACAGGATCCATCACTCACAATAGGTGATGTCACAGCTCACCTCCTCCTCCTGTACAATGACTGATAACACCTCTATATACAGTAGATAGCACAGGATCCACCATTCACAATAGGTGATGTCACAGCTCACCTCCTCCTCCTGTACAATGACTGATAACACCTCTATATACAGTAGATCACACAGGATCCATCACTCACAATAGGTGACGTCACAGCTCACCTCCTCCCTTCCCTTCACAATGACCTCTGTCCAGTCATGTCCAGACTACACTTCCATGGAAACAATCTGGGTGCGAGTCTGTCTATTGCTGCCAATGTCCATGTGAGGTCAGGAAGTTGGGGTCTAGTATTCAGCCTGGTGGTCAGTAAGAAAATAGTATTTTTTTTTCTTTTCTTTTTTAAATAATAATATGAAAAATACAAATAAAACTTTAGGGAAAAAAAGTGGGCTGAAACCAGTGCTGGCCATGCGATGCTTACACAGGAGCGTGGCTGTCCCAGCCGTCAGGGCTTTGTCAGTAAGGAGTTGTGACAATCCCCTGTGAGTTATTACACCAGATGTCTGGCTGATAGAAGTTACCTGCACTGACACATTGTAACAAACAATGCGCTGAGGAGCGAGAAATCTGCAGCTGGTGCGTTTGGCTCACAGAGGATTGTCACTATGGAAAATAAAGTGTCCTACGAATGACTCCATGGACGTACGAGCCCCCGATACTCCCCATGTGTCAGTCATGAGACCCACGCGCTCCGTATATATATATATACATGCACTCACCCGGTCATCTGACACCTGCTGGATGTGTACGTGGGTCTTGTTTGCTATGTGGATCCGCGTGTAGCCGTAATCTTCTATCCTTACAGCGCTCCACTCCCGGTGCAGGGGGAAGAAAGGGTCCAGCCTCTCCCTACATCCCTGCCACAAATAATCATCATTCACATGAGGTTTCCTATAAAATCCCCCGCGTGCCTACATATCGCAGCCTGTCACTGTGCAGCCCAGGACTCTGCACTCACTGATTTCATGTCACCTTTATGGTGTTTGGAGCTTTGCTGTACTGATACACAGTGCCAAATCTGCTGCTTCTTATAAGTCATTGACTTAAAGGGAATCTATCAGCATATTTTTCTACGTAATCTGAGAACTGCATGATGTAGATGCAGAGACCCTGATTCCAGCGATGTGCCACTTACTGGGCTGCTTCCTGCAGTTTTGATAAAATCATTGCTTCATCAGCTGTAGATCTCGCAGTGCTCGGAATGCAGAGCTATGTATAACCCCGCCCACACCACTGATTGGCTGCTTTACATGTACACTGTGCATAGGCAGAAAGTTGCCAATCAGTGGTGGGAGTCGGAACTCAGAGCAGGAGGACTAAACTGGACAAGACACCTGGTCCTCTAGTGATAATCTTCTGCTGATAAAAGTGATTTTTACATACACTGCATCACACTGCTCTCAGAAAAGGCAGCAAAAATCTGCTGACAGATTCTCTTTAAGGCTATGTGCACACGTCTGGATTTCTTACAGAAATTTCCTGAACAAAACCTGACATTTTCTGCAAGAAATCCGCATACGTTTTTTGTGCTGTTTTTTTTTTGCGGATTTTTGGTGGATTTTTCCAGAGGTTCCAAATGCAATAATATAGTGGGAAATCCGCAAAATTAATGAACATGCAGCGGTTTTTACCGCGATGCGCTTTTTTTCGCGTAAAAAACGCAACATATGCACAAAAATTGTGGAATACATTCTAAATGATGGGATGCATATGTATGCGTTTTTTATGCGTTTCTTTAGCGAAAAAACGCAAAAAAAAACGAGAAAAAAGCAACGTGTGCACACAGCCTAAGGCTGCCGTCACACTAGCAGTATTTGGTCAGTATTTTACATCAGTATTTGTAGCCAAAACCAGGAGTGGAACAAATAGAGGAAAGTATAATAGAAACATATGCAAACTCGGCTTTGGGAAAATGGCCGCCGCGATCTCTAATGCGCACGCGCGGCATCCCGCGGCCATTTTCCTGAAGCCCCGTGCAGCAGAGCACTCGATCTGCGCACGCGCGGCCCCAGGAAGATGGCCGCCCCCACCGACGAAAGGGATGACAGCGCAGATCGCGCGCTGCTTGTTCACGTGCCCACAGTGGATTAGTCACCTCAACATGCGGACACCACTACGCCACCAACGTAAAGCTGAGGAAGAACCAGCGATGTCACCACGCCCACCTGACCTGACCAGCCTGATTGACAGGCGAAAACGGCGACTTTGGTAAGTTATTTCTCAGCATAGGTGGGGAATCGGGGTACACTACATACACTATTGTAACACCCAGCGCAGGCCCTATTTAACAGTATTTATATCGCAATCTCAAAAAACGGGGTGACAGGTTCCCTTTAAATGCCGCTGTCAGAAATTGGCAGTATCATTTAAGTGGTTACACAGCTGCAATTACTGCTGTTAGAGGCAGGTGCTGGCTGTATAACACAGCTGGTACCAGCCCTGCATGGAGGGGGCTCCACACACCCGCACCCTCCCCTATATGGAGGGGGCTCCACACTCCCGCACCCTCCCCTATATGGAGAAGGCTCCACACTCCCGCACCCTCCCCTATATGGAGAAGGCTCCACACTCCCGCACCCTCCCCTATATGGAGAAGGCTCCACACACCCGCACCCTCCCCTATATGGAGAAGGCTCCACACACCCGCACCCTCCCCTATATGGAGCAGGCTCCACACATCCGCACCCTCCCCTATATGGAGAAGGCTCCACACTCCCGCACCCTCCCCTATATGGAGAAGGCTCCACACTCCCGCACCCTCCCCTATATGGAGAAGACTCCACACTCCCGCACCCTCCCCTATATGGAGAAGGCTCCACACACCCGCACCCTCCCCTATATGGAGAAGGCTCCACACACCCGCACCCTCCCCTATATGGAGAAGGCTCCACACACCCGCACCCTCCCCTATATGGAGAAGGCTCCACACACCCGCACCCTCCCCTATATAGAGCAGGCTCCACACACCCGCACCCTCCCCTATATGGAGAAGGCTCCACACACCCGCACCCTCCCCTATATGGAGCAGGCTCCACACACCCGCACCCTCCCCTATATAGAGAAGGCTCCACACTCCCGCACCCTCCCCTATATGGAGAAGGCTCCACACACCCGCACCCTCCCCTATATAGAGAAGGCTCCACACACCCGCACCCTCCCCTATATGGAGAAGGCTCCACACTCCCGCACCCTCCCCTATATGGAGAAGGCTCCACACACCCGCACCCTCCCCTATATAGAGCAGGCTCCACACACCCGCACCCTCCCCTATATGGAGAAGGCTCCACACACCCGCACCCTCCCCTATATGGAGCAGGCTCCACACACCCGCACCCTCCCCTATATGGAGAAGGCTCCACACTCCCGCACCCTCCCCTATATGGAGAAGGCTCCACACTCCCGCACCCTCCCCTATATGGAGAAGGCTCCACACTCCCGCACCCTCCCCTATATGGAGAAGGCTCCACACACCCGCACCCTCCCCTATATGGAGAAGGCTCCACACTCCCGCACCCTCCCCTATATGGAGAAGGCTCCACACACCCGCACCCTCCCCTATATAGAGCAGGCTCCACACACCCGCACCCTCCCCTATATGGAGAAGGCTCCACACACCCGCACCCTCCCCTATATGGAGGGGGCTCCACACACCCGCACCCTCCCCTATATAGAGCAGGCTCCACACACCCGCACCCTCCCCTATATGGAGAAGGCTCCACACACCCGCACCCTCCCCTATATGGAGAAGGCTCCACACTCCCGCACCCTCCCCTATATGGAGAAGGCTCCACACACCCGCACCCTCCCCTATATGGAGAAGGCTCCACACACCCGCACCCTCCCCTATATGGAGAAGGCTCCACACTCCCGCACCCTCCCCTATATGGAGAAGGCTCCACACACCCGCACCCTCCCCTATATAGAGCAGGCTCCACACACCCGCACCCTCCCCTATATGGAGAAGGCTCCACACACCCGCACCCTCCCCTATATGGAGCAGGCTCCACACACCCGCACCCTCCCCTATATGGAGAAGGCTCCACACTCCCGCACCCTCCCCTATATGGAGAAGGCTCCACACTCCCGCACCCTCCCCTATATGGAGAAGGCTCCACACTCCCGCACCCTCCCCTATATGGAGAAGGCTCCACACACCCGCACCCTCCCCTATATGGAGAAGGCTCCACACTCCCGCACCCTCCCCTATATGGAGAAGGCTCCACACACCCGCACCCTCCCCTATATAGAGCAGGCTCCACACACCCGCACCCTCCCCTATATGGAGAAGGCTCCACACACCCGCACCCTCCCCTATATGGAGAAGGCTCCACACACCCGCACCCTCCCCTATATGGAGGGGGCTCCACACACCCGCACCCTCCCCTATATGGAGAAGGCTCCACACACCCACACCCTCCCCTATATGGAGAAGGCTCCACACACCCGCACCCTCCCCTATATGGAGGGGGCTCCATACACCCACACCCTCCCCTATATGGAGGAGGGGGCTCCACACACCCGCACCCTCCCCTATATGGAGCAGGCTCCACACACCCGCACCCTCCCCTATATAGAGAAGGCTCCACACACCCGCACCCTTCTTTATATAGAGAAGGCTCCACACACCCGCACCCTCCCCTATATGGAGCAGGCTCCACACACCCGCACCCTCCCCTATATGGAGGGGGCTCCACACACCCACACCCTCCCCTATATGGAGGAGGGGGCTCCACACTCCCGCACCCTCCCCTATATGGAGAAGGCTCCACACTCCCGCACCCTCCCCTATATGGAGAAGGCTCCACACTCCCGCACCCTCCCCTATATAGAGCAGGCTCCACACACCCGCACCCTCCCCTATATGGAGCAGGCTCCACACACCCGCACCCTCCCCTATATGGAGAAGGCTCCACACACCCGCACCCTCCCCTATATAGAGCAGGCTCCACACACCCGCACCCTCCCCTATATGGAGAAGGCTCCACACACCCGCACCCTCCCCTATATGGAGGGGGCTCCACACACCCGCACCCTCCCCTATATGGAGAAGGCTCCACACACCCGCACCCTCCCCTATATGGAGAAGGCTCCACACACCCGCACCCTCCCCTATATGGAGGGGGCTCCACACACCCACACCCTCCCCTATATGGAGGAGGGGGCTCCACACACCCGCACCCTCCCCTATATGGAGCAGGCTCCACACACCCGCACACTCCCCTATATAGAGAAGGCTCCACACACCCGCACCCTTCTTTATATAGAGAAGGCTCCACACACCCGCACCCTCCCCTATATGGAGGGGGCTCCACACACCCACACCCTCCCCTATATGGAGGAGGGGGCTCCACACACCCGCACCCTCCCCTATATGGAGCAGGCTCCACACACCCGCACCCTCCCCTATATGGAGCAGGCTCCACACACCCGCACCCTCCCCTATATAGAGAAGGCTCCACACACCCGCACCCTCCCCTATATGGAGCAGGCTCCACACTCCCGCACCCTCCCCTATATAGAGCAGGCTCCACACACCCACACCCTCCCCTATATGGAGCAGGCTCCACACACCCGCACCCTCCCCTATATGGAGGGGGCTCCACACACCCACACCCTCCCCTATATGGAGGAGGGGGCTCCACACACCCGCACCCTCCCCTATATAGAGAAGGCTCCACACACCCACACCCTCCCCTATATGGAGGAGGGGGCTCCACACACCCGCACCCTCCCCTATATAGAGAAGGCTCCACACACCAGCACCCTCCCCTATATGGAGCAGGCTCCACACTCCCGCACCCTCCCCTATATAGAGCAGGCTCCACACACCCACACCCTCCCCTATATGGAGCAGGCTCCACACACCCGCACCCTCCCCTATATGGAGGGGGCTCCACACACCCACACCCTCCCCTATATGGAGGAGGGGGCTCCACACACCCGCACCCTCCCCTATATAGAGAAGGCTCCACACACCCGCACACTCCCCTATATGGAGAAGGCTCCACACACCCACACCCTCCCCTATATGGAGCAGGCTCCACACACCCGCACCCTCCCCTATATAGAGCAGGCTCCACACACCCGCACCCTCCCCTATATAGAGAAGGCTCCACACACCCGCACTCTCCCCTATATGGAGCAGGCTCCACACACCCGCACCCTCCCCTATATGGAGCAGGCTCCACACTCCCGCACCCTCCCCTATATGGAGAAGGCTCCACACACGCGCACCCTCCCCTATATAGAGAAGGCTCCACACACCCGCACCCTCCCCTATATGGAGCAGGCTCCACACTCCCGCACCCTCCCCTATATGGAGAAGGCTCCACACACCCGCACCCTCCCCTATATAGAGAAGGCTCCACACACCCGCACCCTCCCCTATATGGAGCAGGCTCCACACTCCCGCACCCTCCCCTATATAGAGCAGGCTCCACACACCCGCACCCTCCCCTATATGGAGAACGCTCCACACACCCGCACCCTCCCCTATATGGAGAAGGCTCCACACACCCGCACCCTCCCCTATATGGAGAAGGCTCCACACTCCCGCACCCTCCCCTATATGGAGAAGGCTCCACACACCCGCACCATCCCCTATATGGAGCAGGCTCCACACTCCCGCACCCTCCCCTATATGGAGAAGGCTCCACACACCCGCACCCTCCCCTATATGGAGGGGGCTCCACACTCCCGCACCCTCCCCTATATAGAGCGGGCTCCAAACACCCGCACCCTCCCCTATATGGAGAAGGCTCCACAAACCCGCACCCTCCCCTATATGGAGAAGGCTCCACACACCCGCACCCACCCCTATATGGAGCAGGCTCCACACTCCCACACCCTCCCCTATATAGAGAAGGCTCCACACACCGACACCCTCCCCTATATGGAGAAGGCTCCACACACCCGCACCCTCCCCTATATGGAGAAGGCTCCACACACCCACACCCTCCCCTATATGGAGCAGGCTCCACACACCCGCACCCTCCCCTATATGGAGCAGGCTCCACACTCCCGCACCCTCCCCTATATAGAGCAGGCTCCACACACCCGCACCCTCCCCTATATGGAGCAGGCTCCACAAACCCACACCCTCCCCTATATGGAGAAGGCTCCACACACCCGCACCCTCCCCTATATGGAGCAGGCTCCACACACCCGCACCCTCCCCTATATAGAGCAGGCTCCACACACCCGCACCCTCCCCTATATGGAGCAGGCTCCACACACCCGCACCCTCCCCTATATGGAGCAGGCTCCACACACCCGCACCCTCCCCTATATGGAGAAGGCTCCACACACCCGCACCCTCCCCTATATGGAGCAGGCTCCACACACCCGCACCCTCCCCTATATGGAGCAGGCTCCACACACCCGCACCCTCCCCTATATGCAGGGGGCTCCACACACCCGCACCCTCCCCTATATGGAGCAGGCTCCACACACCCGCACCCTCCCCTATATGGAGGAGGGGGCTCCACACACCCGCACCCTCCCCTATATGGAGCAGGCTCCACACACCCGCACCCTCCCCTATATAGAGAAGGCTCCACACACCCGCACCCTCCCCTATATGGAGAAGGCTCCACACTCCCGCACCCTCCCCTATATGGAGAAGGCTCCACACACCCGCACCCTCCCCTATATAGAGCAGGCTCCACACACCCGCACCCTCCCCTATATGGAGAAGGCTCCACACACCCGCACCCTCCCCTATATGGAGCAGGCTCCACACACCCGCACCCTCCCCTATATGGAGAAGGCTCCACACTCCCGCACCCTCCCCTATATGGAGAAGGCTCCACACTCCCGCACCCTCCCCTATATGGAGAAGGCTCCACACTCCCGCACCCTCCCCTATATGGAGAAGGCTCCACACTCCCGCACCCTCCCCTATATGGAGAAGGCTCCACACACCCGCACCCTCCCCTATATAGAGCAGGCTCCACACACCCGCACCCTCCCCTATATGGAGAAGGCTCCACACACCCGCACCCTCCCCTATATGGAGGGGGCTCCACACACCCGCACCCTCCCCTATATAGAGCAGGCTCCACACACCCGCACCCTCCCCTATATGGAGAAGGCTCCACACACCCGCACCCTCCCCTATATGGAGAAGGCTCCACACACCCGCACCCTCCCCTATATGGAGAAGGCTCCACACACCCGCACCCTCCCCTATATGGAGAAGGCTCCACACACCCGCACCCTCCCCTATATGGAGGGGGCTCCACACACCCGCACCCTCCCCTATATGGAGAAGGCTCCACACACCCGCACCCTCCTCTATATGGAGAAGGCTCCAAATACCCGCACCCTCCCCTATATGGAGGGGGCTCCATACACCCACACCCTCCCCTATATGGAGGAGGGGGCTCCACACACCCGCACCCTCCCCTATATGGAGCAGGCTCCACACACCCGCACCCTCCCCTATATAGAGAAGGCTCCACACACCCGCACCCTTCTTTATATAGAGAAGGCTCAACACACCCGCACCCTCCCCTATATGGAGCAGGCTCCACACACCCGCACCCTCCCCTATATGGAGGGGGCTCCACACACCCACACCCTCCCCTATATGGAGGAGGGGGCTCCACACTCCCGCACCCTCCCCTATATGGAGAAGGCTCCACACTCCCGCACCCTCCCCTATATAGAGCAGGCTCCACACACCCGCACCCTCCCCTATATGGAGCAGGCTCCACACACCCGCACCCTCCCCTATATGGAGCAGGCTCCACACACCCGCACCCTCCCCTATATAGAGAAGGCTCCACACACCCGCACCCTCCCCTATATAGAGCAGGCTCCACACACCCACACCCTCCCCTATATGGAGCAGGCTCCACACACCCGCACCCTCCCCTATATGGAGGGGGCTCCACACACCCACACCATCCCCTATATGGAGGAGGGGGCTCCACACACCCGCACCCTCCCCTATATAGAGAAGGCTCCACACACCCACACCCTCCCCTATATGGAGCAGGCTCCACACACCTGCACCCTCCCCTATATGGAGAAGGCTCCACACACCCGCACCCTCCCCTATATGGAGCAGGCTCCACACACCCGCACCCTCCCCTATATAGAGCAGGCTCCACACACCCGCACCCTCCCCTATATAGAGAAGGCTCCACACACCCGCACCCTCCCCTATATGGAGGAGGGGGCTCCACACACCCGCACCCTCCCCTATATGGAGCAGGCTCCACACTCCCGCACCCTCCCCTATATGGAGAAGGCTCCACACACCCGCACCCTCCCCTACATAGAGAAGGCTCCACACACCCGCACCCTCCCCTATATGGACCAGGCTCCACACTCCCGCACCCTCCCCTATATGGAGAAGGCTCCACACACCCGCAACCTCCCCTATATAGAGAAGGCTCCACACACCCGCACCCTCCCCTATATGGAGCAGGCTCCACACTCCCGCACCCTCCCCTATATAGAGCAGGCTCCACACACCCGCACCCTCCCCTATATGGAGAAGGCTCCACACACCCGCACCCTCCCCTATATGGAGAAGGCTCCACACACCCGCACCCTCCCCTATATGGAGAAGGCTCCACACTCCCGCACCCTCCCCTATATGGAGAAGGCTCCACACACCCGCACCCTCCCCTATATGGAGCAGGCTCCACACTCCCGCACCCTCCCCTATATGGAGAAGGCTCCACACACCCGCACCCTCCCCTATATGGAGCAGGCTCCACACACCCGCACCCTCCCCTATATGGAGGGGGCTCCACACACCCGCACCCTCCCCTATATGGAGCAGGCTCCACACTCCCGCACCCTCCCCTATATGGAGAAGGCTCCACACACCCGCACCCTCCCCTATATGGAGCAGGCTCCACACACCCGCACCCTCCCCTATATAGAGCAGGCTCCACACACCCGCACCCTCCCCTATATAGAGAAGGCTCCACACACCCGCACCCTCCCCTATATGGAGGAGGGGGCTCCACACACCCGCACCCTCCCCTATATGGAGCAGGCTCCACACTCCCGCACCCTCCCCTATATGGAGAAGGCTCCACACACCCGCACCCTCCCCTATATAGAGAAGGCTCCACACACCCGCACCCTCCCCTATATGGAGCAGGCTCCACACTCCCGCACCCTCCCCTATATGGAGAAGGCTCCACACACCCGCACCCTCCCCTATATAGAGAAGGCTCCACACACCCGCACCCTCCCCTATATGGAGCAGGCTCCACACTCCCGCACCCTCCCCTATATAGAGGAGGCTCCACACACCCGCACCCTCCCCTATATGGAGAAGGCTCCACACACCCGCACCCTCCCCTATATGGAGAAGGCTCCACACACCCGCACCCTCCCCTATATGGAGAAGGCTCCACACTCCCGCACCCTCCCCTATATGGAGAAGGCTCCACACACCCGCACCCTCCCCTATATGGAGCAGGCTCCACACTCCCGCACCCTCCCCTATATGGAGAAGGCTCCACACACCCGCACCCTCCCCTATATGGAGCAGGCTCCACACACCCGCACCATCCCCTATATGGAGGGGGCTCCACACACCCGCACCCTCCCCTATATGGAGCAGGCTCCACACTCCCGCACCCTCCCCTATATGGAGAAGGCTCCACACACCCGCACCCTCCCCTATATGGAGCAGGCTCCACACACCCGCACCCTCCCCTATATGGAGAAGGCTCCACACTCCCGCACCCTCCCCTATATGGAGGGGGCTCCACACACCCACACCCTCCCCTATATGGAGGAGGGGGCTCCACACACCCGCACCCTCCCCTATATAGAGAAGGCTCCACACACCCGCACACTCCCC
The DNA here is from genome assembly GCF_032444005.1 of Ranitomeya imitator. Lineage (NCBI taxonomy): Eukaryota > Metazoa > Chordata > Amphibia > Anura > Dendrobatidae > Ranitomeya > Ranitomeya imitator. Next base: position 42,958,617 of record NC_091283.1, read on the forward strand.
TATATGGAGAAGGCTACACACACCTGCACCCTCCCCTATATGGAGAAGGCTCCACACACCCACACCCTCCCCTATATGGAGCAGGCTCCACACACCCGCACCCTCCCCTATATAGAGCAGGCTCCACACACCCGCACCCTCCCCTATATAGAGAAGGCTCCACACACCCGCACTCTCCCCTATATGGAGCAGGCTCCACACACCCGCACCCTCCCCTATATGGAGCAGGCTCCACACTCCCGCACCCTCCCCTATATGGAGAAGGCTCCACACACGCGCACCCTCCCCTATATAGAGAAGGCTCCACACACCCGCACCCTCCCCTATATGGAGCAGGCTCCACACTCCCGCACCCTCCCCTATATGGAGAAGGCTCCACACACCCGCACCCTCCCCTATATAGAGAAGGCTCCACACACCCGCACCCTCCCCTATATGGAGCAGGCTCCACACTCCCGCACCCTCCCCTATATAGAGCAGGCTCCACACACCCGCACCCTCCCCTATATGGAGAAGGCTCCACACACCCGCACCCTCCCCTATATGGAGAAGGCTCCACACACCCGCACCCTCCCCTATATGGAGAAGGCTCCACACTCCCGCACCCTCCCCTATATGGAGAAGGCTCCACACACCCGCACCATCCCCTATATGGAGCAGGCTCCACACTCCCGCACCCTCCCCTATATGGAGAAGGCTCCACACACCCGCACCCTCCCCTATATGGAGGGGGCTCCACACTCCCGCACCCTCCCCTATATAGAGCGGGCTCCAAACACCCGCACCCTCCCCTATATGGAGAAGGCTCCACACACCCGCACCCTCCCCTATAAGGAGAAGGCTCCACACACCCGCACCCTCCCCTATATGGAGCAGGCTCCACACTCCCACACCCTCCCCTATATAGAGAAGGTTCCACACACCCACACCCTCCCCTATATGGAGAAGGCTCCACACACCCGCACCCTCCCCTATATGGAGAAGGCTCCACACACCCACACCCTCCCCTATATGGAGCAGGCTCCACACACCCGCACCCTCCCCTATATGGAGCAGGCTCCACACACCCGCACCCTCCCCTATATGGAGCAGGCTCCACACACCCGCACCCTCCCCTATATGGAGCAGGCTCCACACACCCGCACCCTCCCCTATATGGAGAAGGCTCCACACACCCGCACCCTCCCCTATATGGAGCAGGCTCCACACACCCGCACCCTCCCCTATATGGAGGGGGCTCCACACACCCGCACCCTCCCCTATATGGAGCAGGCTCCACACACCCGCACCCTCCCCTATATGGAGGAGGGGGCTCCACACACCCGCACCCTCCCCTATATGGAGAAGGCTCCACACTCCCGCACCCTCCCCTATATGGAGCAGGCTCCACACACCCGCACCCTCCCCTATATAGAGAAGGCTCCACACTCCCGCACCCTCCCCTATATGGAGAAGGCTCCACACACCCGCACCCTCCCCTATATAGAGAAGGCTCCACACACCCGCACCCTCCCCTATATGGAGAAGGCTCCACACTCCCGCACCCTCCCCTATATGGAGAAGGCTCCACACACCCGCACCCTCCCCTATATAGAGCAGGCTCCACACACCCGCACCCTCCCCTATATGGAGAAGGCTCCACACACCCGCACCCTCCCCTATATGGAGCAGGCTCCACACACCCGCACCCTCCCCTATATGGAGAAGGCTCCACACTCCCGCACCCTCCCCTATATGGAGAAGGCTCCACACTCCCGCACCCTCCCCTATATGGAGAAGGCTCCACACTCCCGCACCCTCCCCTATATGGAGAAGGCTCCACACACCCGCACCCTCCCCTATATGGAGAAGGCTCCACACTCCCGCACCCTCCCCTATATGGAGAAGGCTCCACACACCCGCACCCTCCCCTATATAGAGCAGGCTCCACACACCCGCACCCTCCCCTATATGGAGAAGGCTCCACACACCCGCACCCTCCCCTATATGGAGGGGGCTCCACACACCCGCACCCTCCCCTATATAGAGCTGGCTCCACACACCCGCACCCTCCCCTATATGGAGAAGGCTCCACACACCCGCACCCTCCCCTATATGGAGAAGGCTCCACACTCCCGCACCCTCCCCTATATGGAGAAGGCTCCACACACCCGCACCCTCCCCTATATGGAGAAGGCTCCACACACCCGCACCCTCCCCTATATGGAGAAGGCTCCACACTCCCGCACCCTCCCCTATATGGAGAAGGCTCCACACACCCGCACCCTCCCCTATATAGAGCAGGCTCCACACACCCGCACCCTCCCCTATATGGAGAAGGCTCCACACACCCGCACCCTCCCCTATATGGAGCAGGCTCCACACACCCGCACCCTCCCCTATATGGAGAAGGCTCCACACTCCCGCACCCTCCCCTATATGGAGAAGGCTCCACACTCCCGCACCCTCCCCTATATGGAGAAGGCTCCACACTCCCGCACCCTCCCCTATATGGAGAAGGCTCCACACACCCGCACCCTCCCCTATATGGAGAAGGCTCCACACTCCCGCACCCTCCCCTATATGGAGAAGGCTCCACACACCCGCACCCTCCCCTATATAGAGCAGGCTCCACACACCCGCACCCTCCCCTATATGGAGAAGGCTCCACACACCCGCACCCTCCCCTATATGGAGGGGGCTCCACACACCCGCACCCTCCCCTATATAGAGCAGGCTCCACACACCCGCACCCTCCCCTATATGGAGAAGGCTCCACACACCCGCACCCTCCCCTATATGGAGGGGGCTCCACACACCCGCACCCTCCCCTATATGGAGAAGGCTCCACACACCCGCACCCTCCTCTATTTGGAGAAGGCTCCAAACACCCGCACCCTCCCCTATATGGAGGGGGCTCCATACACCCACACCCTCCCCTATATGGAGGAGGGGGCTCCACACACCCGCACCCTCCCCTATATGGAGCAGGCTCCACACACCCGCACCCTCCCCTATATAGAGAAGGCTCCACACACCCGCACCCTTCTTTATATAGAGAAGGCTCCACACACCCGCACCCTCCCCTATATGGAGCAGGCTCCACACACCCGCACCCTCCCCTATATGGAGGGGGCTCCACACACCCACACCCTCCCCTATATGGAGGAGGGGGCTCCACACTCCCGCACCCTCCCCTATATGGAGAAGGCTCCACACTCCCGCACCCTCCCCTATATGGAGAAGGCTCCACACTCCCGCACCCTCCCCTATATAGAGCAGGCTCCACACACCCGCACCCTCCCCTATATGGAGCAGGCTCCACACACCCGCACCCTCCCCTATATGGAGCAGGCTCCACACACCCGCACCCTCCCCTATATAGAGAAGGCTCCACACACCCGCACCCTCCCCTATATAGAGCAGGCTCCACACACCCACACCCTCCCCTATATGGAGCAGGCTCCACACACCCGCACCCTCCCCTATATGGAGGGGGCTCCACACACCCACACCATCCCCTATATGGAGGAGGGGGCTCCACACACCCGCACCCTCCCCTATATAGAGAAGGCTCCACACACCCGCACACTCCCCTATATAGAGAAGGCTCCACACACCTGCACCCTCCCCTATATGGAGAAGGCTCCACACACGCGCACCCTCCCCTATATGGAGCAGGCTCCACACACCCGCACCCTCCCCTATATAGAGCAGGCTCCACACACCCGCACCCTCCCCTATATAGAGAAGGCTCCACACACCCGCACCCTCCCCTATATGGAGGAGGGGGCTCCACACACCCGCACCCTCCCCTATATGGAGCAGGCTCCACACTCCCGCACCCTCCCCTATATGGAGAAGGCTCCACACACCCGCACCCTCCCCTACATAGAGAAGGCTCCACACACCCGCACCCTCCCCTATATGGACCAGGCTCCACACTCCCGCACCCTCCCCTATATGGAGAAGGCTCCACACACCCGCACCCTCCCCTATATAGAGAAGGCTCCACACACCCGCACCCTCCCCTATATGGAGCAGGCTCCACACTCCCGCACCCTCCCCTATATAGAGCAGGCTCCACACACCCGCACCCTCCCCTATATGGAGAAGGCTCCACACACCCGCACCCTCCCCTATATGGAGAAGGCTCCACACTCCCGCACCCTCCCCTATATGGAGAAGGCTCCACACACCCGCACCCTCCCCTATATGGAGCAGGCTCCACACTCCCGCACCCTCCCCTATATAGAGCAGGCTCCACACACCCGCACCCTCCCCTATATAGAGAAGGCTCCACACACCCGCACCCTCCCCTATATGGAGGAGGGGGCTCCACACACCCGCACCCTCCCCTATATGGAGCAGGCTCCACACTCCCGCACCCTCCCCTATATGGAGAAGGCTCCACACACCCGCACCCTCCCCTATATAGAGAAGGCTCCACACACCCGCACCCTCCCCTATATGGAGCAGGCTCCACACTCCCGCACCCTCCCCTATATGGAGAAGGCTCCACACACCCGCACCCTCCCCTATATAGAGAAGGCTCCACACACCCGCACCCTCCCCTATATGGAGCAGGCTCCACACTCCCGCACCCTCCCCTATATAGAGCAGGCTCCACACACCCGCACCCTCCCCTATATGGAGAAGGCTCCACACACCCGCACCCTCCCCTATATGGAGAAGGCTCCACACACCCGCACCCTCCCCTATATGGAGAAGGCTCCACACTCCCGCACCCTCCCCTATATGGAGAAGGCTCCACACACCCGCACCCTCCCCTATATGGAGCAGGCTCCACACTCCCGCACCCTCCCCTATATGGAGAAGGCTCCACACACCCGCACCCTCCCCTATATGGAGCAGGCTCCACACACCCGCACCATCCCCTATATGGAGGGGGCTCCACACACCCGCACCCTCCCCTATATGGAGCAGGCTCCACACTTCCGCACCCTCCCCTATATGGAGAAGGCTCCACACACCCGCACCCTCCCCTATATGGAGCAGGCTCCACACACCCGCACCCTCCCCTATATGGAGAAGGCTCCACACTCCCGCACCCTCCCCTATATGGAGAAGGCTCCACACTCCCGCACCCTCCCCTATATGGAGAAGGCTCCACACTCCCGCACCCTCCCCTATATGGAGAAGGCTCCACACACCCGCACCCTCCCCTATATGGAGAAGGCTCCACACTCCCGCACCCTCCCCTATATGGAGAAGGCTCCACACTCCCGCACCCTCCCCTATATGGAGAAGGCTCCACACACCCGCACCCTCCCCTATATGGAGCGGGCTCCACACACCCGCACCCTCCCCTATATGGAGAAGGCTCCACACACCCGCACCCTCCCCTATATGGAGAAGGCTCCACACACCCGCACCCTCCCCTATATGGAGGGGGCTCCACACACCCACACCCTCCCCTATATGGAGGAGGGGGCTCCACACACCCGCACCCTCCCCTATATGGAGCAGGCTCCACACACCCGCACCCTCCCCTATATAGAGAAGGCTCCACACACCCGCACCCTTCTTTATATAGAGAAGGCTCCACACACCCGCACCCTCCCCTATATGGAGGGGGCTCCACACACCCACACCCTCCCCTATATGGAGGAGGGGGCTCCACACACCCGCACCCTCCCCTATATGGAGCAGGCTCCACACACCCGCACCCTCCCCTATATGGAGCAGGCTCCACACACCCGCACCCTCCCCTATATAGAGAAGGCTCCACACACCCGCACCCTCCCCTATATGGAGCAGGCTCCACACTCCCGCACCCTCCCCTATATAGAGCAGGCTCCACACACCCACACCCTCCCCTATATGGAGCAGGCTCCACACACCCGCACCCTCCCCTATATGGAGGGGGCTCCACACACCCACACCCTCCCCTATATGGAGGAGGGGGCTCCACACACCCGCACCCTCCCCTATATAGAGAAGGCTCCACACACCCGCACACTCCCCTATATGGAGAAGGCTACACACACCTGCACCCTCCCCTATATGGAGAAGGCTCCACACACCCGCACCCTCCCCTATATGGAGCAGGCTCCACACACCCGCACCCTCCCCTATATAGAGAAGGCTCCACACACACGCACCCTCCCCTATATGGAGCAGGCTCCACACACCCGCACCCTCCCCTATATGGAGCAGGCTCCACACTCCCGCACCCTCCCCTATATGGAGCAGGCTCCACACACACGCACCCTCCCCTATTTAGAGCAGGCTCCACACACCCGCACCCTCCCCTATATAGAGAAGGCTCCACACACACGCACCCTCCCCTATATGGAGCAGGCTCCACACACCCGCACCCTCCCCTATATGGAGCAGGCTCCACACTCCCGCACCCTCCCCTATATGGAGAAGGCTCCACACACGCGCACCCTCCCCTATATAGAGAAGGCTCCACACACCCGCACCCTCCCCTATATGGAGCAGGCTCCACACTCCCGCACCCTCCCCTATATGGAGAAGGCTCCACACACCCGCACCCTCCCCTATATAGAGAAGGCTCCACACACCCGCACCCTCCCCTATATGGAGCAGGCTCCACACTCCCGCACCCTCCCCTATATAGAGCAGGCTCCACACACCCGCACCCTCCCCTATATGGAGAAGGCTCCACACACCCGCACCCTCCCCTATATGGAGAAGGCTCCACACACCCGCACCCTCCCCTATATGGAGAAGGCTCCACACTCCCGCACCCTCCCCTATATGGAGAAGGCTCCACACACCCGCACCATCCCCTATATGGAGCAGGCTCCACACTCCCGCACCCTCCCCTATATGGAGAAGGCTCCACACACCCGCACCCTCCCCTATATGGAGGGGGCTCCACACTCCCGCACCCTCCCCTATATAGAGCGGGCTCCAAACACCCGCACCCTCCCCCATATGGAGAAGGCTCCACACACCCGCACCCTCCCCTATATGGAGAAGGCTCCACACACCCGCACCCTCCCCTATATGGAGCAGGCTCCACACTCCCACACCCTCCCCTATATAGAGAAGGCTCCACACACCCACACCCTCCCCTATATGGAGAAGGCTCCACACACCCGCACCCTCCCCTATATGGAGAAGGCTCCACACACCCACCCCCTCCCCTATATAGAGCAGGCTCCACACACCCGCACCCTCCCCTATATGGAGCAGGCTCCACACACCCACACCCTCCCCTATATGGAGAAGGCTCCACACACCCGCACCCTCCCCTATATGGAGCAGGCTCCACACACCCGCACCCTCCCCTATATAGAGCAGGCTCCACACACCCGCACCCTCCCCTATATGGAGCAGGCTCCACACACCCACACCCTCCCCTATATGGAGCAGGCTCCACACACCCGCACCCTCCCCTATATGGAGGGGGCTCCACACACCCACACCATCCCCTATATGGAGGAGGGGGCTCCACACACCCGCACCCTCCCCTATATAGAGAAGGCTCCACACACCCGCACACTCCCCTATATGGAGAAGGCTACACACACCTGCACCCTCCCCTATATGGAGAAGGCTCCACACACCCGCACCCTCCCCTATATGGAGCAGGCTCCACACACCCACACCCTCCCCTATATGGAGCAGGCTCCACACACCCGCACCCTCCCCTATATGGAGGGGGCTCCACACACCCACACCATCCCCTATATGGAGGAGGGGGCTCCACACACCCGCACCCTCCCCTATATAGAGAAGGCTCCACACACCCGCACACTCCCCTATATGGAGAAGGCTACACACACCTGCACCCTCCCCTATATGGAGAAGGCTCCACACACCCGCACCCTCCCCTATATGGAGCAGGCTCCACACACCCGCACCCTCCCCTTTATAGAGCAGGCTCCACACACCCGCACCCTCCCCTATATGGAGGAGGGGGCTCCACACACCCGCACCCTCCCATATATGGAGCAGGCTCCACACTCCCGCACCCTCCCCTATATGGAGAAGGCTCCACACACCCGCACCCTCCCCTATATAGAGAAGGCTCCACACACCCGCACCCTCCCCTATATGGAGCAGGCTCCACACTCCCGCACCCTCCCCTATATAGAGCAGGCTCCACACACCCGCACCCTCCCCTATATGGAGAAGGCTCCACACACCCGCACCCTCCCCTATATGGAGAAGGCTCCACACACCCGCACCCTTCCCTATATGGAGAAGGCTCCACACTCCCGCACCCTCCCCTATATGGAGAAGGCTCCACACACCCGCACCCTCCCCTATATGGAGCAGGCTCCACACTCCCGCACCCTCCCCTATATGGAGAAGGCTCCACACACCCGCACCCTCCCCTATATGGAGCAGGCTCCACACACCCGCACCCTCCCCTATATGGAGGGGGCTCCACACACCCGCACCCTCCCCTATATGGAGCAGGCTCCACACTCCCGCACCCTCCCCTATATGGAGAAGGCTCCACACACCCGCACCCTCCCCTATATGCAGCAGGCTCCACACACCCGCACCCTCCCCTATATGGAGAAGGCTCCACACTCCCGCACCCTCCCCTATATGGAGAAGGCTCCACACTCCCGCACCCTCCCCTATATGGAGAAGGCTCCACACTCCCGCACCCTCCCCTATATGGAGAAGGCTCCACACACCCGCACCCTCCCCTATATGGAGAAGGCTCCACACACCCGCACCCTCCCCTATATAGAGCAGGCTCCACACACCCGCACCCTCCCCTATATGGAGAAGGCTCCACACTCCCGCACCCTCCCCTATATGGAGAAGGCTCCACACACCCGCACCCTCCCCTATATAGAGCAGGCTCCACACACCCGCACCCTCCCCTATATGGAGAAGGCTCCACACACCCGCACCCTCCCCTATATGGAGGGGGCTCCACACACCCGCACCCTCCCCTATATGGAGAAGGCTCCACACACCCGCACCCTCCCCTATATGGAGAAGGCTCCACACACCCGCACCCTCCCCTATATGGAGGGGGCTCCACACACCCACACCCTCCCCTATATGGAGGAGGGGGCTCCACACACCCGCACCCTCCCCTATATGGAGCAGGCTCCACACACCCGCACCCTCCCCTATATGGAGCAGGCTCCACACACCCGCACCCTCCCCTATATAGAGAAGGCTCCACACACCCGAACCCTCCCCTATATGGAGCAGGCTCCACACTCCCGCACCCTCCCCTATATAGAGCAGGCTCCACACACCCACACCCTCCCCTATATGGAGCAGGCTCCACACACCCGCACCTTCCCCTATATGGAGGGGGCTCCACACACCCACACCCTCCCCTATATGGAGGAGGGGGCTCCACACACCCGCACCCTCCCCTATATAGAGAAGGCTCCACACACCCGCACACTCCCCTATATGGAGAAGGCTACACACACCTGCACCCTCCCCTATATGGAGAAGGCTCCACACACCCGCACCCTCCCCTATATGGAGCAGGCTCCACACACCCGCACCCTCCCCTATATAGAGCAGGCTCCACACACCCGCACCCTCCCCTATATAGAGAAGGCTCCACACACCCGCACCCTCCCCTATATGGAGCAGGCTCCACACACCCGCACCCTCCCCTATATGGAGCAGGCTCCACACTCCCGCACCCTCCCCTATATGGAGAAGGCTCCACACACGCGCACCCTCCCCTATATAGAGAAGGCTCCACACACCCGCACCCTCCCCTATATGGAGCAGGCTCCACACTCCCGCACCCTCCCCTATATGGAGAAGGCTCCACACACCCGCACCCTCCCCTATATGGAGGGGGCTCCACACACCCGCACCCTCCCCTATATAGAGAAGGCTCCACACACCCGCACCCTCCCCTATATGGAGCAGGCTTCACACTCCCGCACCCTCCCCTATATAGAGCAGGCTCCACACACCCGCACCCTCCCCTATATGGAGAAGGCTCCACACACCCGCAACCTCCCCTATATGGAGAAGGCTCCACACACCCGCACCCTCCCCTATATGGAGAAGGCTCCACACTCCCGCACCCTCCCTTATATGGAGAAGGCTCCACACACCCGCACCATCCCCTATATGGAGCAGGCTCCACACTCCCGCACCCTCCCCTATATGGAGAAGGCTCCACACACCCGCACCCTCCCCTATATGGAGGGGGCTCCACACTCCCGCACCCTCCCCTATATAGAGCGGGCTCCACACACCCGCACCCTCCCCTATATGGAGAAGGCTCCACACACCCGCACCCTCCCCTATATGGAGAAGGCTCCACACACCCGCACCCTCCCCTATATGGAGCAGGCTCCACACTCCCACACCCTCCCCTATATAGAGAAGGCTCCACACACCCACACCCTCCCCTATATGGAGAAGGCTCCACACACCCGCACCCTCCCCTATATGGAGAAGGCTCCACACACCCGCACCCTCCCCTATATGGAGCAGGCTCCACACACCCGCACCCTCCCCTATATGGAGCAGGCTCCACACACCCGCACCCTCCCCTATATAGAGCAGGCTCCACACACCCGCACCCTCCCCTATATGGAGCAGGCTCCACACACCCACACCCTCCCCTATATGGAGAAGGCTCCACACACCCGCACCCTCCCCTATATGGAGCAGGCTCCACACACCCGCACCCTCCCCTATATAGAGCAGGCTCCACACACCCGCACCCTCCCCTATATGGAGCAGGCTCCACACACCCGCACCCTCCCCTATATGGAGAAGGCTCCACACACCCGCACCCTCCCCTATATGGAGCAGGCTCCACACACCCGCACCCTCCCCTATATGGAGGGGGCTCCACACACCCGCACCCTCCCCTATATGGAGCAGGCTCCACACACCCGCACCCTCCCCTATATGGAGGAGAGGGCTCCACACACCCGCACCCTCACCTATATGGAGAAGGCTCCACACTCCCGCACCCTCCCCTATATGGAGAAGGCTCCACACTCCCGCACCCTCCCCTATATGGAGCAGGCTCCACACACCCGCACCCTCCCCTATATGGAGCAGGCTCCACACACCCGCACCCTCCCCTATATGGAGGAGGGGGCTCCACACACCCGCACCCTCCCCTATATGGAGGGGGCTCCACACACCCGCACCCTCCTCTATATGGAGAAGGCTCCACACACCCGCACCCTCCCCTATATGGAGCAGGCTCCACACTCCCGCACCCTCCCCTATATGGAGCAGACTCCACACACCCGCACCCTCCCCTATATAGAGCAGGCTCCACACACCCACACCCTCCCCTATATGGAGGAGGGGGCTCCACACACCCGCACCCTCCCCTATATGGAGAAGGCTCCACACTCCCGCACCCTCCCCTATATGGAGAAGGCTCCACACTCCCGCACCTTCCCCTATATGGAGCAGGCTCCACACTCCCGCACCCTCCCCTATATGGAGCAGGCTCCACACACCCGCACCCTCCCCTATATGGAGCAGGCTCCACACACCCGCACCCTCCCCTATATGGAGAAGGCTCCACACTCCCGCACCCTCCCCTATATGGAGGAGGGGGCTCCACACTCCCGCACCCTCCCCTATATGGAGAAGGCTCCACACTCCCGCACCCTCCCCTATATGGAGCAGGCTCCACACACCCGCACCCTCCCCTATATGGAGGAGGGGGCTCCACACACCCGCACCCTCCCCTATATGGAGCAGGCTCCACACACCCGCACCCTCCCCTATATAGAGCAGGCTCCACACACCCGCACCCTCCCCTATATGGAGAAGGCTCCACACACCCGCACCCTCCCCTATATGGAGGGGGCTCCACACACCCGCACCCTCCCCTATATGGAGCAGGCTCCACACACCCGCACCCTCCCCTATATAGAGCAGGCTCCACACACCCGCACCCTCCCCTATATGCAGTGGGCTCCACACACCCGCACCCTCCCCTATATGGAGAAGGCTCCACACACCCGCACCCTCCGCTATATAGAGCAGGCTCCACACACCCGCACCCTCCCCTATATAGAGCAGGCTCCACACACCCGCACCCTCCCCTATATGGAGGGGGCTCCACACACCCGCACCCTCCCCTATATGGAGGAGGGGGCTCCACACATCCGCACCCTCCCCTAAATGCAGCGGGCTCCACACACCGGCACCCTCTCCTATATGCAGCGGGCTCCACACACCCGCACTCTTCCCTATATGCAGCGGGCTCCACACACCAGCACCCTCCCCTATATGCAGCGGGCTCCACACACCCTCGCCATGATGTAGGATTAGGTGGGGGTCCAAGTCCTGACACCACCATCAATCAGCTGATTGTCCAGAAGTGTAACAGCGCCGTATACTGTATAGTGGCCATAAATGGTACTGCATGCTCACTCCTATTCACTTACAAAGGAGAGAACTTGCAGTACCAATCACAACCACTACACAGTGTATGGCGCTGTTCCAGCAGTCTGACTCCCATAGATATGATATTGATGATAGATCATCAACTATGACGTCCCAGAAAACCCTTTTAAAGCTTTCTGGACTTTAAAACAACATCTCTGTATAGACTATAACACATACCCAGACAGTGACTATATACATATCACAACTAGTCTCACATAATTATACGTGAGAAGAGATCCCGAATAACATTTTAAAAAAATATTTATTAATAAATATTAAAAATAACATGATTAAAAAGCAAAGAATACTGTAGGGGACACCTAAGTACAAGGAGATATATATGTACACACTCAATCAGATATATATTAGTTGGTACTGGAGAATAACTCCATTAGGAAAATGGCCACAAACACATAACAAATCAACATGGCACTGATTCCAAAAGGTAGCATCCACAACAAGGCAGTTTTGCATCAAATGGTCACATAATATGGCCGACAATCAATACCCTAATAACACTACTATGACCATAAAGAGGTAATTATGCGGCACAGTGGCCTCTATTTACTCTAGCAAATTGCTGATCAATAAACCTGTGATCCAAAACAACCACCTCTAGTGCACAAGTGTGGGAACATGATATCATAATACAGTAAACGAGTATATTACCTTGTGCTCGTAGTGTCCCCTCACCCCGACGTGCGTTTCGCCTTCTGCTTCTTCCGGGGCGTGCTGAGGTGAGGGGCAACCGTGCTTATACAGTGGGGCAAAAAAGTATTTAGTCAGTCAGCAATAGTGCAAGTTCCACCACTTAAAAAGATGAGAGGCGTCTGTAATTTACATCATAGGTAGACCTCAACTATGGGAGACAAACTGAGAAAAAAAAATCCAGAAAATCACATTGTCTGTTTTTTTAACATTTTATTTGCATATTATGGTGGAAAATAAGTATTTGGTCAGAAACAAAATTTCATCTCAATACTTTGTAATATATCCTTTGTTGGCAATGACAGAGGTCAAACGTTTTCTGTAAAGGTACCGTCACACTAGACGATATCGCTAGCGATCCGTGACGTTGCAGCGTCCTGGCTAGCGATATCGTCCAGTGTGACAGGCAGCAGCGATCAGGCCCCTGCTGTGCTGTCGCTGGTCGGGGAAGAAAGTCCAGAACTTTATTTGGTCGCTGGACTCCCCGCAGACATCGCTGAATCGGCGTGTGTGACACCGATTCAGCGATGTCTTCACTGGTAACCAGGGTAAACATCGGGTAACTAAGCGCAGGGCCGCGCTTAGTAACCCGATGTTTACCCTGGTTACCATCCTAAAAGTAAAAAAAACAAACACTACATACTTACCTACAGCCGTCTGTCCTCCAGCGCTGTGCTCTGCACTCCTCCTGTACTGGCTGTGAGCGTCGGTCAGCCGGAAAGCAGAGGGGTGACGTCACCGCTCTGCTTTCCGGCCGCTGTGCTCACAGCCAGTACAGGAGGAGTGCAGAGCACAGCGCTGGAGGACAGACGGCTGTAGGTAAGTATGTACTGTTTGCTTTTTTTACTTTTAGGATGGTAACCAGGGTAAACATCGGGTTACTAAGCGCGGCCCTGCGCTTAGTTACCCGATGTTTACCCTGGTTACCGGCATCGTCGGTCGCTGGAGAGCTGTCTGTGTGACAGCTCTCCAGCGACCAAACAGCGACGCTGCAGCGATCCGGATCGTTGTCGGTATCGCTGCAGCGTCGCTAAGTGTGACGGTACCTTAAGTCTTCACAAGGTTGCCACACACTGTTGTTGGTATGTTGGCCCATTCCTCCATGCAGATCTCCTCTAGAGCAGTGATGTTTTTGGCTTTTCGCTTGGCAACACGGACTTTCAACTCCCTCCAAAGGTTTTCTATAGGGTTGAGATCTGGAGACTGGCTAGGCCACTCCAGGACCTTGAAATGCTTCTTCGTTGCCCTGGCGGTGTGCTTTGGATCATTGTCATGTTGAAAGACCCAGCCACGTTTCATCTTCAATGCCCTTGCTGATGGAAGGAGGTTTGCACTCAAAATCTCACAATACATGGCCCCATTCATTCTTTCATGTACCCGGATCAGTCGTCCTGGCCCCTTTGCAGAGAAACAGCCCCAAAGCATGATGTTTCCACCACCATGCTTTACAGTAGGTATGGTGTTTGATGGATGCAACTCAGTATTCTTTTTCCTCCAAACACGACAAGTTGTGTTTCTACCAAACAGTTCCAGTTTGGTTTCATCAGACCATAGGACATTCTTCCAAAACTCCTCTGGATCATCCAAATGCTCTCTAGCAAACTTCAGACGGGCCCGGACATGTACTGGCTTAAGCAGTGCGACACGTCTGGCACTGCAGGATCTGAGTCCATGGTGGCGTAGTGTGTTACTTATGGTAGGCCTTGTTACATTGGTCCCAGCTCTCTGCAGTTCATTCACTAGGTCCCCCCGCGTGGTTCTGGGATTTTTGCTCACCGTTCTTGTGATCATTCTGACCCCACGGGGTGGGATTTTGCGTGGAGCCCCAGATCGAGGGAGATTATCAGTGGTCTTGTATGTCTTCCATTTTCTAATTATTGCTCCCACTGTTGATTTCTTCATTCCAAGCTGGTTGGCTATTGCAGATTCAGTCTTCCCAGCCTGGTGCAGGGCTACAATTTTGTTTCTGGTGTCCTTTGACAGCTCTTTGGTCTTCGCCATAGTGGAGTTTGGAGTCAGACTGTTGGAGGGTGTGCACAGGTGTCTTTTTATACTGATAACAAGTTTAAACAGGTGCCATTACTACAGGTAATGAGTGGAGGAAAGAGGAGACTCTTAAAGAAGAAGTTACAGGTCTGTGAGAGCCAGAAATCTTGATTGTTTGTTTCTGACCAAATACTTATTTTCCACCATAATATGCAAATAAATTGTTAAAAAAACAGACAATGTGATTTTCTGGATTTTTTTTCTCAGTTTGTCTCCCATAGTTGAGGTCTACCTATGATGTAAATTACAGACGCCTCTCATCTTTTTAAGTGGTGGAACTTGCACTATTGCTGACTGACTAAATACTTTTTTGCCCCACTGTATATGAGTGGTGATTACTGAGCATACCGGTAATTGCGGCACATCACGTGTGACTCCGCCTCCTTTCTCTGAGACACTTCCTGCCGATGCTCAATGACACGCAAGCCAAAGCTATGCGTGTCAGAGCTTCACAGGAAGCGACCGAGGGCAGGATCACACTCACCGGATGGCCGTGGAAAAGAAAAGGGATACAAAGAAAACCCGGTAAAGGAAGAAGTATGTACCGTGGAGACGGTACCTTCAATGGAAACCCAAAAATATTGCTTTGTGCCTTTTTCTTACATCTAAAAAGTGCTATTTTATTATTATATTATGTGCGCATTACAACTTAATATTAATAAATATATGTGTGCCTAGGCACAGTTGTAATGCGCACATAAGCGTGCGCGTGACAGGAAGCGTGTCAGAGAAAGGGGGCGGAGTCACACACGATGCACCGCAATTATCGGTATGCTCAGTAATCACCACTCATATATAAGCACAGTTGCCCCTCACCTTGGCATGCCCCCGGAAAAAGCAGGAGGCGAAACGCGCGTCGGGGTGAGGGGACACCACGAGCACAAGGTAATATACTCGCTTATTGTATTATATGATATCATGTTCCACACTTGTCCACTAGAGGTGGTTGTTTTGGATCACAGGTTTATTGATCAGCAATTTGCCAGAGTAAATAGAGGCCACTGTGCCGCACAATATTACCTCTTCATGGTCATGTTATGTGACCATTTGATGCAAAACTGCCTTGTTGTGGATGCTACCTTTTGGAATTAGTTCCATGTTGATTTGTTATGTGTTTGTGGGCATTTTCCTAATGTGGTACAGTTATTCTCCAGTACCAACTATTATATATCAGATTGAGTATATATATATATATATATATATATATCCTTGTACTTAGGTGTCCCCTACGGTATTCTTTGCTTTTAAATCATGCTATTTTTAATATTTATTAATAAATATTGGTTTTAAATGTTATTCGGGATCTCTTCCTCTTCTCGTATAATTATGTGCGATTAGTTGTGACATTGCTGTGAAGTGCCCTGGGATTACAGGAGACATATGTTAAATTAGTGACTATATACATGTATACCTGTGCTCTCCCCGGGGTGTAACTCACCGCAGATCCTGTGGTTATGTGGACTGGAGCCCTGGGATTTGTGTAAGGAGCCTGGAGGGATCCATTATAAACCTGCAATGAGCGAGGGTCTGAATAGGAAATCTTTGCACAGCTGAACAAACAGCGCCGATCCTGACACTCATCACCGTCTGATGGGGTCTCCGGGAGGGTCAGCTCTACAAATATTTGCTCATGAAATATTTCTCACGTATGAAACTGATGAAGATGTGGTAGTAGGAAGAGTATAGACAACGTAACACTCGGGGGCCCCTGTTCCAGGTCAGGATGTCTGATGGTACATCATTATTGGTGATGTCACTGCTGAAATCTACCGGGATGTCATAGTAGCCTACCTGCCTGAAACCTACCGTGATGTCATAGTAGCCTACCTGCCTGAACCCTACCGTGATGTCATAGTAGCCTACCTGCCTGAACCCTACCGGGATGTCATAGTAGCCTACCTGCCTGAAACCTACCGTGATGTCATAGTAGCCTACCAGCCTGAACCCTACCGTGATGTCATAGTAGCCTACCTGCCTGAACCCTACCGTGATGTCATAGTAGCCTACCTGCCTGAAATCTACTGTGATGTCATAGTAGCCTACCTGCCTGAAACCTACCGTGATGTCATAGTAGCCTACCTGCCGGAAATCTACTGTGATGTTATAGTAGCCTACCTGCCTGAACCCTACCATGATGTCATAGTAGCCTACCTGCCTGAACCCTACCATGATGTCATAGTAGCCTACCTGCCTGAAAACTAACGTGATGTCATAGTAGCCTACCTGCCTGATCCCAACCGTGATGTCATAGTAGCGTACCTGCCTGAAAACTAACGTGATGTCATAGTAGCCTACCTGCCTGAACCCTACTGTGATGTCATAGTAGCCTACCTGCCTGAACCCTACTGTGATGTCATAGTACCCTACCTGCCTGAAATCTACTGTGATGTCATAGTACCCTACCTGCCTGAACCCTACTGTGATGTCATAGTACCCTACCTGCCTGAAATCTACTGTGATGTCATAGTACCCTACCTGCCTGAACCCTACTGTGATGTCATAGTACCCTACCTGCCTGAAATCTACCGTGATGTCATAGTAGCCTACCTGCCTGAAATCTACTGTGATGTCATAGTACCCTACCTGCCTGAAATCTACTGTGATGTCATAGTAGCCTACCTGCCTGAAATCTACTGTGATGTCATAGTAGCCTACCTGCCTGAAATCTACTGTGATGTCATAGTACCCTACCTGCCTGAACCCTACCGTGATGTCATAGTACCCTACCTGCCTGAAACCTACCGTGATGTCATAGTAGCCTACCTGCCTGAAATATGCTGTGATGTCATTGTAGCCTACCTGCCTGAACCCTACTGTGATGTCATAGTAGCCTACCTGCCTGAAAACGAACGTGATGTCATAGTAGCCTACCTGCCTGAACCCTACCGTGATGTCATAGTAGCCTACCTGCCTGAACCCTACCGTGATGTCATAGTAGCCTACCTGCCTGAACCCTACTGTGATGTCATAGTAGCCTACCTGCCTGAAAACTAACGTGATGTCATAGTAGCCTACCTGCCTGAACCCTACCGTGATGTCATAGTAGCCTACCTGCCTGAAATCTACTGTGATGTCATAGTAGCCTACCTGCCTGAACCCTACTGTGATGTCATAGTAGCCTACCTGCCTGAAAACTAACGTGATGTCATAGTAGCCTACCTGCCTGAACCCTACCGTGATGTCATAGTAGCCTACCTGCCTGAAAACTAACGTGATGTCATAGTAGCCTACCTGCCTGAACCCTACTGTGATGTCATAGTAGCCTACCTGCCTGAAATCTGCTGTGATGTCATAGTAGCCTACCTGCCTGAAATCTACTGTGATGTTATAGTAGCCTACCTGCCTGAACCCTACTGTGATGTCATAGTAGCCTACCTGCCTGAACCCTACCGTGATGTCAGAGTACCCTACCTGCCTGAACCCTACCGTGATGTCATAGTACCCTACCTGCACCCTACTGTGATGTCATAGTAGCCTACCTGCCTGAAAACAAACGTGATGTCATAGTAGCCTACCTGCCTGAACCCTACCGTGATGTCATAGTAGCCTACCTGCCTGAAATCTACTGTGATGTCATAGTAGCCTACCTGCCTGAAAACTAACGTGATGTCATAGTAGCCTACCTGCCTGAACCCTACTGTGATGTCATAGTACCCTACCTGCCTGAAACCTACCGTGATGTCATAGTAGCCTACCTGCCTGAAATCTACTGTGATGTCATAGTACCCTACCTGCCTGAACCCTACTGTGATGTCATAGTAGCCTACCTGCCTGAAATCTACTGTGATGTCATAGTAGCCTACCTGCCTGAAATCTAACGTGATGTCATAGTAGCCTACCTGCCTGAACCCTACTGTGATGTCATAGTAGCCTACCTGCCTGAAATCTGCTGTGATGTCATAGTAGCCTACCTGCCTGAAACCTACTGTGATGTCATAGTAGCCTACCTGCCTGAACCCTACCGTGATGTCATAGTAGCCTACCTGCCTGAACCCTACTGTGATGTCATAGTACCCTACCTGCCTGAAATCTGCTCTGATGTTATAGTAGCCTACCTGCCTGAAATCTACTGTGATGTCATAGTAGCCTACCTGCCTGAACCCTACTGTGATGTCATAGTAGCCTACCTGCCTGAAATATGCTGTGATGTCATAGTAGCCTACCTGCCTGAAATCTACTGTGATGTCATTGTAGCCTACCTGCCTGAACCCTACTGTGATGTCATAGTAGCCTACCTGCCTGAAATCTACTGTGATGTCATAGTAGCCTACCTGCCTGAACCCTACCGTGATGTCATAGTACCCTACCTGCCTGAAACCTACCGTGATGTCATAGTATGGAAACAGGAACACATGGGCTACTTGCACAGTGAACAAGTCTGTATGATCATGTTCACACACCACCAAGAAACCTGAAGACACAAAAGAGAATAGTAAAACCAAAAACACTCAGTTTGAAAAAATGTTGCAGTAATCCGCAAGTGCTAGTAAAAGATGTAAAAAACAGGGTATTTGGTTGATACGTTTTTTGCAAAAAATGTATACTAAGCTGCTCTACCAATCTTCACGGTATACCCTTATCAGAGCAGTCCTAACTAATGTATGCAATCCCTATCTGATGTATTTAAAAACCTGATCATCTGTATATAACCTGTGTGAACAGGGTTCAGAGAGGAAAAATCCATGTGTGCATACAGGGTAGAACAGCTTTTGTGCAGATAGCCCAAGAGGAGTGGTGGAACTCCCCAGTCTTGTAGACACAAGAGAACAATTATGGAAACAGGAACACATGGGCTACTTGCACAGTGAACAAGTCTGTATGATCATGTTCACACACCACCAAGAAACCTGAAGACACAAAAGAGAATAGTAAAACCAAAAACACTCAGTTTGAAAAAATGTTGCAGTAATCCGCAAGTGCCAGTAAAAGATGTAAAAAACAGGGTACTTGGTTGATACGTTTTTTGCAAAAAATGTATACTAAGCTGCTCTACCAATCTTCACGGTATACCCTTATCAGAGCAGTCCTAACTAATGTATGCAATCCCTATCTGATGTATTTAAAAACCTGATCATCTGTATATAACCTGTGTGAACAGGGTTCAGAGAGGAAAAATCCATGTGTGCATACAGGGCAGAACAGCTTTTGTGCAGCTAGCCCAAGAGGAGTGGTGGAACTCCCCAGTCTTGTAGACACAAGAGAACAATTATGGAAACAGGAACACATGGGCTACTTGCACAGTGAACAAGTCTGTATGATCATGTTCACACACCACCAAGAAACCTGAAGACACAAAAGAGAATAGTAAAACCAAAAACACTCAGTTTGAAAAAATGTTGCAGTAATCCGCAAGTGCTAGTAAAAGATGTAAAAAACAGGGTATTTGGTTGATACGTTTTTTGCAAAAAATGTATACTAAGCTGCTCTACCAATCTTCACGGTATACCCTTATCAGAGCAGTCCTAACTAATGTATGCAATCCCTATCTGATGTATTTAAAAACCTGATCATCTGTATATAACCTGTGTGAACAGGGTTCAGAGAGGAAAAATCCATGTGTGCATACAGGGTAGAACAGCTTTTGTGCAGATAGCCCAAGAAGAGTGGTGGAACTCCCCAGTCTTGTAGACACAAGAGAACAATTATGGAAACAGGAACACATGGGCTACTTGCACAGTGAACAAGTTATATACAGATGATCAGGTTTTTAAATACATCAGATAGGGATTGCATACATTAGTTAGGACTGCTCTGATAAGGGTATACCGTGAAGATTGGTAGAGCAGCTTAGTATACATTTTTTGCAAAAAACGTATCAACCAAATACCCTGTTTTTTACATCTTTTACTAGCACTTGCGGATTACTGCAACATTTTTTCAAACTGAGTGTTTTTGGTTTTACTATTCTCTTTTGTGTCTTCAGGTTTCTTGGTGGTGTGTGAACATGATCATACAGACTTGTTCACTGTGCAAGTAGCCCATGTGTTCCTGTTTCCATAATTGTTCTCTTGTGTCTACAAGACTGGGGAGTTCCACCACTCCTCTTGGGCTATCTGCACAAAAGCTGTTCTACCCTGTATGCACACATGGATTTTTCCTCTCTGAACCCTGTTCACACAGGTTATATACAGATGATCAGGTTTTTAAATACATCAGATAGGGATTGCATACATTAGTTAGGACTGCTCTGATAAGGGTATACCGTGAAGATTGGTAGAGCAGCTTAGTATACATTTTTTGCAAAAAACGTATCAACCAAATACCCTGTTTTTTACATCTTTTACTAGCACTTGCGGATTACTGCAACATTTTTTCAAACTGAGTGTTTTTGGTTTTACTATTCTCTTTTGTGTCTTCGTGATGTCATAGTAGCCTACCTGCCTGAAATATGCTGTGATGTCATAGTAGCCTACCTGCCTGAAATCTACTGTGATGTCATTGTAGCCTACCTGCCTGAACCCTACTGTGATGTCATAGTAGCCTACCTGCCTGAAATCTACTGTGATGTCATAGTACCCTACCTGCCTGAACCCTACCGTGATGTCATTGTAGCCTACCTGCCTGAAACCTACCGTGATGTCATAGTAGCTTACCTGCCTGAAATCTACTGTGATGTCATAGTAGCCTACCTGCCTGAACCCTACCGTGATGTCATAGTACCCTACCTGCCTGAAACCTACCATGATGTCATAGTTACCTACCAGAGTAGACTTGTGATATCACAGTTGGTTACCTAGGGGCATATACAAGCAAGAAATGGCCGCCAAATAAAAACAATATATGAACAGATGACAGGAGGGAGCTGGCGGTGCCTCTCCAGAAAATGCCTCTGTGCTGGACCAAACCCCCTGTACTTGTGAGCTATGGAGAGGAGGGGACCTCTTACATGAGATCCAACAGACCGCAGTGACCGCAGCTGGCGCTGATGGTATGTCCGCCTCGGGTAACAGTAGTACATCATGCTATCATGTGTAGTCTACTCACTGTGCAGTTGTATACCGGCCACATACGCTCGTAGGAATGCTCATGCGCCCAGATTTCCAAGTCCACCCCTAGAACATATGTGTGGAGATAGTATAAGTACTGACGTACAGATGCCTCCTGATTATGTATGGACTGATTTTTGCATGAGTAACGCTGAACACGGATGAGCAAGAGGAAAAGTTGATAGGCGCCAAGATCAGCTGATTGTGCTGGCGGATGATCCAGCTGGCTATGCATTTTTCCTGCAGTGGCCACTACAGGAGAAGTGTAGTATTACATGCTGGCTTTGTGTTCAGTGTCTGAAGCTTGTGTCTCTATGTTTTTCTAGACATCTCAATAGAGAAAGCTGCTCACAAAATAATATCAGAACTCTACGGATTGTAGACGCTCGCTATCACTATACCATATTTATAGAACAGTTCCTCCAACGCGTACTGTCCACCAGGGAGCCCCGTCCTTATCTACAAAAGAGATCAAAGGATATGTCAGTGAGTGAGTGAACGATACCCACAGGAGACATCTCTGTACCTGGAAGCAGAGAACAAGTCAGACACATTCTCCAAAAATATCACCACACGGCCCAATAGAGAGGTTGGGCCAAGAACTGGCGTATGAAGGGCTCTGATATTAGGAAGACATCTCACCATACTTGGCCAGGACCTATGGATGTGGTACAGGGGTGCTGCCCAAGACCCCTCTGTTAGCCTGTGCAGGGCACCACTAACAAATGTTTGATCCAGAAAGATCTCCCAGAAGAACTAAAGGAACAGATGTTAAAATTCAACATCAATGACCCTAATAGATGATGTCACGGGAAAGTGGGCCGGCCCCCGTATGTGGTCCTTCCGAAATTGGCAGATTTCGCCAACTTATCTCTATGATATATGAGGGTGTTTCGTCTTAAGACGAATGTGATTTGGCCAATTTCGGTAGGATCGGCCAACTATCTGATATGTATGGGGGTCTTCCGATGGTTGCCAGATAGATGATGTCAGGGGAGAGTAGGATCGGCAAGTTTCATTTTTTTCAGAGGAGATAATCCACTGCCAGAGGAGTCTGGCAGCGACTTTCTCCTCTCTCCCCATTGGATACAGATGAACACTTAGCTAAGCCGAGCACTCATGTGTATGGAGGTGTCAGGAGAGGTAGTGGTCAGCCGAAGGAGCATTGGGCCAACTTTATGCTATCCTCAGCCACAATCACATCCCTTCTACTCCTTTCCACCTTTGTCTCTCCTCAGGCCCCCATTGCTTTTTCTTACCGTACTGTCGTGCTTGACGCAATCATCACTGTCGAAGTTGGTGCAGTACATGGGTCGGTGAGCCATCGTGATGACCCATGGCCGCTCAGAACGATGCGCCGAGCTGGTGGCCTCCTGCAGACAATAAAATGCATAATAAAACTTGTGCGAAATCATGAACCTGTATGAAGTATCCAGGGGTGGTCTCTGAGTGCTGTAGACCCTACCAGGGACTATGGGGTACCTAACGAGGACTGGGATGACGTCACACGAATACAAGACTAATGTTCCCAAAATTCTGCATGGCAGGGGACTATTATTCCAAATTACAGTATCTTTGAATAACTTAATATGAATTTCCGCCTTTTACCCTCATGATGTTCTTAGGTCCAATAAACTTTGTTAATTAACCACTTGCTGACATCTGCCTTATACATATAGTATATAGCACTGTTGCAAGTACTCCCCCATATTATGGCATATATGTACTGTGGAGTGGGCACTGGAGCTGTATTCACCCCAAAATGGTACTAATCCAGCCAGCATGGAGATCATAGGAGAAAGAAAGTGATCTTGCATCTAACCTGAAGATCTTTCTGCAGCCAGCGATACTGCTCGGCCACCAGTTCTTGGCCATACTTGAGATAGAAATACACCTCGGTGGAGAAGGAGATGATGTGAGCAGGTCCTAGGTCCCAGCTGGTAAAACACCACATTAATATTTCGTATCCACATGTCACCATATGGTTGGATGACAGCACAACCACTGCCAGCTCACCTGTACCACAGACCTTCTGTATTTCCCGGCATGGAAAACCGGTTTCGGTAATTGGAGAAGTTACTACAATACAAAAATGGGGAGAGGGGGATGTAACAATGGCAAAAACTGAATGTTTGCTACCATAAAGGTCCTCATGCCATGTACAGCCATAGAGCTCAATGATAAATTCTGCCTGCCTACGGTCACTAGTGGGGGGAGCCACTGCATACTGTTTCTACATTGAACTTAAAAAAGATCCATTTGCTAAAAAAAAATAAATAATGTAATAATTGTAAAAATTTCTGAGTTCTCATGATTCTGACACTTTTTTCCATTTTGTGTTGCGTTGTTCCTTTGCAGAGATATTCACATTTGTTGGTTTTGGATGTGAAATCTCTGCTTGTAGTGCAACTGGGCGTTTCTTCAGAGTCTTCTCTGGGTGTATGTGCGTTAACCCCTCTCTCCCAGAGGCTGTTAATCAGATCTCGTTAGTTGAGCTATAAGTCTCAGACATTGCCAATTGGCAGCATCGCAGAGAAGACTCTGAAGAAGACTCTGAAGAAACGTCCAGTTGCACTATAGGAAAGACTAAGTGCAACACAAAGGGATGAGGGGAAGGGAGCCCAACACTAGGGAAGGGGGAAGGAGACCCCTAGGCAGATCTAAAGTCACCCTGTCTGCCCTAAACGTCCCTATATAGGTTCTGCACCTATCGCCGAGCAGGAACCTAATCCCTGCCTTACCTTGGCAATAATCCCTACTTAGGGAATGGTGTGGTATGCACTTGTCGATCCCCACTACCACTAAAGACAGCTGGGATAGAAAAACAAAGGGAACACTTATCTTAAGTAGACTCCGAGATGTAATACAGACGTCCTCCCGCAACACCAAAGAGGAAGATAGCTGACTGCTATAGCTCCAAGTCTCAACAGGGGGAAATGGAAATATCACCGGCAACTTCCAGCAGCAGGCTGGGAATTTATAAACACCCAGGTCCAGGTGTGTCAATTAGAGCCGGAGAAAGGTTGCCACTGGGTCAAAGAGTCAGAAGGGTTAAGAAGATGTCTGCAAAGTCAAACGTAGAGACCTTCTGGAGCTAGATGCATTGCGACTGTCTGCAGCTTCTAACATACCCGTGACAACAAGCAGAGATTTCACATACTGCGCTCCAAAAGAAACAAATGTGAATATCTCTGCAATGGAGTTACACAACACAAAACGTAAAAAAGCATTTTGAATCATCAGAATCATGAGAACTCAGGAATAAACAAGAGCGAGAACAAAAAAAGGGGTTAATAAAAACACAGTATGTGGTAAGCTCTTGAGCTCCCCCTAGTGGTGGGTGCAGGCAGAAAGATTTTTTTTTCATGTAACTCTTCATCTATGCAGGGGATTTGGAGCTCTGCATTATTATATTATAAAAATGGAAAAAGAATAATCAACACAGAATGTTAGATCAGAGGGGGATCCAGCGAAGACATCAGTATTATTGATGGCCTAGCCTATGGCATGAGGGGGTCCTTGGTAAGAATTTTCTTTGAGGTCCAAGAGATGAAAATCAATAACTGATTTATAAAGGGAATGATAAGTCACAACTCACTATTTCTCTTCGTGGTTTCCAGGACATGTCATGTAGGGAACGTAAGCTGCCACCGACTCTATCTGTCGCATAAACTCATCGCCTACTTGAGCGTCATCCTAGAAGAGAGGTGAGGATGTGATCCTGCTAGAACAGGCATCAGCCCGATATCCATGGTTGCAATACCATACACCGCCTATCGACAAAAGGGCGCTGTTCCTCGAAGAAATCAGCTATGCTTTAGCGTGTTAGCAGGATAGAAAGGGAATTTACCTCATCCATATCATAGGCAAAATCACCTGCAAGAAATAGAAGCAGAAAGTGTTGAGGGAGGATCTGGAGTGACCCAACACGGTTGACTCAGTGATTTTCAAATAGAACCACAGAGCGTTGCCAGCAACTGAAAATGACCAGACGGAGACGTGTGTCTCTGGGAGGATCGAGTAGATCTCTAAACCCCCGTTTATTGTGTCGCACTTTTCATAATCTTAGCAAGTTATACTTCAACCAATCAACATAAGAACACGCTCACAGTTCTTAACCTATAAGAATGCAGGAACAGCCTGTACGTCAAGGTCTCGTAGAACAATACACCTTCAGTCTCATGCTCTTGTTCAAACTAGAACAATAAAGGTCTCATAACAGCTATGAACTTTTGCCTAGTAACAGAATTTATCTCAAAACAGCAAGATGGAGTCGAAAAGCACAAAATGAAGCCTGCTTTAATTTTTCTTAGTTTAGCCCTTCACAAAAGGACTCTACTTTGTATAAGAGACCTGTACCCTAAACTCTCCCCATTTATGCCCCTTCCTGGCTTGATTGACACCTCCCTGGCCGCGCCATCAGTATGTGCTGTAAGCGCAGTGAAGTGAGCTGTTCTGGCCTCCGATTCTTGCACTGGATGCCACCCCATAACTGGCTTGTGATGATACATAAGAGCCAAAGGGACATCAATCAATGCAGGAAGGGTTCGGAGAACAGGTATCACCATGATTTTCGGGGTAGTTTACATGTGGCGATGTACATGACCAGTGGCGTAACTTGAAACTCATGGGCCCCGATGCAAAAGCTCCAACGGGGCCCCCGAATCTTTTAAATCTTTAATAGCAATAGTCTTTTTCTATAAACCAAAGGGACTTTTAGGGCCCCCTAGGCTCCAGGGCCCAGGTGCGATTGCAACCCCTGCACCTGTTGGAGTTACACCCCTGTACATGACCCCAGTAACACTAATGTGGGAAATTAGTATTTAAGCAAATCCCAATTTCTGAAAGAGAAACCCTAGATGGTAACCCTAAAAACACTCATACTTACCAACATGGAGTATGGCATCGTACATTTCCATTTGTGTTTCCTTCTGGAGCCTCGATAAGGACTGAGCGTTCTCGTTTCCCATATCCCCATAGACGGCCAAGCGGGGTCCCCACGATGAACCAGCCTGCAGGGCCCGGAAGGAAAACTCAGGGCTCCAACCGAGGGAACTGCCGCAGTGATAAACTAAGGGAAGTGCAAAAATAAGTGTAAAATAAAACACTGACCAAGTATATAAAGCTCAGCTCTATTATCTCGTGGAGTCTGGAGTAGGCCGAAATCCCCCTCATGCCTCATTGGAGGCTCACGCTGCTGCTCTTATCCTCCACTATGCTTTATACTGCAGCTCTTCTTTTTCAGATAGGCTGCTGTGTATAAGCACAAGCCCTCCTGAAGGTGAAGTCGCTGCATGGAGCCATAACTGCCATTACAGCAAGGACGCAATGATTATGGCCTGACAACAAATAAATCATCACTGAGAAAAACAAGGTTATCAGTGATCTACTGAGACAAACGAGCCGCAATATGGCAGGTGCCCCGGAGATTGGCTATTAATCACTGTCAGACCAATGAGACTGTCAGGCAACGAGTAGGTGGAGGATGGATATATGGCACCGCCCGGGGTATATGGCTTCTGTCTGTGGAGAACGCATTCGCATATTTCAGGGCTATAAACTACACCCATGGATTACTTCCTTATGATCGCCATGAAATATGCAGGCATTGCAGGACCTTATGTATCCATGGTTACGACCACTAGCAACTGTCACTATATCAATGGTCATAACCATGGATACCTAAGGTCCTGCAATGCCGGCACATGAGGAAAGAGACAGAAGAACTATACTATATTTCTAATATTATTATTACACCTACAACATATTGGGATAGGATTTTGGAGATGGGAACACCCCTTTAATCTCCATTGGATTGGAAGTGCACGTGTGTGACCACCGCTCCCTTAAACAGTGAATGGAGCAGTAGTCGGCCCATGTGCGCTACCGCAAGCGGGAAGCACAGGTCCCCCTATTCTCCAGATAGATGGGAATCTGTCCCAAAACAGTCATACATTGGTGATGTAAAACTAGCTTGGTTGCCTGTAGCAACCAATCACAGCCCAGCTTTCATTTTACCTGAGCAGTTTAAGAAATCTAAGCTTTGTTCTGATTGGTTGCTAAGGACAACAAAGATAGATTGAGGCCTATTATAAACTATTATTGTAGGCCAAATAAAAGGGTTTTCTTTTGTTGCCCATAGCAACCAATTACAGCCCAGCTTTCATTGTTTTTAATCCTGATGTAATAGTATGCCACGCTCAGGGTGTGCATTCATGTAGCGGGTTAAGGAGCTTCCGGCTGTGTCATGGCAGCGAGGAGTTGCCATGGCTGCTGGCGGCTAATGAAGGCGGCCATTGACCGCCTATGAAACCCAGCTCGTGGCCAGGCTCCATGGAAAATCACAGTACTAAAATTAGAAATTTTATTTTAAAAATATTAAAATATTATTTTTTTTCCATTATTTCACCCAACTTGTGTTTTTCCGGCCCTACAGTAAATCTGTACATTATAGGACTGTGGCCCTTTTAAACTTTTCGGACCCCCTACCCAATCTAGTACCGATGGCCTGTCCTGAGGAGGGTTTTTAAGAACTGGGTATCCCCATTAACATCTGGCTGATGAGATTTTATGCAATAAAAACTCTGGCACCAGAGCGCGGCTTAAAGCAAAAGTAAATGCTATAAAAAGCTTACAGATTAGAAGAAGAGGAGAACAGCTTGTTTTGCTCAATTTAAGCCTACAATACTAAAGTACATAATCCCAATTCCCAAGTACAGATGTTACAAAACTTTCTTTAGTGGTTTGAAACCCGCAGAGTTCAGGACATGCACTAGATTGTGGCAAAGTGACAGCCCCAATTATGCTACAACTCTATAATATTTAATTGCTTTAAATATGTCATTTTTTTTTAACCCGGTGTAAATGCCGCTGTTCTCCTGAATCCGGCGATGTTTTTCTTTTCTTCCTGCGCTCCTCCGTTCGTGAGATATGGCCCTCTACTTCCTGCATATAAATGTAATCTTGTTACTGAGTGGGTGTGGTCAAAGGAAACACCTCCAGAGAAGAGTTCAGGACCACACCCACTTTGCAACAAGACTAGATTTAAATACAGAAAAGAGAGGGCCATATCTCAGGAACAGAGAGGCGCAGGAACAAAACAAAAACATCGCTGGATTCAGGAGAACAGCGGCATTTACATCAGATTAAAAAATGACATATTTATGGAAAATGTTAAGTTCCCTTTAAAGAAGCTACATATAAATACTTATAGCATTCAACAATGTGAGTAGTCTGGTATGAAACATAAAGCTATAGCACAAAATACAAACAAAGCCCACATGAGATATGAGAGGAGGCCAACCTGACCATTCCACCCCTCCCGTCATTCCTGATCACATCTTACCATATTTCTGACCAGGCTCCAGATTCTCCACAGTAACCCGATGGATAAACATCTTTCTACGTTTTGGTCCTCCATCTACAAAGATGCTGACACTGCCATAAGCAGTGAGATTGAAGGAAGGACGTCCAGGCAGAGGATTATATTCTACTACCGATGGGGTCCAGCTGAAGGTGGTCCAGGTCACAGTCATGGTTGTCGGATGACCTGAATGGGAAATAATTCAATTGAACTGTTCTATAAATTATATGGAGTAGTATGTAGATGCAATGATGGATGCACCCAGCAGAGGAAGGAACTATCCATAGGGGAAACCATCAATATCAGATGGTGGGGGTCCAAACCCAAGCAGCTGATTGAAGGAGGCATGTGGCTCCAGAACTGGCACAGCATTGTGGTTGTAGCAGAGGGAACCGCAATCTCACGGTAGCTTTCATGACCAGTGCACAACGTAAGACTTCCGGCAGTGAGCCATGGCACCGTCAATCATCAGGTCAGTGGGAGTGCACTTTAAAGAGGACCTGTCACCTGGTCGCCAGTTTTCCTCTTGTTTTTTTCCCTGTTCTTCCCTTATCCAATTTTTGTTTGTTTGTTTTTAAATCCCCCATACGGTTCCAGAAATATGGGCCTTTTTGTTTGGTGCTATTTTATGGTCTTTTCCAAGAGGGCGTGGCTTACAGCCTAATTATGGAGAGCAGCATAAAGACACGCCCCAGAGGATCTTTAGGCTGCTCTTCATAATTATCCTTTAACCAACCCCACCTGCACTAAAAAAAACATATCTCTAGAATGGCATAATGGATTAAAAAAAATAAAAAATAGTGGAAGAACAGAAATAAAACAAAAACAAAAATTGTCCACTCTTCACCCAGGCTCCCTTTAACAATTTTTTTATATACTACATTACAGAATACAAAGCTAAAATTGTGTGGCGGGTAGGTGGCTTTGCTTTTTCAGGATCCTCATCTCTTTGCCAAAGTGTAGAGCAGTTTACAAAAACCGCCTGTGTAGGACCCGTCCTGTCCTGTATTACCCAAACATCCTACTGACTTAAATGAATAGAGTGTAATACTTAATTTTACCTGTGGAGGCGCTGCAGGGAAACAAACATGTTTAATAAGCATGATAATTACTGGTAACAAGAGAAGAGTCCCAGCGGGGGGGGAGGGAGGGGGGGCATTTTTATTTGCTTTTTGTCAATGGCAATATCAAAGCAGATACCTTTATTAGATTTGGGGAGGGCTGTCCGAAATCACAGTCCACTTTATGGCGAAGGCTTACCTGTATATGAGAGGTGCACCTGCTCGGGCCGGTACCAGCCAAGGTTGGCACTGCTTACGGACATGATGGCGCACAAGGGAAGGATAGACGTCCACATCCTGCCTGGTGAAAGTATTAGCACTAAACAGTCACAAGGAACATTAAAGACCGGTTTTAATTTTGCGTCAAATTCTTAAAATGTATCTAAGCCAATTCCACCATCTCTGCATGTTCGGTATCCATCCGTCACCTGCAGCATTCTTCCTGTCTGGGTCATATGGCGGAGTCACGGCACAGCGCAGTGGTCAGTGGTCTGGGGTTTAGCAGAATAGTGAGTAAAAGAAGGAGGTTATTTCCCAGAAATGTCATATTGTGCAATATGCTCAGCCCTGCGGGCGCCCACATGTACATCTCTGTGTAAGACAAGCTCATTTTCGGTCCGTAAGCTAAACAGACCAGCGGTCGTCAGTGTGTAAGGCTTCTTTTACACCTACCGTGTTTTTTGCAGGTCGTTATTTCGGGCCTTTTTTGCAGGCTGTATCGCCGCAATTTTCACAGTCTGCCGCAATAATGGACCGCAAAAAACTTGCGGACCGCCATTTTTCAGGTTCCCAATACTTTAGCAAAAGTATTGGAGGAAAAAAAAACGGCGGTCCGCAAAACCGGAAGTGATGGCGCACATTGATTTTCAATGGGGGCCGTGTCCGTAAGCCGTGAAAAATATCTTTTTTCACAACCGTAAATACGGCCCTCACGTCCATGAGGCGCACCCTGGAATTATTGCGGCCCCTTTTTAGAAATCTATTGGGGCTGCAAAAACGGGCCACAAAATCACAGCAAGTGTAAAACCAGCCTAAGCGCACATTTATGATTCTCTCGTTCTGTACATGCAGCTCCGGCACAGTGTGCACAAGTCCATGGAGGTATACGCTGGTCCAGAAAGGGCCCACATCAGCACCAGGCTAACCCAGGCAACATTCGAGGGTGCACCGGGTCCCAGATTTCCATTAGTGACATCCATTGTACATGTACGGAGCGAGTGGTGCAGGCTGTGTTATACAGCCAGCACCCGAGTAACTGCTGCGCTCGGCGTTAGCTTCAATTGCAGCACTTCAACCCCCTTAGATGACTATATTAAACGTGACAGCAGCACTTAAGAAGTTTAAAATTGGAAGAAGGTGTCCTCATGACCCCGATGATATTGCCGTGTGAGATGGAATCCTCCTTAAAGGGGTTGTCTGGCCTTAGGCTACAAGTCTTCAATCCTTATGTGTGACTTCAGACTTGTGAATCCTCACAGCGCACAGTGAAGTGTCTCCGATGCAGGCAGTCACATGCCAACTAGACGTGCACAGTCATGCTCAATGCAAGTGTATCGACACGTCTAGTTGGAATGTGGCCATGAGTATGCAAATCACATACTTGGGGACACGCTCCCGGCGCCAGAGAATCCTCTCTGTGCGCATAACCGTCCAAACTAATAAAATATTACTTAAACCACACAAATTTGGTATAACCATAGCCTTAGTGATCTGTAGGACAAAGACACGGGACAGTTTTACAGCAAAGTGAAGTTCGGTAAAAAGAAAACCGCCAAATTGTGGTGGAATGTAGTATAAAGGTGTACATAAGAGGTTAGTACTGAAACCTACAGTATGTCGTCACCATATATTAGGTGAATGAGGCACGTACCTGGGAAGTCCTCGCACCTGGGAAGTCCTCGCACCTAGGAAGTCCTCGTGGTAAAATCCTCCCTCTTAGGGTTAGCAGCACAGCAAGTGATATCTGCTGGACAGAGTCTTGGAAAAGCCGGAAACAAAACAAAAGGGCCGTCCTATAGGGAGCGTCCTGTGCGGCACACAACTGCCCTCTGGTGTACAAAACCACCACTGCATCTAGCATGACATTCTGAGAGTATATGCACACGTTCAGGTTTTTTCGCTTTTTTTTTTCGCTTTTTTTTGCTATAAAAACGCTATAAAAACTCATTAAAAACGCATACATTATGCATACTATCACTTAGAATACATTCTGCAATTTTTGTGCACATCATGCGTTTTTTTTCGCGAAAAAAACGCATCGCGGTAAAAAAAGCATAAAAAAAAAAGCATCAAAAACACATAAAAACGCGCAAAAAACACATCAAAACTGCGAGAAAAAAAGCGAAAAAACGCATGCGGATTTCTGGCAGAAAAAAAAAAAAGAGCTTAAAGGGGTTGTGCGGACTACCTCCTATAAAAAAAAATAAATAAATAAAGGCCCAATTCGTTATTGCATTTGCTTTTGGTCTACATTTTGCATGTTTTTAATTTGCGCCTAATTCTTCTTTTCATTTGAGCCTTTTTTTTTTAAATCTACTTTATAACATAGAGCAGAGGTGTATCTAGGGGTATTGCACATACGGGATTTGCACACTTAGGGTATGTGCCCACGCTGTGGATTTTCCTGCGGATTTTTCCGCAGCGGATTTGGAAAATCCACAGTGCAAAACCACTGCGGTTTTCACTGCGGATTTTCTTGCGGTTTCTTCTGCGGATTCTTCTGTGGTTTTTCACCAGCACTTTCCTATTGGTGCTGGTTGCAAACCGCTGCGGAATCTGCACAAACAATTGACATGCTGCGGAAAATAATCCGCAGCTTTTCCGCGCGGCATTTTCCACAGCATGTGCACAGCGTTTTTTTTTCCCCTTAGGTTTACATGGTACTGTAAACTTTGGGAAACAGCAAAAACCGCAGCGTGTGCACACAGCCTTAGTCACGTGCCGACGAGCTGCTCATCCTACTCTCTCAATGTTCAGTGAAAAACTGAGAGAAGCTGAAGAGCAGATCGTTGTCACAGGACCAGAAGTGTGAAAATCCCCTATGAGTGAAGTTGCAATGTGATGACTGCTGAAACCTGCAGAGCTGAATCCTGACACTGAGGATATTAGGTAACGTTCACATTTGCGTTGTTGGGCGCAGCGTCGGCAACGCAACCAACAACGCATGTACACAATGCAGCGTTTTGCGATGCATGCGTTGCCATAAGATCGTGCAGAGCAGGAATTTCGGCGCAGGGAAAACGCTACAAGTAGCGTCCTCTGTGCCATGTCTGTGCGTCAATATGACACATGCGTCGTAAAACGCAATACAACGCATACCGGCGCATGTCCATGTGCCCCCCATGTTAAAGATAGGGGCGCATGACGCATGCGTCGGTATGCGTCGACGACGCTGCGCCCAACAACGCAAATGTGAACGTATCCTTACACGCTGTTAGGATTGGCTGCAGGCCTTCATTTTCTAATTAAAGGGCTCATCCAGGTTTCTGATGAAAGTCTGCAGACACTCTAGGTGACTGCAGGCTTTGGAATTCTCACAGTACATGCACTGCACACTTTTAAGATTCTCCCTTGCACAAGTCTACGATTTGTATACTTCTGGGCACATTCCGACTAGACGTGCCCGGCCTCGCTCAATTCATTTTCATTAAGTGAGGCCACACATGTCTAGTCGGTCCGTGACCGCATATATGTAAATCGCCAGCACGACAGAATCCTGACAGTATGCAGGGCGCACTGTGAGAAATCAGGAGTCTGCAGTCACATAGAATGAATGCAGGCTCATCACAAACCTGGACATCCCCTTTAATGCTCCTAACATAATTAAAACATGAGAATTAGTATCACAAATAACATTTACATCCAGGTACCTGATAGATGACGTCGTCTCTGGGGTCGTTCTCTTTATTTTCTTTTTCATCAGACCCCATGATGAGTTTTCTCATCCACCAGTCTCTGCAGAACTCCATCTTCTCCGGTCTCCTGCAGCACATCCCCACACGACGCCCTTAAAGATACAAGTGTCATTATAATTCTTCTGAATAAAAATATCTGCCTTACACCGAGCCCCTGAACAAATGATTGCTCCTTACTATGTTCTCTGCCAAAAATATGACCTCCACACTGCCCCTCTTATGTACATGTTCTCCACACTGCTCCCCCTCTTCACACTGTCCTCACACACTGGGTCATCCCTATGGCATTTACCCTCCCACTTTCCATACTGCCTCCTCACACATCCCCCAATTCCCCATACTATGTCCGCTTCTATTTTCCCCTCACTCCTCATACTGTATCCGCACCCATCCCCCCCCCCACTCACCATACTGTGTCTGCACCTACTGTCCTCCTTGCTCCCCCAAATTGTGTGCGAAAAACTTTTCTCCATTACACTAAATTTCCCCCACACAGTAAATAACCTCATACAGTAAATACCCCCACACAGAGAATATACCTGCCCCCCCACACAAAACCAGAGGTTATACAATGGGGCCTGAGGAGGTTATACATTGGGGCAAGAGACGGAATATGTGGAAGGACGGTAAGGAGCCGTGAGAGGATATGAGGTGAGCGGCCCCGGACCACCACGTCCACACTGTGTGCTGCACATATGTTCTGTGTCTGCCGGTGACTCATTATTGCATTTCTGCCTGATTTTATTGAGGTTTTTTAGTGTTTTGCGCCTTTTTTTTTTTGTTTTGTTTCCATCAAATTGTTCCTTTCATTTGCGCCTTATCTGAAGCCCGTGTTATGTTCTCACCACTGGGGGGGCAGAGTTTGGGGGTAACGTGGGGTTTCCAGCCCGATTCATTATTTGCAACTTTACAAAAGTTGAAAAATGTGTCGCAAAAGAGGGACGGACTAAACTGCATATTGGGATGATGGGATGATGGGCTGCAATACTAGACTCCACCACTAGATGGCAGCACATTTTACAAATGCAGCCCAGGAAATGACTTCTTGTAATATAGGAAGAAGGGAATTCAATGGAAATACTTAAATGAATCAGAACATCCACAGGGCTGGATTAAAGTTTAATAATAGAATTAGGGAAAAAAGATTGTAACTATATGGGATTATGTGTAGAATATCGGGTTACACACGCCTGGTGATATATCTCATCAACATTTCATAGGAATATGGGTATAATTATTGTTCTGTATGGGGATTATGGGTGAAATATCACAAATACACATGCCCAGGAACATATCTCATCTACTTCTGATAGGAATATGGGTATAATGGTTCTTTGTGGGTATTATAGGTGATAGAGGATGATAGTGGCAGCACAGAAACAGCCACACAAAAAAAAAAAAAAATCTGCCCTGTATAGCGGGGATCAATATGAAAGTTTCCATTCCCATTCAAGTGAACCTGGATGGAAAACAGGCACATAAGACTCAATTATGCCTTGCCTACTGACGAAGAAGCAATACCGAGTCCTATATCAGACATGTGAACGTAAGCAGGATCATTTATTGTTCCATGAAAGCTATTTTGTTGGATTTGTTATGATGGCCTTCGTATTAACCTAGAGACCAGTATACACTAAAATACATGTTCCATTTCCAAATATTTTTGTTAAGATAAAACCTATTATTTTATTAAAAGTTATTTTTAAAAAATTCTATATATCTCCATTAAAAGTTATTGATGTCAACAAACCTAAGTAACCAATAAAATCCTGCAAAAGATCCAACATCCTATAAAGAACAATGTATATAATATAGGTATATAAGCAAGAAGTATGGTGCAAGACTGCTCATCTCTATGACATGGCCGGCCTAATAAGGAGGTGGGAACACTGGGTCAAAGACCTATGATGCCAGGGGTGGGAGAAGTCAATGGACATGTAGTCCTGTCAGATGCAAATAGGTTACAGGATCTGTATATCCATAGCATTCTGACCATAACCCCATATAGAATAATAAATATACCCATATTCTTACCGGAAGTTAATGAAATGTTTCATCATATTTTACCAATAATCAACATATAAAACAATAATTGTACACATACGTGTTCTTACCAGGAATTGATCGAATATGACACTGGGCATGTGTATTCATGATATATCACCTATAATCCCCATACAGATCAATAATTATACCCATAATCCTATCAGAAGTAGATGAAATATGTTCCTGGGCATGTGTATTTGTGATATTTCACCTATAATCCCCATACA
The DNA here is from genome assembly GCF_032444005.1 of Ranitomeya imitator. Taxonomy (NCBI): domain Eukaryota; kingdom Metazoa; phylum Chordata; class Amphibia; order Anura; family Dendrobatidae; genus Ranitomeya; species Ranitomeya imitator. Next base: position 42,995,322 of record NC_091283.1, read on the forward strand.
GATCAATAATTATACCCATATTCCTATCAGAAGTAGATGAAATATGTTCCTGGGCATGTGTATTCATGATATATCACCTATAATCCCCATACAGATCAATAATTATACCCATAATCCTATCAGAAGTAGATGAAATATGTTCCTGGGCATGTGTATTTGTGATATTTCACCCATAATCCCCATACAGATCAATAATTATACCCATATTCCTATGAAATGTTGATGAGATATATCACCAGGCGTGTGTAACCCGATATTCTACACATAATCCCATATAGTTACAATCTTTTTTCCCTAATTCTATTATTAAACTTTAATCCAGCCCTGTGGATGTTCTGATTCATTTAAGTATTTCCATTGAATTCCCTTCTTCCTATATTACAAGAAGTCATTTCGTGGGCTGCATTTGTAAAATGTGCTGCCATCTAGTGGTGGAGTCTAGTATTGCAGCCCATCATCCCATCATCCCAATATGCAGTTTAGTCCGTCCCCGCAAAGGATAAATGAGTCGTTCTCCGGGGGAATGTCCTCTGCCCCAGACATGTTTGGGCAACTTTTGGGGGCAAAAAAGTTGCAAAAGAAGGTTAAACACAAAGATAAAAAAAAAAAAACATTCTTGCCTTTGCAGAAAATTCATGAATCTCTTGCGCCATTTTTTTTTTTAATAAATATGCGTCAAGGAATGCAGCAAGACTATGACCGCCAAAATTCCTGACCAGAATGCAGACCCCCCTCCCCCCCCCAAGGGTAGACCACCACTAAGTGCAGACCCCCCAAGTAAGTGCAGACCCCCCCCCCCCCAAGTGCAGAGTAGACCCCAAAAGTTTGGTTCCATTGCGCAAAAGTTGGAAGAACTTCAGAAACTACAACTCCCACAATTCCCTGCTTCCACTCACACAAGCGCGTCTCCCTGTGCCCTGACGTCATTAGCGCCGCGGCGCCCCTCACTTTCCGGTCACAAGACGGTATCCGTGTTTACAGTGTACACGGCGTGTCTGATCCCTGCAGGTAACGGTCACCGGTGCGCGGCCCGGAGCCCGGGGCGTGACCGCTTCTTCTCAGGCACCTGCTGCGTTTGATGTCATAGAACACGTATGTATCTAGCGCTGACGGGCAGGCGCAGCTGTTACCATGGCAACGGTTCCCAGGATGTGACGCTTTTACAGTTTTTGCCTATTTTCCCTGTTCCAGACAGCAGCTCTATATTGTACGCATGCGCCCTGTATTCACATGGCCACAACAGCATGTGACCGCTGCAGGCAATCGCACGCTTCCGCTGGACACCCGTATACGGAGACTCACCAGTGTGGAGGGAGAGTGAGCCCGTTGCCGGCGTCTTGTCACAGAGGGGGCATCACCAGCCGACGTCTTGTCATGGGGGGACGTGTGTGGCCGGCGTCTTGTCACAGAGGGGACATCACCAGCCTGCGTCTTGTCATGGGGGGACGTGTGTGGCCGGCGTCTTGTCACAGAGGGGGCATCACCAGCCAGCATCTTGTCACAGGGGGGTGTGTGTGGCCGGCGTCTTGTCACAGAGGGGACATCACCAGCCTACGTCTTGTCATGGGGGGACGTGTGTGGCCGGCGTCTTGTCACAGAGGGGGCTTCACCAGCCAACGTCTTGTCATGGGGGGACGTGTGTGGCCGGCATCTTGTCACAGAGGGGGCTTCACCAGCCAACGTCTTGTCACGGGGAGGTGTGTGTGGCCGGCGTCTTGTCACAGAGGGGGCATCACCAGCCAGCATCTTGTCACAGGGGGGTGTGTGTGGCCGGCGTCTTGTCACAGAGGGGACATCACCAGCCAGCATCTTGTCACAGGGGGGTGTGTGTGGCCGGCGTCTTGTCACAGAGGGGACATCACCAGCCAGCGTCTTGTCACAGGGGGGTGTGTGTGGCCGGCGTCTTGTCACAGAGGGGGCTTCACCAGCCAACGTCTTGTCATGGGGGGACGTGTGTGGCCGGCATCTTGTCACAGAGGGGGCTTCACCAGCCAACGTCTTGTCATGGGGGGATGTGTGTGGCCGGCGTCTTGTCACAGAGAGGGCATCACCAGCCTACGTCTTGTCATGGGGGGACGTGTGTGGCCGGCGTCTTGTCACAGAGGGGACATCACCAGCCAACGTCTTGTCATTGGGGGACGTGTGTGGCCGGCGTCTTGTCACAGAGGGGACATCACCAGCCTACGTCTTGTCATGGGGGGACGTGTGTGGCCGGCGTCTTGTCACAGAGGGGACATCACCAGCCTGCGTCTTGTCATGGGGGGACGTGTGTGGCCGGCGTCTTGTCACAGAGGGGGCATCACCAGGCAAGATCTTGTCACGGGGAGGTGTGTGTGGCCAGCGTCTTGTCACAGAGGGGGCATCACCAGCCAACATCTTGTCACAGGGGGGTGTGTGTGGCCGGCGTCTTGTCACAGAGGGGACATCACCAGCCAGCATCTTGTCACAGGGGGGTGTGTGTGGCCGGCGTCTTGTCACAGAGAGGGCATCACCAGCCTACATCTTGTCATGGGGGACGTGTGTGGCCGGCGTCTTGTCACAGAGGGGACATCACCAGCCTACGTCTTGTCATGGGGGGACGTGTGTGGCCGGCGTCTTGTCACAGAGGGGACATCACCAGCCAGCGTCTTGTCATGGGGGGACGTGTGTGGCCGGCGTCTTGTCACAGAGGGGACATCACCAGCCTACGTCTTGTCATGGGGGGACGTGTGTGGCCGGCGTCTTGTCACAGAGGGGACATCACCAGCCAGCGTCTTGTCATGGGGGGACGTGTGTGGCCGGCGTCTTGTCACAGAGGGGGCATCACCAGGCAATATCTTGTCACGGGGTGGTGTGTGTGGCCAGCGTCTTGTCACAGAGGGGACATCACCAGCCAACATCTTGTCACAGGGGGGGGGTGTGGCCAGCGTCTTGTCACAGAGGGGACATCACCAGCCAGCGTCTTGTCACAGGGGGGTGTGTGTGGCCGGCGTCTTGTCACAGAGGGGAAATCACCAGCCAGCATCTTGTCACAGGGGGGTGTGTGTGGCCGGCGTCTTGTCACAGAGGGGACATCACCAGCCTACGTCTTGTCATGGGGGGACGTGTGTGGCCGGCGTCTTGTCACAGAGGGGACATCACCAGCCTACGTCTTGTCATGGGGGGACGTGTGTGGCCGGCGTCTTGTCACAGAGGGGACATCACCAGCCAGCGTGGTGTCACGGGGGGGGTGTGTGTGGCCGGCGTCTTGTCACAGAGGGGACATCACCAGCCAGCGTCTTGTCATGGGGGGACGTGTGTGGCCGGCGTCTTGTCACAGAGGGGGCATCGCCAGGCAACATCTTGTCACGGGGAGGTGTGTGTGGCCGGCGTCTTGTCACAGAGGGGACATCACCAGCCAGCGTGGTGTCACGGGGGGGGGGGTGTGTGGCCGGCGTCTTGTCACAGAGGGGACATCACCAGCCAGCGTCTTGTCATGGGGGGACGTGTGTGGCCGGCGTCTTGTCACAGAGGGGGCATCGCCAGGCAACATCTTGTCACGGGGAGGTGTGTGTGGCCGGCGTCTTGTCACAGAGGGGGCATCGCCAGGCAACATCTTGTCACGGGGAGGTGTGTGTGGCCGGCGTCTTGTCACAGAGGGGGCATCACCGGCCCTCGTCTTGTCATGGGGGGACGTGTGTGGCCGGCGTCTTGTCATGGGGGGACGCGTGTGGCCGGTGTCTTGTCATGGGGGGATGTGTGTGGCCGGCGTCTTGTCACGGGTGGGTATTGTGAAGGTCTATTGGTGGCATCCCCCAGTTTATAGGTTGTGTTCACACGTTGCGTTTTCAGTGTCTTTTTCTGCAGGACGTCCTGCTCTGGGCAGTAAAGAAACTACCGTACTCACAAATAGCCGCTTTTACTGCCTTTTTTTTTTGCTTCTGTTTTTTGTGTGCGGATGATGTCGCTTGTCAGCAGCACATGTTTATTAAAGTTAGTTTTCACCGAAAACAGTTTTTACTGTGTTTTTTTTTCTTTTTTCATTTATTGCTTTCTATGAGTAAAAAAGAAAAAATGCTGCAAAAACACTGAAAGCATTGACACGTGGTAGCTTTCCAATTTAGTCAGGAAAAATAAAAATAAGTGTCTGCAAGAGATCTGTGAAATCTGAGATTTAGCTTTTACACGAAAAAAAGCTTTTAATTTGCATAAAAAAGCTACAAAAACTCATGGTGTGACCATAGTCTTACAGCGGCGTTTTGAGACTTCAGACTCCTCTATGGGGTTGTCCACTACTAGGACACGTGAAGCCTATCCTCGCCTCCCGTGCCAGCGCCATTGCCACGGTGTCGCCAGTCCCTTTAAGGCCTCATTCAGACGTGTGTGTTTCATGTACGTGTTGTAACCATTTTCTTTTTTCCTCTCTTTTTCGGTAGGCGCTGATCACTTTACGATGGGTCAGGGCGGATCCCAGGAATTGCCACCAGATCAGGCCACATCGGCCCGGGAGGAGCCGCCAGCTAAGCTCACATCGTACCAGGGAGGTAAATCCACGTCCTCGGCTTACAGTGCCGTACAAAGACCACAACATGTGGCATTCTTCATGGACCTGGAGCCTTTCCCGGAGGAGATCCTCCTCTTGATCCTCAGCTTCGTACGGGCGCGGGACCTGGTCCTCCGCTGTAGACTCGTGAGCCGGCGCTGGAGACGTCTGGTGGACTCGCCCTCCATGTGGAGGATAAAGTGTGAGCGAGATCATAGAAGAGAGCTTCTCCTCGCAGCTGAAATGTGTCCCGACATCTCCTGGCCGAGGGTTTATCTGAAGACGCCGTTTTCAAGGAACCTGCTGCGAAACCCCTTTGGTGCAGGTGAGGCTGAGATTTGGCCACTTTCTCGTACGGAACTGTATTAACCCCCTCTCGTTGGAGCCGCTTGTCTTGTCTGCACTTTTTTTTCCTCCCCTTCTACGTAGCCATATGAGGGCTTGTATTTAAATAGTGGAAATAGTTGAATGACACAATTTACTTTACCAGATAATACTGGGAAAAAACCAGCTCTGCACCGCGTGCCATATATACTCAGGGGAGACCCCGCTCTGCACCGCGTGCCATATATACTCAGGGGAGACCCCGCTCTGCACCGCGTGCCATATATACTCAGGGGAGACCCCGCTCTGCACCGCGTGCCATATATACTCAGGGGAGACCCCGCTCTGCACCGCGTGCCATATATACTCAGGGGAGACCCCGCTCTGCACCGCGTGCCATATATACTCAGGGGAGACCCCGCTCTGCACCGCGTGCCATATATACTCAGGGGAGACCCCGCTCTGCACCGCGTGCCATATATACTCAGGGGAGACCCCGCTCTGCACCGCGTGCCATATATACTCAGGGGAGACCCCGCTCTGCACCGCGTGCCATATATACTCAGGGGAGACCCACTCTGCACCGCGTGCCATATATACTCGGGGGAGACCCCGCTCTGCACCGCGTGCCATATATACTCGGGGGAGACCCCGCTCTGCACCGCGTGCCATATATACTCGGGGGAGACCCCGCTCTGCACCGCGTGCCATATATACTCGGGGGAGACCCCGCTCTGCACCGCGTGCCATATATACTCGGGGGAGACCCCGCTCTGCACCGCGTGCCATATATACTCGGGGGAGACCCCGCTCTGCACCGCGTGCCATATATACTCGGGGGAGACCCCGCTCTGCACCGCGTGCCATATATACTCGGGGGAGACCCACTCAGCACCGCGTGCCATATATACTCGGGGGAGACCCCGCTCTGCACCGCGTGCCATATATACTCGGGGGAGACCCACTCAGCACCGCGTGCCATATATACTCGGGGGAGACCCACTCAGCACCGCGTGCCATATATACTCGGGGGAGACCCGCTCTGCAAAGCGTGCCATATATACTCGGGGGAGACCCGCTCTGCACCGAGTGCCATATATACTCGGGGGAGACCCCGCTCTGCACCGCGTGCCATATATACTCAGGGGAGACCCGCTCTGCACCGTGTGCCAAACCGTCACCAGGGATGGCACAGGCTCAAACAGAACATCATCATCTCGGTCAGATTAGGGTCCGGTCTGTGTCTGGCACGTCTGCGCCGTTCCGCTTCTCTGAGGAACGCCCCGTCCACTCATCCCCTTCCCATCCTAACAGATTGCTGGGGTCTGTGCTGTCAGAGCCCCCCGGACGAGGCCATCTCTGCGTGTGATGATTAGAGCTCAGTCATGGTGGACACTGACCGGCCCCGGAGACGGTCTCCACCAGAAGAAACGGCGCCACCTTAGACCGACATGGGAGAGTACGCGGCGCTACAGACTTATGCCTCAATGCAGCTAAAACTGGGACAGACTGATGGATTCGTGGGCACCGTGCTCCGCATGTTGTATAAATCTGATTTCCTGTCTCCTGCAGAACAACTGAAATACTGGGACGTTACAAATGGAGGGGACGGATGGAAGGTGGAGGCCAACTGTTCAGAACTAGAAGGTGCCGAGAGACCAACCTGCTTTGTCTCCTCATTCGGGTGAGTAATCACTTGGCCTTCTGCTGACAGTTTGGGAACTAAATACTGATCTACGTGACCCGATAATTGGGAGTTGAGCGTTCGTAGCCATGTACGATCCCGATCATTGGCCGGTGTAATCCGTCCAGCCATTAAATCTCACAGTGCCCTATGTAGACGGGGGCCGTGCTGCAGACACCATGCGTGCCGTACGGGGGCTGAAGGATCGTTCTGCTCCCATACAGTGTGGACGGGTCATAAACCAGCGCTGCTCGTATGTAGACAGTCGCTGCTTGTCTATAGGCAGGAGTCCGAGCGTCGTAACGCACGTTAACCGTATACCTCCCTACAGGTGGTGCAAGAAGAGTCAGACCATAGACCTGTTACAGGAGGGACTGTCGGAGCATTTCCTGGACGTGCACCAGCCCAGCATCTGCATCTCGGACTGGTGGGTCATTATATTCCCGTTACACGCCGACGTAGGAACAGCTGTTTGCATGGAGTAAATGCTCCGTCCAGTGAGCGGCAGCTGCGCTGTACAGCCAGCACCAAAGAAAATCAGCGGGGGCTTACTGAAGCCCCCTAGTAATGTCCTATGTGGCAACATTTTATACGAGGTCAACAATTTACCAATAAACTCCTCCCCTAAGGAAAATAATTACATATATTAAAAATTATTATTATTTATTTATTTATTATTATACATTTTTATAGCGCCATTTATTCCATGGCGCTTTACATGTGAATACGGGGCAAATATAGACAAATACATTAAACATGAGCAGATAACAAGGCACACGAGTACATAAGGAGGGAGGACCCTGCCCGCGAGGGCTCACAGTCTGCAGGGGGTGGGTGAGGATACACTAGGAGAGGGAAGAGCTGGCTGTACGGCTGTTCAGTAGGTTGAGGATCACAAAAATAAATTAAATCGCCATCACCTTCTCCAAAAATGTAATAAAATACCCAAGATAATTAAAAAATCTACATACCATATTTATTCTATAAGATGAAGGTGAGAATTTTTCTTTGCATTTTTTCCATAATAAAATGCAATAAAAAGTAATAAAAAAATCTTTAAAAGTTTGGAATAATAATAATGAAAAAAAAAAAACAGTGGTGGATTTATGTTTTGTATTTTTATTCACCATTTTTGTCCCTCTTTGTTTTTGATTAATTAATACTTTATATGGTAACGTGAACATTAATGGGTTACCGCCGCTGAAGCCTGGATGCTTTCCTGCAGGTACGCCGGACGGCATGACTGCGGCTGTGTCTATCGGATAAATGTGGAACTGTTGGCGGCAAATAAAAATACTGTACTAAAGGAGTTTTCTTTGGCCCCCGAACCCATCCCCCAGTGGAACGACACACGTTATCACCAGGTAGGATACAGTCAGATCATATATAGTGAAGGGTGCTGACCGCTCATTGGAATCGCTAAGCCAGACCCCTTTCACGGCTGATGAATAAATGGACCAGCCTTCCGATTCAAATGAGGCGATCAGCCAGCCCCCTACACTGCAGACCCCAATACTAGGTCATCTTCTATGGGCGACTTCTTTCTGTTATGTTTAGTAATATCCAGTTACTTGTGATTCTTTCTCTTCAGGTTTCCTACGAATTCCGACACTATGGACCCAGCGTCCGATACGTGAAATTTAAACACAAAGGTAAAGACACAAAATTCTGGAAAGGATGGTACGGAGCTCGGATCACAAACTCATCCGTCACCGTGAAGTGTCACAACCTCGAACCCTGTACATGAGCCCCGAATTGTCACCTGGAGCCGGATTATGCTGTTTTTAACGCTGAAAATATATATGATAATAATTCTCTGTATTTTTTAGTATTATTATTATTATAGCGCCATTTGTTCCATGGCACTTTACATGTGAGGAGGGGTATACATAATAAAAACAAGTGCAGTAATCTTAAACAATACAAGTCACGACTGGTCCAGGAGGAGAGAGGACCCTGCCCGCGAGGGCTCACAGTCTACAAATGAGAATTTTTTCGTAAATAGAAGTGCTAATGGTTTATTCTTACCAATTACCAAAATGCAAAGTGAATGAACGAAAAAGAACTGGGCAGGAGGTTGTTCCAAACATTATAGAGAACCAACCACTGATCTTCTATGGATGTCGCTGGGCAGGAGGTTGTTCCAAACATTATAGAGAACCAACCACAGATCTTCTATGGATGTCGCTTGTGTAGATCCTTCATGTGATCCCAGACAGCAAACGGAGTTGGGGATCTGGTCAGGCTAGGGAGACATCTGAAACCATTAGGGAGACGTAATGGTTTAGTCCTTACTGGGGCTGAGATGCACATGTGCTTACTCTACTATGCCATTATGGCAGGAGATAATCTCGGTAACCAATTATCCCAGCATTAAGAGTCAGTGCTACATTGTACTCATGTGTGGGGTTTCAACATAGACAAACTACTATATGAATATATGCAAAAAAAAAAGTTTTATTGCAACTGTTCACGTTTTTACTTGATTGATTCATTGTGTATATATATATCTTCTTTATCACTTTAATATATGGATATTGTTGGATTTCCTGAAATGTCCTTTTTTATTGGCCTTTGGTCTCATTACCTTGCAGTGTTTTTTCATTGAGCTCCTCATGATTTTGTCCACATGTTTTACTATGAAAACACAAAAGCGCACAGAGAGGTAAAAAATACTCTGTTGTAAAAAAGTCACAGTAAATAAGCAAGTGCTAGACAAAAAATGAAAAAATACAGGGTGTTTAGTTACTTTTTTTTTTGCAAAAAAACATATGTTAAGCTGCTCCACCAATCACCAAGGTATACCCATAATAGAGCAGTCCTATCTAATGTATATGATCCCTATCTGATGTATTTAAAAACCTGATCATCTGTATAGTACCTGTATGAACAGGGCTCAGAGAGAAAATATCCATGTGGAACATGCGAGATGGAACAGCTACAATGCAAATGACCCACAGAGGAGTGGTGAACTCCCCAGTCTTGTAGAAACAAGTGAACAATTATAGAACCAGAAACACATGGGCCACCTGCATAGCGAACAAGTCTGTAGAAACCCGTTCACACCACCAAAGAACTTGAAGACACTGTTTTACTATGTAGCAATCATTAACTTTTCAGTGCCTTGTCCCTCCTTTTCCTTTTGCACATTTCTTGAATCTTAATTACGTATTTTTATTATGTCATTAATAAAATAAAATTACTTTATATTCATTTTGCTCTCTTAGCCGCTCCCTTTTCCTGAGGTGACAGTCATACCTGGGATTCTGAAAATGTGTATCTTGTATCAGGGAGGGTGCACCTAGTGTTATATAAGAGTATCACATCAAATAGGACTTTACATTGGATATTATTATCAGTGCAGGGTCAGTAATGTATGTACACAGTGACTGCACCAGCTGTTATGAAAGGCAATTCAGTACCACAATGGACATAGCGGTCAGAGCACATACAGTGATCTGACAATAACCCAAAATCATAGAACGAGCTCTGAGACGTGGGAACTCTGCAGACCGCAATCCCTAATCCTCTCCAAACAACACTAGAGGCAGCCGTGGATTGCGCCTAACTCTGCCTATGCAACTCGGCACAGCCTGAGAAACTAACTAGCCTGAAGATAGAAAATAAGCCTACCTTGCCTCAGAGAAATACCCCAAAGGAAAAGGCAGCCCCCCACATATAATGACTGTGAGTTAAGATGAAAAGACAAACGTAGAGATGAAATAGATTCAGCAAAGTGAGGCCCGACTTTCTTAACAGAGCGAGGATAGAAAAGGTAACTTTGCGGTCTACACAAAACCCTAAAGAAAACCACGCAAAGGGGGCAAAAAGACCCTCCGTACCGAACTAACGGCACGGAGGTACACCCTTTGCGTCCCAGAGCTTCCAGCAACAAAATAGACAAGCTGGACAGAAAAAATAGCAAACAAATAGCAAAGAAGAACTTAGCTATGCAGAGCAGCAGGCCACAGGAATGATCCAGGGAAAAGCAAGTCCAACACTGGAACATTGACAGGAAGCCAGGATCAAAGCATTAGGTGGAGTTAAGTAGAGAAGCACCTAACGACCTCACCAGATCACCTGAGGGAGGAAACTCAGAAGCCGCAGCACCACTTCCCTCCACCAACAGAAGCTCACAGAGAGAACCAGCCGAAGTACCACCTGTGACCACAGGAGGGAGCTCTGCCACAGAACTCACAACAACCAGCAGAATAGTGAGTGCAGCTCTGGGGTATAATACAGGAGCAGTAATGTATGTACACAGTGACTGCACCAGCAGAATAGTGAGTGCAGCTCTGGGGTATAATACAGGAGCAGTAATGTATGTACACAGTGACTGCACCAGCAGAATAGTGAGTGCAGCTCTGGGGTATAATACAGGAGCAGTAATGTATGTACACAGTGACTGCACCAGCAGAATAGTGAGTGCAGCTCTGGGGTATAATACAGGAGCAGTAATGTATGTACACAGTGATTGCACCAGCAGAATAGTGAGTGCAGCTCTAGGGTATAATACAGTATGTAACTCAGGATCAGTAATGCATTGTATGTACACAGTGACTGCACCAGCAGAATAGTGAGTGCAGCTCTAGGGTATAATACAGGATGTATATCAGGATCAGTAATGTAATGTATGTACACAGTGACTGCACCAGCAGAATAGTGAGTGCAGCTCTGGAGTATAATACAGGATGTAACTCGGGATCAGTAATGTAATGTATGTACACAGTGACTGCACCAGCAGAATAGTGAGTGCAGCTCTGGGGTATAATACAGTATGTAACTCAGGATCAGTAATGCATTGTATGTACACAGTGACTGCACCAGCAGAATAGTGAGTGCAGCTCTAGGGTATAATACAGGATGTATATCAGGATCAGTAATGTAATGTATGTACACAGTGACTGCACCAGCAGAATAGTGAGTGCAGCTCTGGAGTATAATACAGGATGTAACTCGGGATCAGTAATGTAATGTATGTACACAGTGACTGCACCAGCAGAATAGTGAGTGCAGCTCTGGGGTATAATACAGGATGTAACTCAGGATCAGTAATGTAATGTATGTACAGAGTGACTGCACCAGCAGAATAGCGAGTGCAGCTCTGGGGTATAATACAGGATGTAACTCAGGATCAGTAATGTAATATATGTACACAGTGACTGCACCAGCAGAATAGTGAGTGCAGCTCTGGGGTATAATACAGGATGTAACTCAGGATCAGTAATGTATGTACACAGTGACTGCACCAGCAGAATAGTGAGTGCAGCTCTGGAGTATAATACAGGATCAGTAATGTAATATACACAGTGACTGCACCAGCAGAATAGTGAGTGCAGCTCTGGAGTATGATACAGTATTTAACTCAGGATCAGTAATGTATGTACACAGTGACTGCACCAGCAGAATAGTGAGTGCAGCTCTGGGGTATAATACAGGATCAGTAATGTAATGTATGTACACAGTGACTGCACCAGCAGAATAGTGAGTGCGGCTCTGGGGTATAATACAGGATGTAACTCAGGATCAGTAATGTATGTACATAGTGACTGTGCCAGAAGAATAGTGAGTGCAGCTCTGGGGTATAATACAGGATGTAACTCCGGATCAGTAATGTAATGTATGTACACAGTGACCGCACCAGCAGAATAGTGAGTGCAGCTCTGGGGTATAATACAGGATGTAACTCCGGATCAGTAATGTAATGTATGTACACAGTGACTGCACCAGCAGAATAGTGAGTGCAGCTCTGGGGTATAATACAGGATGTAACTCAGGATCAGTAATGTAATGTATGTTCACAGTGACTGCACCAGCAGAGTAGTGAGTGCAGCTCTAGAGGATAATACAAAATGTTGATATGTTTAGTACAAATATACATTTCTCAAAACCATGGAGAAAGCCTTGCACACCTCCTCAAGATGGACCTGTAACTCTTGCTATGACCAACCTTCATAGTGTACAGTTTGCTGCTGACAATCAGGGCGCACACAAGCAATGATAACCTCAGTGATGGCCGCCATTACTACTTCACAAGGTTACAGTAATAGGTTTCACTGACTATTTTCAGTGTGACCCCCGGGAGATCCTGTGTGCGGCCGCCCTCCACCAGGACTACGTTATGTTCCTGTAGATTGGGTCCATCTCCTGGTATAAAGCATATCACCTCCTTGCCGTTGCAGACACGTACACTGGCGGTGCGTCCAGTGGAGGGTTTTAGGCTTACGAATCAAAACAACGCCCTTAAAACGAGGGGCTCCAGCCAAAGCTCCCAGTTGGGGTGGTTGGGTCTTGGGACAGTCATCTCAGGCTAGACAATATCATGCTGGTGGCACACGGCTAGGATCTGTCACTGCTCACCGATCGGCAGTGGTCTGATTGATGCGACCACTAAAGATTCCTACAGTGAAGCGGTGGGAAAACCGTGTCCTTTTTGGGGTCTCTGCCCGGCTTTCTACAATCAGCCACGTCTCGGAGGAGAAGCAAGCTACTTCCTCCTCATTGATAATAACAGGATGCTGGGAAGTGGATTCCAGTGTGGTTATCTTACTGAACTCCTGTCACTTACAGGAGATGATGGCAGACAGATCCTGATGTAGAAACTAAACTGAGCAAGACCACGCACGGAAAAAAAAAAATCCACCTACCCCATCTCCAAGGGAAGAAGACGAGGCTCCGATTTCCTTCAAAAGACATGTCAGGTCAGAGAGACATCACGTCAGTGTGAATAATCCCCAGACCCCAACACACGGCAAAATCTGGAGCTCCCCTACAATATAAGAGTAGGATTATTTCTCCTGCACAGTAAGCTATGCTATGGTCACTGATCTGACCTGAGAGCGGAGACCCCTTCCTGACATCGGACGTCCTGGTGGACCTGGTTGGGTCAGCAATGTCTGGAGCCGTCACATACCCGGCACTTGCTGCTAACTGCAGCGACCAGAGCTTGCTCCGATCGATGCCGATTTAAATGCCGCTGTCGATCACAGCTTCTTTGGTGCAATCATTCTGGCGCTCATGAAATCGCAGGGGCTGCTGAAGGGTCGGCGTGCCTGTGACGAGGCTACGTGTCAGATTAGTCATTTTTCCTATATACTGTGGGCAGCACGGTGGCTCAGTGGTTAGCACAGCAGTCCTGCAGCGCTGGAGTCCTGGGTTCAAACCCCACCAAGCACAACATCTGTAAAGAGTTTGTATGTTCTCTCCGTGTTTGCCTGGGTTTCCTCCGGGTTCTCCAGCTTCCTCCCACATTCCAAAGACATACTGATAGGGAATTTAGATTGCGACAGCGATGATAATGTGTGCAAACTGTAAAGCGCTGCAGAATATGTTAGCGCTATATAAAAAAAAAAGAAGAAAGAAAATAAAGAATACTCATATTACCCTATAGGACTACAGGAAACAACAGCAAAAAAAAAAGTTTTAAGCAAAATATTAAAGTTTGTAATCACCGCTTTTCCCAAATCAAAAAATAAACAGGAAAAAAATATTTATCCTAATTTTACATTATTTTATAAATATATATATTCCAGAATGGCAAAACAATTTCAATAAAAAGTAATCAAAACATCAAGTGTAGCCCAAAACAGTAGTAATAAAACTACAGCTCGGCGGGAAAAAAAGCTCCATCCACAGAAAAATTGCAGGATCAGAATATGGAGTAAAAATAAATAAATATTTCCTACACAAACTCCGGATTATTTTTTTTTTACCACTAACCATAAATGTTTACTTTTTAATTTTAGGTCAATATATAACAATTGATTATTGTACAATCATATTTTTTTTTTTTTAAATTTCAGAGTTTTTCTTAACCACTAAACATATATATATATATATATATATATATATATATATATATACAGTGTGTGTGTGTGTATATATATATATATATATATATATACATAAATAATAATTGGTATATGCATTACTATAAAAAAAATCCAAACAATTTTGCAAAAATGGGAAACTATCTGGTGATGAAGGAACAAGCAGGTGCACCCAGTTTTTTGCTGGGCAGGTTATTTGTGGGGTGAGTGGGGGACCCAGCAGTGAGACATTTGATGACTTTTCATTTGGAAGCCAATTCAGTATGTGATTTTCAAAAAAAAAAAACTTTCAGTATTTTTATTGAACAAACTAAAAGCTCGCCCGTGCCTACACCACACCACCCTGAGCATCACCAGTGGCCCCTGAGTCCTGGTCCTCTGCATTGGTTTTGATCCTCCTAGCTTTTGCAGCTGCGATCACTAATTATGGGAAGCTTGATCCCTACCCAGATTCTCAGGCCTCACTCCTAGCAGAGGGCCGTGAAGGAGGATGTCACAGCAAGGGGGAGAGCCGCCATCTTTCTACGGAGCGCATAACAGGAGGCCGCGGTGCGGGTGTACCGGTGAGGTGGAGACTAGAATGGCGTCACCATAAGGCAGCCCGTAATGTGCAGACTGGAGCTGCTCCTGCTAGTCAGTTGACTTATTAAATTAATAATATTTTGATTAGAATTACTCAAATTAAGTTTTCTACCTGCTCCAAAACGGCAGATTATTGATTCCTCCCAACAACGCCAATCTAGAAGGCGCCGTGCAGCATCCGCAAGACTGGAGTTGGGGGAGAGGAGCTGTGTTTCTTTTTTTTACAAGCCTTTTTAAATAAGGAAAATTCTAAATTAGGAAAGTGTTCTACCGGTACTTTTATTAACTATTTTTTTTTTTTTTCTTTACATTGATGATCTGGAAGCTTTACCCCCCCCCCCCCACACCACACTCATTCTATTAGCATATACCAAATATTTGTGAAGGTGCAATTGCTGTGGTTTTCTAATATTTTTGCAAAATTTAAAAAAAAAAAAAAAATGCAGATTTTTTTTTTTTTTTACAATTTCAGAAAATAAAAGAAGCAAAAAAAATCCAAACGGCAACTCTAAAAAATGGTGCAAAACACAGACTAAGGCACAAATAGTACAGCCCCCCCAAAAAAGCAAATTGCTGTAGAAAAGTGAAGAATAAACCATGATCAGCAGGGTATCCCAGTGTCCCAAAAAAGTGATTGCAGGTGCTGACAGACTCCATTTAAAAGGAGCTCCAGTTTTCTTAGAGGGAGCTCAGAGGTGGGGAATCCTTCAGGCTACGGAGGACATTCCACGTCCTGCAGAGTCTGTGGGAAAACGGCCATAAGTTTAATGGTCTACACACAAACTGGTGGCAGCATTTTGTGATCAAGGAATTACTTTTGAATTTTTTTGCCAATTCATCTGATTACTCTCCGTTACTATCTAGAGTTAATGCACGTTGATGCTATAAAACTGAAGCGGCAAACTGTATGAAAACCAACATTTGTCAGTCTGAAAACTTTTGGCCACAACTGTTCTTGCTTTTAAACATGCCACAATTACACACATCCTGAAGAAGACATCCCTCGACCTGAACTCCACATCCAACTATTGACCAATATCACTTCTCCCGTTTGCCACAAATCTACTTGAAAAGCTCATCCACACTTTACTTCAATCTCTCATCCAACCTACTCTTTGATGACCTTCAATCCGGCTTCTGCCCCCACCATTCCACCAAAACATACTTAGCCAAAATTACCAACAACTTACTGCCAAAGGGACCAGAAATTTCTCTATATTCCTCCTTCTAGACCTGCCCTCTGCCTTCATCACAGTCAACCATGAACTCCTACTACAGATCCTCTCTTCTATCGGTATCGCAGACCGTGCCCTCTTCTGGATCTCCTCATACCTCTCCACATGACTTCATCCCACCCTCTCTCTATCGGGGTTCCTCAAGGCTCTGTCTTTGGACCCCTACTCTTCTCCATCTACGTCTTTGGCCTAGGACAACTCATTAAGTCCCATGACTTCAAGTGCCATCTATGTGCTGATGACCCTCAGATCTACCTCTCTGGCCCAGATGTCACCTCTCTGCTGTCCAGAATCCCAGAGTACTTCTCCTCTCGCTTCCTAAAGCTCGGCATAGACAAAACTGAGCTCATCCTCTTTCCTCCATCTCGCGGATCTTCTCTACCTGATCTGTCGATCTCAATAAATGATACCATGCTTTCCCCTGTGCCAGAAATCTGCTGCCTTGGAACAACCCTTGACTCTGCCCTGTCTTTCAAACCGCACATCCAAGCCCATGCCGCCACCTGCCGATAACATTTCCAGAATTCATCCTTTCCTAAATCTAGTAAGATACTAGTGCATGCCTCTGTGGCCTTCCTGCCTCTTCATTCTGTCCTTAAGGTTCCTTCACACTGACCAACTTAACAACGATATCGCCAGCGATCCGTGACGTTGCAGCGTCCTGGCTAGCGATATCATTGTGTTTGACAGGCAGCAGCGATCTGGATCCTGCTGTGACATCGTTGGTCGGAGCAGAAAGTCCAGAACTTTATTTTGTCGCTGAATCGGCGTGTGTGACGCCGAATCGGCGTGTGTGACGCCGATTCAGCGATGTCTTCACTGGTAACCAGGGTAAACATCGGGTTACTAAGCGCAGGGCCGCGCTTAGTGACCCGATGTTTACCTTGGTTACCAGTGTAAATGTAAAAAAAAAAACACTACATACTTACATTCCGGTGTCTGTCGCGTTTTTCGGCGTTCTGCTTCCCTGCACTGTCAGCGCCGGCTGGCCGTAAAGCAGAGCGGTGATGTCACCGCTCTGCTTTCCGGCCGGCGCTCACAGTCAGTGCAGAGAAGCACAGCGCCGGGGGACAGACACCGGAATGTAAGTACAGTATGTAGTGTTTTTTTTTTTTTTTTACATTTACACTGGTAACCAGGGTAAACATCGGGTTACTAAGCGCGGCCCTGCGCTTAGTAACCCGATGTTTACCCTGGTTACCCGGGGACTTCACATAGTTGGTCGCTGGAGAGCTGTCTGTGTGACAGCTCCCCAGCGACCACACAGCGACGCTGCAGCGATCGGGATCGTTGTCTAGATCGCTGCAGCGTCGCTAAATGTGACGGTACCTTAACTCTGCTGCCCGACTATTCCACCTCTCTCCTCGCTATTCCTCCTCTCCCATCTGTAGATCCCTTCATTGGCTCCCAATTCCCCAACGTATCCACTTCAAGCTATGAACCCTGACCTACAAAGCCGTCCATAATCTGTCTCCCCCATACATCTGTGAACTAATCTCCCACCATGTAACCCCTGTTCCTCCCAAGACCTCCTTCTTCCCTCAACTCTCGTATGTTCCTCATCCAATTGCCTGCAAGAGTTCTCCCGAGTATCCCCCATCCTCTGGCATTCTGTGCCCCAACACCTCCGAATATCTTCTATACTTGGAGCTTTCAAGCAGAAAACCCATCTCTTCAGAACAGATTACAACCTTCAATGACCATGCTGCTGCCTCACCAACACCACAGCGGCGGAGACCCCCAAACTTACTGTCTCCTTTCCCATTATGCTGTAGAATGAATGGCCGCAAGATTAGGGTCCTCTTCCCTTTGTACCTGTCTCACTATTAGTTTAATTGTAATTTCTATTTGTGTATTGTATGTTACCCCTTCACATGTACAGCACCATGGAATCAATGGTGCTATAAAAATAAATATATAGATGAGGACTGGTGTACTGCCGGATGGGGCTGTGCATAGAGGGACTGTATATACAGGTCCTTCTCAAAAAATTAGCATATAGTGTTAAATTTCATTATTTACCATAATGTAATGATTACAATTAAACTTTCATATATTATAGATTCATTATCCACCAACTGAAATTTGTCACGTCTTTTATTATTTTAATACTGATGATTTTGGCATACAACTCCTGATAACCCAAAAAACCTGTCTCAATAAATTAGCATATTTCACCCCTCCAATCAAATAAAAGTGTTTTTTAATAACAAACAAAAAAACCATCAAATAATAATGTTCAGTTATGCACTCAATACTTGGTCGGGAATCCTTTGGCAGAAATGACTGCTTCAATGCGGCGTGGCATGGAGGCAATCAGCCTGTGACACTGCTGAGATGTTATGGAGGCCCAGGATGCTTCAATAGCGGCCTTAAGCTCATCCAGAGTGTTGGGTCTTGCGTCTCTCAACTTTCTCTTCACAATATCCCACAGATTCTCTATGGGGTTCAGGTCAGGAGAGTTGGCAGGCCAATTGAGCACAGTAATACCATGGTCAGTAAACCATTTACCAGTGGTTTTGGCACTGTGAGCAGGTGCCAGGTTGTGCTGAAAAATGAAATCTTCATCTCCATAAAGCATTTCAGCCGATGGAAGCATGAAGTGCTCCAAAATCTCCTGATAGCTAGCTGCATTGACCCTGCCCTTGATGAAACACAGTGGACCAACACCAGCAGCTGGCATGGCACCCCACACCATCACTGACTGTGGGTACTTGACACTGGACTTCAGGCATTTTGGCATTTCCTTCTCCCCAGTCTTCCTCCAGACTCTGGCACCTTGATTTCCGAATGACATGTAAAATTTGCTTTCATCAGAAAAAGCCGGATTACGTACCGGTAATGCTCTTTTAATGAGTCCACGACAGCACCCCACATGAGAGAGAGGGATCCGCCCATAGGAACAGGAAACCTACAGAATAAAAGGAGGCGGTCCCCTCTCCTCCTCAGTTTAGTTACAGAGTATAAAAAGGGGAACCGCAAAAGTGTTAGTATTCATTCTTATTCAGTCACATAAATTTCTTAACTCTATACAACCATTATTTGTGACCTTAAAGGAAAGAGCTGTGCATAATTTAGGGAGGGTAATACATGGGTGCTGTCGTGGACTCATTAAAAGAGCATTACCGGTACGTAATCCGGCTTTTTACCCTTCGCCACGACAGCACCCCACATGAGAGATTTTCAGAGAGTCATTATTTGGGTGGGATTACTGTATTAAGAACAGCTCTACCAAAGGTCAGATCAGAAGACGTGGACAGATCAAGTCTATAATGGTTGTAGAAGGTAGAAGGTGTAGACCAAGTTGCAGCCTTACATATTAAATGGATCGGTACATCTGCTTGTTCCGCCCAGGAGGAAGCCATGGCTCGTGTTGAGTGCGCTTTTATACCCACTGGAGGAATCTCGCCTTTTGACGTATAGGCCAAGCAGATAGCCTCTCTGATCCACCGAGATATGGTAGCTCTCGTGACCCCATGTCCTTTCTTGTGGCCCTGAAAGGAGATAAACAGAGCCCTACTCTCCCTCCATGTCTGACACCTTTCTATATAAGTCAGGATGGCTCTTCTGACATCTAAGGTGTGGAACTTATGATGTTCTGGAGTTACAGGTGAATCAAAAAAGGAAGGGAGAAATATTTCTTGTGACCTGTGGTAGGTGGACGCTACCTTAGGGAGGTATGAGGGGTCTGGTTTCAAGACTATCCGATCATGAAATATCAGTAAGAAAGGTGGGTCTACTGATAGGGCCTGGATGTCACTAACCCGTCTAGCTGAGGTTAGGGCTACTAGTAAGGCTACTTTATATGTTAGGATTTTTAAAGGTATTGAATTTAATGGTTCAAATGGAGAGCTTGTTAAGGCCTCTAATACTAGATTTAAATCCCACGGAGGTAGACGGGGAATATGGACCGGTTTACTACGTTCACAAGATTTTATGAATCTGGAGATCCACCTATTAGCTGCTATATTGCATCCATATAGGGCTCCTAATGCCGAGACCTGAACTCTTAAGGTATTTACAGATAGTCCTAACTCTCGGCCTTTTTGCAAGAACTCTAGGATAGGTGTGAGTGGAACTTGCTTAGTGAACGGTACCGTGTAGAAGTCTAAAAATTTATTCCATACCCTACTATATATTAGGGTGGTAGATCTTTTCCTGCTCAATAAGAGGGTGTTTACTAGTTCTGTTGAGAACCCTCTGGAACTTAATAGTTGCCTCTCAAATTCCACGCCGTCAAGTGAAGACCTTTCACTTGCGGGTGGAAAAAGGGGCCTTGGTACAGCAGCTCCTTGTCTGATGGGAGGATCCAAGGATCGCATAGGCACATGGTCTGGAGACAAGAGAACCATGGTCTTTTCGGCCAGAATGGTGCAATGAGGATTACTCTTGCCTGTTCCCTCCTGATCTTTCTGATCACTAGAGGAATCAGAGACATTGGAGGAAAGGCATATGCCAGTCTGAACCGCCAAGGATGGTGGAGAGAGTCCAACATATCTGGGTGATCCCTGGTGTTCAGGGAAGCGAACCTTTGTACTTGCCGGTTGTCTCTTGTGGCAAATAGGTCGATTTGTGGTATCCCCCATGCTTCTGTTATCCTTCTGAATATGGATTTGTTTAAGGTCCATTCTCCTTGACGCAACTCGTTTCTGCTGAGGTAGTCTGCCCTGATGTTCTCTACACCTTTGATGTGCAGGGCTGTTAAGGATGTTAGATGAGCCTCTGCCAGCTGAAAGATGTTTGCAGCTATGGTCATCAGACTTCCTGACTTTGTACCACCCTGACGGTTCAAGTATGCCACTGCGGTGGAATTGTCTGAGTAAATTCTTACATTTGTTCCATGAATCTGCGGAAGAAAATGATATAAGGCACATTCTATTGCTTTTAACTCCTTCCAGTTGGAGGAACATATTAATTCTGTCTGATCCCAAGTATTTTGGGCCAGATTGTCTTCCATATGTGCTCCCCACCCAATAGGGCTGGCGTCGGTGGTAATTATTTTAGACGGGTCTATTATCCATGGCACACCTCGTGATAGGTGGTCCATGTCTAGCCACCAGGATAGCGATTCTAAGACATTACTGGAAAGAGTTATTCTACTTTCTAGATAACCGTCTTTCCCCTGAGCCGACAATACTTCGTACTGCAATTGACGGGTATGGAATTGTGCCCAAGGTACAGCAGGGATACATGATGATAATGACCCCAGTAAGGACATGGCCTTCCTTAGTGTCATGTAGGGTTTGCGTATTGCGTCTGATACCTTTGATTGTATAGTCAACCTCTTTGACTGAGGAAGAAAGCATTTCTGACTTACGGAGTCTAGCTGGATTCCTAGAAATGTCTGAACGGTTTCTGGATTCAGCCGAGATTTTTCGAAGTTGACGATCCAACCTAACTCCTGTAGGGACGAGATCGTATTAGATAAACGAGTTTTACATTGAAGTGCAGAGCTTCCTACCACTAGAAAGTCATCTAGGTAGGGTATTATCAAGGTATCTCGTTGGCGTAGATGAGCCATCACTTCTAGTATCACCTTAGTGAAGACGCGGGGAGCCATAGAAAGCCCAAATGGCATTGCAACATATTGAAAGTGACGAACCTTTCCCTCCAGGGTGACTGCTACCCTTAGGTACTGCTGATGTTCGGCATGTATGGGAAGATGGTAATAGGCGTCCTTTAAGTCTATTCCGGCCATGACACACCTAGGGAATAAGAGTTTTATGGTAGAACTAATGGATTCCATTTTGAAGGTATGATTACGCAGGAAAGAATTTAATTTTTTAAGATTTATGATGGTTCTAAATGAACCATCTGGTTTATTAATCAGGAATAAAGGGGAGTAGAACCCTTTCCCTTTTTGATCCTGGGGAACTTCAATCAGGACTTTCTTAGATAGAAGAGATAGGATCTCTATTTCTAGAGCCCTCTGTTGGTCCTGACCTTTTGGAGATGTTATTATGAAGGAATCCCAAGGGATTCGATCAAATTCTAATTTAAGGCCGTATTGCACAATGTCCAGAATCCACTGGCTGGATGTTATCTGTTCCCATTGGGGAAGAAAAAATTTTAATCTGCCGCCTACTTCCTGGTTAGCGGTATTTACGTCTCGGATTATGGGACCCGCTAAAAAAGGCACCTTTTTGCTTTGGGTCCTTCGACTCCCATCGCTCTCTTTGTTCAAGCGGCTTGTTCCTAGTAAAGGGGCGTCTCCTGAAGGCTCTCCTGTAGGATGGAAGATACTGGTTAGGGAAGCCTTTCTTCCTTTCACCTGCTTTATTCAGGAGTTCATCCAGCGTCTTCCCAAAAAGGAACTCACCCTGACAGGGAATCGCACAAAGTTTTGCTTTAGCTTGTGCGTCCCCCTTCCAATTCTTTAGCCAGAGTGCACGCCGGGCTGTGTTGACTAGGCCGGCTGACCTGGCTGCAAGACGTAGCGAGTCCACTGAGGCATCAGCTAGGAATGCTACTGCTTCTTTAATTTGAGGCAATTTCAGCAGGATAGATTCCCTCGAAGTTTTGCCTCTAATCTGTTCCTCCAATTGCTCCGTCCATACTAGTAGAGATCTTGCAGTACAGGTACTAGATATGGCGGGCCTGAACGCCCCCGTATTGACTTCCCATGACCTCTTTAGTAAAGCTTCTGCTTTACGGTCCAGCGGGTCTGTCAGGACCCCTGAATCCTCCACTGGTAGGACCGACTGTTTGGTTGTGGAGGCTACCGCAGCATCAACTTTTGGCACCTTTGACCAGGTGTTTAGGTCTTCATCGCTGAAGGGATAGCGCCTTTTAGAGGATGATGGTAAAAACCCTCTATTCTGCTTGTCCCACTCCTTTTTGACAATATCTTTGATGGTTTGTATGACGGGGAAGGACCTACGTTTCTTCTGTCCTAACCCCGCAAACATTATGTCCTGTGCTGATTTCTTTTCTTTCCCATCTGGGCACCCCATCGTGCTCCTGACAGATTTTATTAAATTGTCCACATTACTGTTGGGAAGACAAAGTCCCCCTTCAGTCTCGGATGAGCTCGGCTGAGATCCCTCTTCGTCTGAAGAAATACATACACCCTCTGACTCCGAACTAACCGGAGACCGGGACCTGCTAGGCTGACGGGTACTGGCGCTACTTGTCTGCGCCAAACCCTGCATCTCTTCTCGGATAATAGCTCTGACATCTGAGGGAGTCATGATATTTTCCTGCCGTAGAGTTTGCATGATACACTCTGCACACAGTTTTTTGGCATAATCATCCGGGAGGGGCTGCGTACATAAAGCACACTCTTTATGCTTAGATTTGTGTGTCCTTTTCTTAGTCTAGAGGAAGGATACAGGAGGAACATATATCAGCATATAGGAAGAGACTCTTTCAAAAACTCACCCAGTGAAGCTGACAGGTACCGGTTCTGGAGGCGGAATTCGTTTGGTGGTAGAACTCTTCTCTGGAGGTCGGCCACCACTCTTTGTGCTGCTCCTCGTGCTTCTCTCCCTGCTGGGAGAGCGCTGTTGCACTGCGGGCAGGTGCGCTTCGTCGGCCGGTGAAGCCATTTCACACACACCGGCCCGACGCTAGCGCTGCATTTTTAAACTTGCCGCCCATTCTCCTGCCTCCCCGGACCAACCCGGAAGTGCTCCCGCGACTTCCGGGTTAGACGCGCCGCTCTCACTCACCATGCGGCCGCCAGAGGCTATTAAGCCGGCCGCTGCAGCGCGCGCGTCCTCACAGTGCCGGCCGGACCTACGGTGACCGGACCCGGACCGTGGATGTTTGGCCAGACGAGGGGGGAGGCTGCAAGCAGGGGCTCCCCCGCCGCTGCTTCTGGTACCGCAGCCCCTGCCGTTCCCACAGAAACCGACGCAGGCGGGTGCATGGCCCAGGGATCCTCTTCATCTGTAGGTAAGCCGGGTCCCTGTAGGAACAGGAAACCTAAACTGAGGAGGAGAGGGGACCGCCTCCTTTTATTCTGTAGGTTTCCTGTTCCTATGGGCGGATCCCTCTCTCTCATGTGGGGTGCTGTCGTGGCGAAGGGTAAAAAAGTACTTGGGACCACTTAGCAACAGTCCAGTGCTGCTTCTCTGTAGCCCAGGTCAGGCGCCTCTGCCGCTGTTTATGGTTCAAAAGTGGCTTTACCTGGGGAATGCGGCACCTGTAGCCCATTTCCTGCACACGCCTGTGCACGGTGGCTCTGGATGTTTCCACACCAGACTCAGTCCACTGCTTCCTCAGGTTCCCCAAGGTCTGGAATCGGTCCTTCTCCACAATCTTCCTCAGGGTCCGGTCTCCTCTTCTCGTTGTACAGCGTTTTCTGCCACATTGTTTCCTTCCAACAGACTTACCATTGAGGTGCCTTGATACAGCACTCTGGGAACAGCCTATTTGTTGAGAAATTTCTTTCTGGGTCTTACCCTCTTGCTTGAGGGTGTCAATGATGGCCTTCTTGACATCTGTCAGGTCGCTAGTCTTAAGGTACCGTCACACATAGCGACGCTGCAGCGATACCGACAACAATCCGGATCGCTGCAGCGTCGCTGTTTGGTCGCTGGAGAGCTGTCACACAGACAGCTCTCCAGCGACCAACGATCCCGAGGTCCCCGGTAACCAGGGTAAACATCGGGTAACTAAGCGCAGGGCCGCGCTTAGTAACCCGATGTTTACCCTGGTTACCATCCTAAAAAGTAAAAAAACAAACGCTACATACTTACCTTCCGCTGTCTGTCCTCGGCGCTCTGCTTCTCTGGTCTGGCTGTGAGCGCCAGGCAGCCAGAAAGCAGAGCGGTGACGTCACCGCTCTGCTTTCCGGCTGACCGACGCTCACAGCCAGAGCAGGAGGAGAGCAGAGCACAGCGCTGGAGGACAGAGAGCGGTAGGTAAGTATGTAGTGTTTGTTTTTTTACTTTTAGGATGGTAACCAGGGTAAACATTGGGTTACTAAGCGCGGCCCTGCGCTTAGTAACCCGATGTTTACCCTGGTTACCAGCAAAGACATCGCTGAATCGGTGTCACACACGCCGATTCAGCGATGTCTACGGGGAGTCCAGCGACGAAATAAAGTTCTGGACTTTCTTCCCCGACCAGCGATCTCCCAGCAGGGGCCTGATCGCTGCTGCCTGTCACACTGGACGATATCGCTAGCGAGGACGCTGCAACGTCACGGATCGCTAGCGATATCGTCTAGTGTGACAGTACCTTTACCCATGATGGGGGTTTTGAGTAATGAACCAGGCAGGGAGTTTATAAAAGCCTCAGGTATCTTTTGCATGTGTTTAGAGTTAATTAGTTGATTCAGAAGATTAGGGTAATAGGTCGTTTAGAGAACCTTTTCTTGATATGCTAATTTATTGAGACAGGTTTTTTGGGTTATCAGGATTTGTATGCCAAAATCATCAGTATTAAAACAATAAAAGACCTGACAAATTTCAGTTGGTGGATAATGAATCTATAATATATGAAAGTTTAATTGTAATCATTACATTATGGTAAATAATGAAATTTAACACTATATGCTAATTTTTTGAGAAGGACCTGTAGATGATGAGTAATATACTGCTGGATGTATATAGAGGGGATTAAATGAGTGATGTACTGCCAGATGGGGCTGTGCATACAGGGACTGTATATAGTTAATGAGTAATATACCAAGGGATTTATATAGAGGCGATAAATGAGTGATACTGCCGGATAGGGCTGTGTATAGAGTGACTATATAAATGAGTAGTAATAGATCACAGGATGTATACAGAGGGGATTGAATGAGTGATATATTGCAGGATAGCACTGTATAGATTAGAATGTATATAGAGGGAATCAAATGAGTGATGTACTGTCAGATGGGGCTGTATATAGAGGAGTAGTAATATACTGCATGATGTATATAGAGGCGATTAAATGAGTGATATACTGAATGATGTATGTAGAGGGGATTAAATGAGTGACATACTGCAGGATGGGAATGTGTATAGTGGCCGAATGCAGTGATATACTTCAGGACAGTGCTCTTTATAGGTCTGACAGTAGTGATAGACTACAGGATGGAACTGAGAGGACTGGGCTGTACTGCAGGGCTGGGCTGTATGCTGTACAGATGAAATAATTTACCTACTGCAGGATTGTGCTGTAAATAAAGGAGGCAGAGAATAATATACTGTAGGATGGGGCTGCAGCATTGTATATGGAGAGGCTAAGAAGTGGGATGCACTGTAGGATTGGGCTGTAAATAGAGGTGCTGAAAAGAGTGATATACTGCAGGAGGGTGAGGTCATGAAAGGAGGTTTGTCTTTTTTTTTTTTTTTTGTAACATTCAATTGTATGTTGCCGGAGGTTGAAAGTTGGGAAGTGATGTTGTTTAAATGGGACTGTATGTTGAAGGGGTGTGACGGGAAAGGATTGATGTTTACATAGGACTGTATTTTGATTTTATTTATAAGGGACTGCATACTGGAGGGGCAGAAAGGTGGGGAATGATGTATTCCGATGGGACTCTATAATGGGGAGTAAGGTTCCTCCTCTTCCTTTTCATTTAGGGAACCGTTCCATCGGTTTCAGTCCTGCACTTCTCATCACCTTCACCGCCACCGACATCTTAGCCAGTCTAGGTCACAAAGCCTGATAAGTCCAGTGTAGGTCTGAAGAAGGTTCTATCACCCACCGGGAACTGCGGACTGCCCATGTAGTGCTCGTCATGTGATCACTGGGGCTAAGGTCTCCGCAAGATCAACTTTGAGTTTGGCAGAGACCCATGTCTGAGCAGTGTGCCATGTACCGCCCAAATATCGTGATGGCTTTTATGCGGCTGATTTATGTAATATTTCCTCTGTCTTGCAGGCTCCGCTCACTTTCCTGTGAGGCATGGTTTCTTACCGGCACTACCGCCACCTTGGCTCCAGGTGCCTTACATGCCGATACCTCCACCAGAACATGTGGCATTCTTCATGGACCTGGAGTCTTTCCCGGAGGAGATCCTCCTCTTGATTCTCAGCTTCGTACCGGCGCGGGACCTGGTCCTCCGCTGTAGACTCGTGAGCCGGCGCTGGAGACGTCTGGTGGACTCGCCCTCCATGTGGAGGATAAAATGTGAGCGAGAACATAAAAAACAGATTCTCCTTATGGCTGAAAAGTGTCGTTCCTTTTCCTGGCCGAAAGTTTATGTGATGGCTCCGTTTTCAAGGAACCTGCTGCGAAATCCTTTTGGCGCAGGTAAGGCTGTAAGACTTGGCCATCTCCTTGTACCGAACTGTATCTGCCCCTTCCCACTGTCATAATTTTATTTTACTTTATTATTCAACGGAATGAGTTGCCAACATTCGTCAAAATGAAATAAATTATGGATTGACTGCTGGGCTTGTTAACACTTGGCGCGGTTTGGAACGATCGCTCCGTGTACAAATCCCTTAAAGAGATTGTGCGATACCAAAAACAGTCCCCAAATAATGGAAACTATTGAACCCCTCCTCATGGCTAGTAGAGAACGTCATCACGGCATCAGTTTAGGGGCTGGTCGTCGTCTAGCTTCCAAGTGCGCATGCGCTAGTCTGCGCATGCTCCTTCTCCAACCCGTACACCGCGTCTTGTATAAATCCGATTTTTCCATTTCCGGCAGAAATATTGTCCCACTGGAACGTTACACATGGAGCTCTCGGATGGGGCGTGGAGACCAACCTTTCGGTTTTAGAAGGTGCGGAACAGCAAATCTGCTTCGTCACCTCGTTCATGTGAGTTCTCCAAGTAAAGGACCGTAGAATCAAGACTTCATAACAATTTCTGTTCACGCCGGCCACTAAATAATCGGCAGCACGTTGCCTCATGCTGCAGACAATTTGGAGGCTAAAAGTGCATTGTTCCTCCATAGTTTTCTACCGCCCCCTTGCGAAGGGGTCATAAAAGTAGACGATCGCTGTTTATTTGCAGAAGTCGCAGTAGTGAACGTTTAACCGTATATCTCCCTACAGGTGGTGCAAGAAGTTTCAGATCGTAGACCTGTTACAGGAAGGACTGTCGGAGCATGTACTGGACGTGCACCAGCCCAGCATCTGCATCTCGGACTGGTGGGTCATTATATTCACTTTACACAAAGTTTTAAGAAGTTATGAACTGCTTGGCAGAGGCGTATCTTGGGGGGGGGGGGGGGTTGGGGGCAGCTGGGGCATGTGCCCCGGGCGCATCCGGCAGGGGGGCGTAGTCGGGCCGCCTAATGCGGCGGTCCGCAGTGTCTCCCCCGGCGGCTGCATTCTGCGGCATCCTCCGTACGTGTTCTCTAGGTTTATGCATTACTCGCATGGTCCGGGCACCCTCCATGCAGCGCAGGTGGCAGCAGTACTGTACAGCTGGCACCACAAGAGTATCTGATGTGATGGGAGCCGGCTCCGACTGCGGAAGTTTCACGCCCTTAAATGCTGCTCTTGCATCACAGCAGAACTTTAAGAAGGCTTCATCACCAGAATGTTCAATTTTGACAGCCATCAGTCGCTGCACAACAAGATCGCGGGATGCCGATGGATTGTCATGCCACCGGGGGGGCCTGCTGAAGCCCCCTAGTTCTGCCATGCTAGAACTCCTAGGAACAGTGGCCTGTGGGTCATTTTACCAATACACTTCAATACTATAGATCGCAGGTTCAAATTCTCCAAGGCGAATCATTAAAAATGTTTTTTTTAAAATATCCAAATTTAAATTTAAAAAAATCCATCTGTTATTTCTCATAAAGTTAAAAAAAAAAAAATCCAAATGCCAGAATTGCCCCCCCTCCTCCAGGAAAAAAAAAATTGAAAACTAATCCCTCAGAAACAAAAAATAAGTTAAATGTAATTTTTATATTTGGTTTATTTAATGTATAATTTAGATATGTATATTTATGTAATTTTATTTGTAATTTATTTATAATATAATGAAATATATTTTTTCTTAACTTTTTTTTTTTTTTTTTTAATTGAAAGAAAAAATAAACTTTACAAGTTGGTGGGGAAGTGTTTTATTATACAGATTTGTATCCACGGCTCGGTTCTGACACTTTAGACCCCAGTTCTATCTTGTATATATACTGTGATGTCCGTGTAAATCCACCCTAGAAAACACGACTGCTGATCCTTTCCTGCAGGTACGCCGGACGGCATAATTGCGGATGCGTCTACAAAATAAAAGTGCAACTCTTGGCGGCAAATAAACAAACTGTACTAAAGGAGTTTTCTTTGGCCCCCGAACCCATCCCCCAGTGGAACGACACACGTTATCGCCAGGTGGGATACAGTCAGATCATAGATAGTGAAGCGGGTGCTGACTGCCCATGGGAATTGCTAAGCCAGACCCCCATCACTGATATTGGACACACAGAAGGGGCCTGGTTTAGCTATTGTAATGAGCCCGTCAGCCAGCCCCCTTCCTTGCATGTTTAGTAATATCCGGTTACTTGTGATTCTTTCTCTTCAGGTTTCCTATGAATTCCGCCGCTATGGACCCGGCGTCCGATACGTGAAGTTTTGTCATCAAGGTAAAGACACAAAATCCTGGAATGGATGGTACGGAGCTCGGATCACAAACTCCTCCGTCACCGTGAGGTGTCACAGCCTCCAGCCCTGTACATGAGCCCCCAAGGGTCACCTGGAGCCGGACGGTGTCTGTTTTTATAACCTTGACAATATTTTACACAATCACATACACACTGTATGTGTGCGGACACCAAGGATGTTTTTAAATTGGATAATTTTACATTTCGGCACAAAACTCTTTTAAATAAAGCAAATTTTAGTTACAAACCTGAAGCTCAAGTCTAAGAGGTGACAAATATTACTGTGCAGAGGGACCAAAACCGGCAGGACTGCAAATACTGCTCTGGGGTATAATGCAGGATCAGTACAGGATCCGTAATGTAATGTACACAGTGACTGCACCAGCAGAATAGTGAGTGCAGCTCTGGAGTATAATACAGGATGTAACTCAGGATCAGTAATGTAATGTATGTACACAGTGACTGCACCAGCAGAATAGTGAGTGCAGCTCTGGGGTATAATACAGGATGTAACTCAGGATCAGTAATGTAATGTATGTACACAGTGACTGCACCAGCAGAATAGTGAGTGCAGCTCTGGAGTATAATACAGGATGTAACTCAGGATCAGTAATGTAATGTATGTACACAGTGACTGCACCAGCAGAATAGTGAGTGCAGCTCTGGAGTATAATACAGGATGTAACTCAGGATCAGTAATGTAATGTATGTACACAGTGACTGCACCAGCAGAATAGTGAGTGCGGCTCTGGGGTATAATACAGGATGTAACTCAGGATCCGTAATGTAATGTATGTACACAGTGACTGCACCAGCAGAATAGTGAGTGCAGATCTGGGGTATAATACAGGACGTAACTCAGGATCAGTAATGTAATGTACAGTGGGGCAAAAAAGTATTTAGTCAGTCAGCAATAGTGCAAGTTCCACCACTTAAAAAGATGAGAGGCGTCTGTAATTTACATCATAAGTAGACCTCAACTATGGGAGCCAAACTGAGAAAAAAAAATCCAGAAAATCACATTGTCTGTTTTTTTTATCATTTTATTTGCATATTATGGTGGAAAATAAGTATTTGGTCAGAAACAAACAATCAAGATTTCTGGCTCTCATAGACCTGTAACTTCTTCTTTAAGAGTCTCCTCTTTCCTCCACTCATTACCTGTAGTAATGGCTCCTGTTTAAACTTGTTATCAGTATAAAAAGACACCTGTGCACACCCTCAAACAGTCTGACTCCAAACTCCACTATGGTGAAGAACACAGAGCTGTCAAAGGACACCAGAAACAAAATTGTAGCCCTGCACCAGGCTGGGAAGACTGAATCTGCAATAGCCGACCAGCTTGGAGTGAAAAAATCAACAGTGGGAGCAATAATTAGAAAATGGAAGACATACAAGACCACTGATAATCTCCCTCGATCTGGGGCTCCACGCAAAATCCCACCCCGTGGGGTCAGAATGATCACAAGAACGGTGAGCAAAAATCCCAGAACCACGCGGGGGACCTAGTGAATGAACTGCACAGAGCTGGGACCAATGTAACAAGGCCTACCATAAGTAACACACTACGCCACCATGGACTCAGATCCTGCAGTGCCAGACGTGTCCCACTGCTTAAGCCAGTACATGTCCGGGCCCGTCTGAAGTTTGCTAGAGAGCATTTGGATGATCCAGAGGAGTTTTGGGAGAATGTCCTATGGTCTGATGAAACCAAACTGGAACTGTTTGGTAGAAACACAACTTGTCGTGTTTGGAGGAAAAAGAATACTGAGCTGCATCCATCAAACACCATACCTACTGTAAAGCATGGTGGTGGAAACATCATGCTTTGGGGCTGTTTCTCTGCAAAGGGGCCAGGACGACTGATCCGGGTACATGAAAGAATGAATGGGGCCATGTATCGTGAGATTTTGAGTGCAAACCTCCTTCCATCAGCAAGGGCATTGAAGATGAAACGTGGCTGGGTCTTTCAACATGACAATGATCCAAAGTACACCGCATGGGCAACGAAGGAGTGGCTTCGTAAGAAGCATTTCAAGGTCCTGGAGTGGCCTAGCCAGTCTCCAGATCTCAACCCTATAGAA
The DNA here is from genome assembly GCF_032444005.1 of Ranitomeya imitator. Classification (NCBI taxonomy): domain Eukaryota; kingdom Metazoa; phylum Chordata; class Amphibia; order Anura; family Dendrobatidae; genus Ranitomeya; species Ranitomeya imitator. The sequence goes on from NC_091283.1 coordinate 43,027,059, forward strand.
AACCTTTGAAGGGAGTTGAAAGTCCGTGTTGCCAAGCGAAAAGCCAAAAACATCACTGCTCTAGAGGAGATCTGCATGGAGGAATGGGCCAACATACCAACAACAGTGTGTGGCAACCTTGTGAAGACTTACAGAAAACGTTTGACCTCGGTCATTGCCAACAAAGGATATATTACAAAGTATTGAGATGAAATTTTGTTTCTGACCAAATACTTATTTTCCACCATAATATGCAAATAAAATGATAAAAAAAACAGACAATGTGATTTTCTGGATTTTTTTTTTCTCAGTTTGTCTCCCATAGTTGAGGTCTACCTATGATGTAAATTACAGACGCCTCTCATCTTTTTAAGTGGTGGAACTTGCACTATTGCTGACTGACTAAATACTTTTTTGCCCCACTGTATGTACACAGTGACTGCACCAGCAGAATAGTGAGTGCAGCTCTGGGGTATAATACAGGATGTAACTCCGGATCAGTAATGTAATGTACACAGTGACTGCACCAGCAGAATAGTGAGTGCAGCTCTGGGGCATAATACAGGATCAGTACAGGATCCGTAATGTACACAGTGACTGCACCAGCAGAATAGTGAGTGCAGCTCTGGGGTATAATACAGGATGTAACTCCGGATCAGTAATGTAATGTACACAGTGACTGCACCAGCAGAATAGTGAGTGCAGCTCTGGGGTATAATACAGGAGGTACAGTGGGGCAAAAAGTATTTAGTCAGTCAGCAATAGTGCAAGTTCCACCACTTAAAAAGATGAGAGGCGTCTGTAATTTACATCATAGGTAGACCTCAACTATGGGAGACAAACTGAGAAAAAAAAATCCAGAAAATCACATTGTCTGTTTTTTTAACATTTTATTTGCATATTATGGTGGAAAATAAGTATTTGGTCAGAAACAAAATTTCATCTCAATACTTTGTAATATATCCTTTGTTGGCAATGACAGAGGTCAAACGTTTTCTGTAAGTCTTCACAAGGTTGCCACACACTGTTGTTGGTATGTTGGTCCATTCCTCCATGCAGATCTCCTCTAGAGCAGTGATGTTTTTGGCTTTTCGCTTGGCAACACGGACTTTCAACTCCCTCCAAATGTTTTCTATAGGGTTGAGATCTGGAGACTGGCTAGGCCACTCCAGGACCTTGAAATGCTTCTTACGAAGCCACTCCTTCGTTGCCCTGGCGGTGTGCTTTGGATCATTGTCATGTTGAAAGACCCAGCCACGTTTCATCTTCAATGCCCTTGCTGATGGAAGGAGATTTGCACTCAAAATCTCACGATACATGGCCCCATTCATTCTTTCATGTACCCGGATCAGTCGTCCTGGCCCCTTTGCAGAGAAACAGCCCCAAAGCATGATGTTTCCACCACCATGCTTTACAGTAGGTATGGTGTTTGATGGATGCAACTCAGTATTCTTTTTCCTCCAAACACGACAAGTTGTGTTTCTACCAAACAGTTCCAGTTTGGTTTCATCAGACCATAGGACATTCTCCCAAAACTCCTCTGGATCATCCAAATGCTCTCTAGCAAACTTCAGACGGGCCCGGACATGTACTGGCTTAAGCAGTGGGACACGTCTGATACTGCAGGATCTGAGTCCATGGTGGCGTAGTGTGTTACTTATGGTAGGCCTTGTTACATTGGTCCCAGCTCTCTGCAGTTCATTCACTAGGTCCCCCCGCGTGGTTCTGGGATTTTTGCTCACCGTTCTTGTGATCATTCTGACCCCACGGGGTGGGATTTTGCGTGGAGCCCCAGATCGAGGGAGATTATCAGTGGTCTTGTATGTCTTCCATTTTCTAATTATTGCTCCCACTGTTGATTTCTTCACTCCAAGCTGGTTGGCTATTGCAGATTCAGTCTTCCCAGCCTGGTGCAGGGCTACAATTTTGTTTCTGGTGTCCTTTGACAGCTCTTTGGTCTTCACCATAGTGGAGTTTGGAGTCAGACTGTTTGAGGGTGTGCACAGTGTTGTGAATTCTGTGGTCACAAGTGGTATTGCAGTCTCTGGGCGTCCTCCCTCAGGTGTTTTGGTGAGCTCGTTGGCTGCCTTGCTATTTAGCTCCACCTGAGTCTGTCTTCCTTGCTCCTTGTCAATGTTCCAGTGTTGGATCTGAGCTACTGCATCTTTCCTTGGACCTGCTGCTCTGCTAGATAAGTGCTTCTAGTTTGTTTTCTGTTTTTTCTGTCCAGCTTGTTATTATCTTTTGCTGGAAGCTCTGAGAAGCAGAGGGGTGCACCGCCGTGCTGTTAGTTCGGCACGGTGGGTCTTTTTTGCCCCTTTGCGTGGTTTTCGTTTTAGGGTTTTTTGTAGACTGCATAGTTCTCTTTGCTATCCTCGCTCTGTCTAGAATATCGGGCCTCACTTTGCTGAATCTATTTCATTCCTACGTTTGTCTTTTCATCTTGCTAACAGTCATTATATGTGGGGGCTGCCTATTCCTTTGGGGTATTTCTCTGAGGTAAGTCAGGCTTGTATTTCTATCTTCAGGCTAGTCAGCTCCTCAGGCAGTGCCGAGTTGCATAGGTAGTGATAGGCGCAATCCACTGCTGCTTCCAGTTGTGTGAGGACAGTTCAGGTACTGCAGTCTACAGAGATTCCACGTCTCAGAGCTCGTCCTATTGTTTTGGGTTTTTGCCAGATCTCTGTATGTGCGCTGATTACTGCACGCTGTGTTGCCTGATTGCCAGCCATAACAGCACAGGTGTCTTTTTATACTGATAACAAGTTTAAACAGGTGCCATTACTACAGGTAATGAGTGGAGGAAAGAGGAGACTCTTAAAGAAGAAGTTACAGGTCTGTGAGAGCCAGAAATCTTGATTGTTTGTTTCTGACCAAATACTTATTTTCCACCATAATATGCAAATAAAATGATAAAAAAACAGACAATGTGATTTTCTGGATTTTTTTTTCTCAGTTTGTTTCCCATAGTTGAGGTCTACCTATGATGTAAATTACAGACGCCTCTCATCTTTTTAAGTGGTGGAACTTGCACTATTGCTGACAGACTAAATACTTTTTTGCCCCACTGTAACTCAGGATCAGTAATGTAATATATGTACACAGTGACTGCACCAGCAGAATAGTGAGTGCGGCTCTGGGGTATAATACAGGAGGTAACTCCGGATCAGTAATGTTTGTACACAGTGACTGCACCACCAGAATAGTGAGTGCAGCTCTGGAGGATAATACAGGATGTAACTTCGGATCAGTAATGTAATATTAGTATGTACACAGTGACTGCACCAGCAGAATAGTGATTGCAGCTCTGGGGTATAATACAGGATGTAACTCAGGATCAGTAATGTATGTACACAGTGACTGCACCACCAGAATAGGGAGTGCAGCTCTGGGGTATAATATAGGATGTATCTCAGGATAAGTAATGTATGTAGACAGTGACTGCACCAGCAGAATAGGGAGTGCAGCTCTGGCCTTATACTGCAGAATGTAACTCTGGATACATAATGTAATATACAGTAATTTTAAAGTCTACACACTCCTGTTAAAATGTCATGTTTCTGTCCTGTTATTGGGAAAAAAAACGTTACCAATCTGAATTCTTTTCCTCCTTTAATGCCACCCATAATCTGTACCTATTCATTGAGAAACATTTTGAAGGGAAAGATAATCTAAAATGTGATTGCATAACTGAACACCCTCTTATAATTGGGGATGTGGTTGTGCTCAGAATTGGCCAATCACATTTACATGTTAGTAGTTAGTGCACGGCCTCCATCATCTACAGTAATTCTGATTAATTCTACATATAGTTTTGCTGTTCTACGAAGACTTTCCTAGTTGCATTTTACAGTCCATAAACAGCCGACAACACCGCAAAGGGATCACATTGCTGAAAATTGTCAGCCAGGAAAAGGGTAAAAGACCATTTCCAAGACATTCAATCTACCATGGATGCGTTGAAGATGTCATCAAGAAGTGGCTAAAATTTGGCAAAACAGTGACATTACCTATAACAGGATGTCCCTCAAATATTGGTGAAAAGATCCGATGAAAATTAGTCCCTGCCGAGTGGCCAACAGCAACATTAAAGGGGCTGCAGGAATTTCTGGCAAGTGCTAGTTGTGCCCTGCATGTGACAACAATCTCCTGTATTCTTTGTTTGTCCTATGGGGTGGCCAGACCAAAGCCTTTTCTTACAAAGAAAAATATCTTAACCAGCTATGTTTTGCCGAAACGTTCATCAAATCTGCCAGAAACCTGTGGGATAATGTGCTATTTCTGATGAAAGCAAGGGTAAAGATTTTGCCAAAATTCGAAAAAGGTGCAAAGCCAACACTACGCAACACCATACCCAAAGTGACGCATGGTGGAGGAAGCGTTATGCTTTTGGTGCTGTCCTTGTGTAGCTTTAGTCAGGGTGGAGGCAACAGTTCAAAATATCAGTCAATCCTGCAACAGAACCTTCAGCCCTCTGCTAAAAAGCTGAAGACGAACCTTTCAGCATGATGGGGACATCCAAATAAAAAAAAAAAAAACAACAATGGCTGCTCCAGAAGATATAAGGTTTGGAATGGCCCAAACTTGAATCCAATCTATGGATGTCCTGAATAGGGTGCAGTATACAGGAGGTGCAGCTGCTACAAGGAAGAAGTGGCAAAAATCCCCAATTATAGATGTACGGCCCTGATAATAAAATAAAAAATATTGAATGCTGTCGTACCTCCACAAAGTATTATACTAAGGGTGTGCAGATTTAGGCAACCACATTATTTTAGTCCTTTTTATTTATTTATTTTTCCTTCCGAAACGATTTTTCTCAATGGATTTGTACTGATTCTGGGGGACCTTAAAGGTGGGAAAAGTTCTGATATGATCTTTCTTGGTAGGATTGTTTTACATTACACAAACCTGGCATTTTATTAGGGGGTGTAGACTTTATATCCACTGTAAGTATACTAACTGTCCACCAGCAGAACAGTGAATGCAGCTCTGGAGTATAATAGAAGATGCTCAAATTTGGGACCCCATGAAGTGACCACTAGGAGGCGCTCACTGCAGACATAATACATGTAGGATAATACATTCTGGTTTCCCATATGCAAAGTTTATTTTACATGGTAAATATCAGACACAAAAATACATCAGGTACTTTCCTAAAACCCCCTGAGTCTTGCACGTCTCCTCCAGATGGACCCGTAACTCTTGCCTCGTATGGCTATGACCACCCCGCAGTATACAGTTTGCTGCTGGGGATCAGGACGCACAGAAGCCATGATAACCTCAGCGGCAGCCACCATTACTACTTCTTCACATGGGCACAGTCGTATTTTCCTCGGACTATTTTCAGCTTGACCCCCGGGAGATCCTGTGTGCGGCCGCCCTCCACCAGGACGATGTTATGTTCCTGCAGGTTGTGTCCCTCTCCTGGTATAAAGCATATCACCTCCTTGCCGTTGCTGAGCCGAACGCGGGCGCACTTGCGGTTGGCAGAGTTGGGTTTTTTAGGTTTACGGATCATGGTCTTCAAAACAACGCCCTTAAGCTGCGGATTTCCACCCAAAGGACCCAGTTTGGGAGGGGGTTTCTTGGGGCGGCCGGCTCTGTGCATCTGATTCAATGTGGCCATGCTACGGGAGTCCACCACAGAAGGGACGGCGGTATGGGAGTCCACCAAAGAAGGGACGGCGGTACGAAAAAGGGAAGAACCTAAATAAAAAAACAAACAGGAGAGTCACTTAGACTATAATTGACCCACTCTGGCTAGGATCTGCTGCCTGTGACTGATCGGCAGCGGTGTGACTGATCTGTCCACCCGATTCCTACAATGAAGCGATGCTCCACATCTGTAGACTCCGCTCGGCTCTCTGCGGGCTGTCACGTCTTCGACTGCAGTTATACTGAAGCTCAAGGGGAGAAGCAAGCTACTTCCGCCTCACTGATGACCTCTTTGGAATACACTGCCCGGCATCCTGTTATTTTATGTGACCCCTGTCATACACTCTATGGTGCGCTGGGACAGGAAGGACAAATTACAGGATATAGTGCCGATTACTGATGAGTGAGTGTACTCGTTGCTCGGGTTTAACAGAGCACGCTCGGGTGACCTCTGAGTATTTATGACTGCTCGGAGATTTAGTTTTCATCGCCGCAGCTGCATGATTTACAGCGACTAGCCAGCCTGAGTACATGTGTGTATTCTCTAGCAACCAGGTAACCCAGACATGTACTCAGGCTGGCTAGCAGCTGTAAAACATGCAGCTGCGGCGATGAAAACTAAATCTCCGAGCAGTCACAAATACTCACAGATCACCCCAGCAAAAAGTACACTCGCTCATCACTAGCACCAATACATGGAGGTACTATGGGCAACACAGAAATGAGCCAATAAGCCCGACAAGACGATAAGTTCTGTCCTAGAAACTAAACTGAGCAAGACCAGGCATGGAGAAATCAACCTACCCCATCTCCAAGGTAAGGAGACGAGGCTCCGAATTCCTGCAAGGGACATGTCGGGTCAGAGAGACATCACCTGCAAGAGAGAAACTCACGTCAGTGCAAGTACTCACACAGGGTGAACAGGCGGACCCAGCAAAATCTGGAACACCCCATTATACCCCTACTCTATAACAGTGGGATTATGCCCCCTGCTCAGTGCCGCTCCCGGTACTACAAGTCAGGGCATCCTGTTCTTCAGTGGCCAGAGGACGGATCATCACCTCCTGTCTCGGTGGCATTCATTTCCTTTATCCCTACTGGGTGCTAAAGTAACATAGTAACATAGTAACATAGTAACATAGTTAGTAAGGCCGAAAAAAAGACATTTGTCCATCCAGTTCAGCCTATATTCCATCATAATAAATACCCAGATCTACGTCCTTCTACAGAACCTAATAATTGTATGATACAATATTGTTCTGCTCCAGGAAGACATCCAGGCCTCTCTTGAACCCCTCGACTGAGTTCGCCATCACCACCAAGTAATTAATAAGTACTAACAAAATGCCGCTCCTGTGTCCCTCGCTTTGTCTTCTAGCAGATGGCCACAGATAACCACTGCAGCTAATCAGTGGCCAGTGATTGGCTGCAGCAGATACCCGATGCCCCCTGCTGGAAGTAGAAGCCAAGAATCCAATAGTGACACCAGCAAAAGTACTGAGGGATTCGAATTGTCCTATGGCAATCATTACAATGTCCCCAAGATCAAGGGGGCCCATGGTAGCTGGGATCTGCTGAAGACCCTCTTTACTGCCATCTTGGTACTCCCGTGACTGGGCTTCATAGATTAGTCTTTTTTCCAATATACAGCACTAGGTGCATTCATCAACAATGAAATGTAAACACCAAGAAGGAAGAAAAAGTGCTGGAATTACGGAAGTCACAGGACGGAGACTCGTTACCGATCTGCAAATGACGACCATTAATAACTTCAGTGATGGCAGCCGAGGCTGTAAGTGCCGGGATTTCTGCACGTGGCCTCATACTCCACAGTGAACACATTCACAGGTTTTGAACATGTTGTTTCCATTTTTTTTCACCATTTACAGATCAGTAACGTCTCCATCCTCTGATTTCCAGAATTCCATCACTTTTCCTTCTTGGTGTTGCAATTTCAATGTTGAGAAGTGTAGAAAAAGCAAACGAGCGCAGGATCAAGTCCTAAAACAAATTAAAAAAAACACAATAAAAAGACATTTAAAAAAAAGCCTGAAAAGTCCAATTTATCCAAATAAAAAATTAAACCATAATAAAAAAAATAACCTAAACTCTAAAATTGCCATTTTCAGTCCCCCCCCCCCTCAAAAAATGCAATAAAGAGCGATGAACACGTCGTACATACCCCAAAACAATATCCATAGTAACGTCAGATGGCTGTGCCTAATACGAGCCCTCACACGGCTCCAGAGGCAAAAAGGACGGCTCTCCAGTTACTGACACACAAAACATTATTTTTTTTACTATATTTCACTTTTTTTTTTTTTTACACTTTTATTACGTTTTTTTAACTATTTTTATTTTTTACTAACTTTTTATTTTTTTACCATTTGATTACAATTTAACTTTTTTACTATCTTTTCTAATATACATGTTACTATTAACTGGTTTATTTCACTATCTTTTCTAAAATATATTTTTTTATTATTAACTTTTTCTTCAATTTACTAACTTCAATTACTATATATATATATATATATATATATATATATATATATATATATATATATATATATATATATATGTATATATATATATATATATATATATATATATATATATATATGTATATATATATAACCCTCATAAATGTGTTATCGCCGCGGCCGTCCTGACCCGGAGAATGATATTATCCAGGAACAATTTACCAAACAATTAAAGCCGTAAATATTAAACCCCATAAACACAATGGTGGAGCTGCATTTTTTTTCACCGCACTTTCTTTCTTACATTATTTGGTAAAAAAAAGCACAAATAGATATTATGTTGGGTGGGAAACCTCTCCCCTCCCCCCCTCATAAGTCAGAATGATGTGAGTGCTGATGTTTGATGTGGATCAATAAAGTTTTCTCATTTTGAATACATCCCTAGTCTCGGCCTTTTTGCTGTTTTCAGTTCAGTTCTTCTATTATTTGCTATAATTAATGAATGGTCTCACTGAAAACTGCACCTCGTCCTGCAAAAAAAGAAAGAACAACAAGTCCCAGAAGGATGTGGGGGGGAAAAAAGCTACAGCTCCTGGAAGAAGGGGAGGAAAAAAAATAAATTATATATATATATATATATATATATACATTGAAAATTGCCTGGTCATGAAGGGGTTAATCAAAGTGACTGCGCCCAGTTTCTTTTTGCTTTGTGACTGGGACAAGCGGTGGAACCACAAGTCCCAGCACAGCCTGCCTGTGCACCACACTCACCTTGAGCAACAGAGCAGCATGTGCAGTCACTTCCGGGTCACACACTGAAGGGGAAGTGCCACTGCAACCCCGCCCTTACGTCCGATTGGACAATCCCAATGCCAGAGGCGTTATCATTGGTTTATTCCAATAACCGGAGTTCCTGATTGGTTATTTATTGTGTCTACAGAAATCAAATCCTTTGATTGGCTCGTCTTAAGTGAACTGAATCGCCTCCGGTTTTTTGATTGGTCAGTTGTTTCACTTCATACTCTCTTCTGATTGGATGGCTCGATTTCCAACACTGAAAGATGGCGGCCCGCATGCTGCTCAGGTTATGTGCCCGTTCTACGTGCCGGGGACTTCCAGGGGTGCGGGCTCTGAGCACCGGAGAGTCGGCGCCTCCCAGCCGGCTGTACGACTATGCCCGGGAAGGTTACTGCAGCCGCCCTCAGCTGGATATGGACGCCCTGAGCCGGGACATAGATGCTGCGGAGCGCGAACTGTCGGAGAGGAGACCGGGGAGACCTCCGGAGGGAGAGCTGCGGGCGCTGGTGAGAGAGTAGCTGCCTGACATGACCACCAGAGGGCGCTCCGCTACTGGTGGAGAATGTTACTGCGTGTAGTACCGCAATGTGACCAGCAGGGGCCGCTCCGCTACTGGTGGAGAACGTTACTGCGTGTAGTACCGCAATGTGACCAGCAGGGGCCGCTCCGCTACTGGTGGAGAATGTTACTGCGTGTAGTACCGCAATGTGACCAGCAGGGGCCGCTCCGCTACTGGTGGAGAATGTTACTGCGTGTAGTACCGCAGTGTGACCAGCAGGGGCCGCTCCGCTACTGGTGGAGAATGTTACTGCGTGTAGTACCGCAATGTGACCAGCAGGGGCCGCTCCGCTACTGGTGGAGAACGTTACTGCGTGTAGTACCGCAATGTGACCAGCAGGGGCCGCTCCGCTACTGGTGGAGAATGTTACTGCGTGTAGTACCGCAATGTGACCAGCAGGGGCCGCTCCGCTACTGGTGGAGAATGTTACTGCGTGTAGTACCGCAATGTGACCAGCAGGGGCCGCTGGTGTTTAAGTTAACCCTTTCCTGCCGGGACAAATCTAAATTTGGTCTCCTTTTCTAAGGGTCAAAACTTTTTTTTTTTTTAGTGGTTTTGAATGACGTCATTTAATTTACTGTATAATATGAGAAAATTCGACCAAACGGTGGAAAAAAAATAATTTGCAATTCCACCATTGTTCTGTTGTTTTTTTTATTTTTTTTGCTTTTTTAAATCAAATTAAAAAAAATCTAGAAACTCGTAAAAAGTAAAACTAATAATTTCTGGGCCATTTTTTTTGAGTCCTGTTGTGTGTTTTTTTTTTTTTTTTTTTTTTTCTGACCCCGCGATGCCTTTTGGTTATATACTTTTCTATCTGGACGGGTCGGTCTTTTCCAGATGCGCTGATTCCTGATACCGACTCTCTGATTTTTACATTTTTATTTTATTTTTTTCAAAATTTAAAGCTTTGATTTTGAAATAGTGACAATAAGGAAACTGCAAGGAAAAAAACAAACCAAAGGGAGGCGGGAGTCCTAAGACTAAGATATGAACGGCCCCTCGGTGGCTCCCTGCGATCGTACACGTATGGCCCACGCTGTGCGTACCTGTCATGGACGCCCTCCTCTCGCTGTCCTCGCAGGTGGAGGTCTGGGAAGAGCTGCAGACCTTAAGACGAGACATTCACAGCCTGGAGGAGGAGAAATCACAAGTCGCCAATGAGGTCAAGGAAATGATGGTCAGTGACTCGTATACAGCCTGTATCGATTAGTCTTATATAATGAAGTCACACAATTTGTGGGGTCAGAGCTCCAATCCTCTGCTTCCCTTCACAGTACCATTCAGTTGGAATTCTGACTACATGCAGCCACCACTAGGGGGAGCTCACTGTATACAAATTTATACAGCCACCACTAGGGGGAGCTCACTACATACAGATTTATACAGCCACCACTAGGGGGAGCTCACTACATACAGATTTATACAGCCACCACTAGAGGGAGCTCACTGTATACAGATTTATACAGCCACCACTAGGGGGAGCTCACTACATACAGATTTATACAGCCACCACTAGGGGGAGCACACTACATACAGATTTATACAGCCACCGCTAGGGGGAGCTCACTGTATACAGATTTATACAGCCACCACTAGAGGGAGCTCACTACATACAGATTTATACAGCCACCACTAGGGGAGCTCACTGTATACAGATTTATACAGCCACCACTAGAGGGAGCTCACTGTATACAGATTTATACAGCCACCACTAGAGGGAGCTCACTACATACAGATTTATACAGCCACCACTAGGGGGAGCTCACTGTATACAGATTTATAAAGCCACCGCTAGAGGGAGCTCACTGCATACAGATTTATACAGCCACCACTAGGGGGAGCTCACTACATACAGATTTATGCTGCTCACTATCCCCAGTCCCACACGCCCGGTGCCTCGGGGTGATCCTCGACTCTGCCCTCTCTTTCAAGCCACATATCCAAGCCCTTGCCTCCTCCTGTCGTCTCAAACTCAAAAATATTTCCCGGATCCGTGCTTTCCTTGACCGCAACACTGCAAAAACGCTAGTGCATGCCCTTATCATCTCCCGCCTCGACTACTGCAACCTCCTACTCTCTGGACTCCCCTCTAGCACTCTGGCACCACTCCAATCCATCCTACACTCTGCTGCCCGACTAATCCACCTGTCCCCCCGCTATTCCCCAGCCTCTCCCCTGTGTCAAGCCCTTCACTGGCTTCCTATCGCCCAGAGACTCCAGTTCAAAACCCTCACACTGACATACAAAGCCATTCACAACCTGTCTCCTCCATACATCTGTGACATGGTCTCCCGGTACCTACCTACACGCGACCTCCGATCCTCCCAAGACCTCCTTCTCTACTCCCCTCTCATCTCTTCTTCCCATAACCGCATCCAAGACTTCTCCCGTGCTTCCCCCATACTCTGGAATTCTCTACCCCAACACATCAGACTTGCGCCTACCATAGAAACCTTCAAAAAGAACCTGAAGACTCATCTCTTCCGACAAGCCTACAGCCTGCAGTGATCCTCAACCTACTGAACAGCTGCACAGCCAGCTCTTCCCTCTCCTAGTGTATCCTCACCCACCCCCTGCAGACTGTGAGCCCTCGCGGGCAGGGTCCTCCCTCCTTATGTACTCGTGTGCCTTGTTATCTGCTCATGTTTAATGTATTTGTCTATATTTGCCCCGTATTCACATGTAAAGCGCCATGGAATAAATGGCGCTATAAAAATGTATAATAATAATAATAACATTTATACAGCCACCACTAGAGGGAGCTCACTACATACAGATTTATACAGCCACCACTAGAGGGAGCTCACTACATACAGATTTATACAGCCACCACTAGAGGGAGCTCACTACATACAGATTTATACAGCCACCACTAGAGGGAGCTCACTACATACAGATTTATACAGCCACCACTAGAGGGAGCTCACTACATACAGATTTATACAGCCACCACTAGGGGAGCTCACTGTATACAGATTTATACAGCCACCACTAGAGGGAGCTCACTACATACAGATTTATACAGTCACCACTAGGGGAGCTCACTGTATACAGATTTATACAGCCACCACTAGAGGGAGCTCACTACATACAGATTTATACAGCCACCACTAGAGGGAGCTCACTACATACAGATCGGCCACCACTAGGGGGAGCTCACTACTTAGATTTATACAGCCACCACTAGAGGGAGCTCACTACTTACAGATTTATACAAAATAGCTCACTACATACAGTGAGCTCACTACATACAGATCAGCCACCACTAGGGGGAGCTCACTACTTACAGAATTATACAGCCACCACTAGGGGGAGCTCACTTCATGCAGTTATACATCCACCACTAGGGGGAGCTCACTATATATAGATTTATACAGCCACCCCTAGGGGGAGCTCACTTCATGCAGAGTTATACATCCACCACTAGGTGGAGCTCATTGCATACAGATTTATACAGTGACCACTAGGTGAAGCTCACTGAGATTTATACAGCCACCACTAGGGGGAGCTCACTGCATATGGTTGTATATTGTACTGGCTGATTACTACACTGGTAGGCAGAGGGGTATTTGAGGGTGAAATCTACTGTATGGCTATAAAGTGGCTGGATTTCTTTTGCAGAGCAGTCTGTGTAGTAATATAGAGAGTGGGCATGTGTCGTCCGTAGTTTTGTCATTCTGCTATAAACCCCCTGATTTCTGGATTCCCTAATTCTCCCTCTTTTCCTCTCAGCTGACACACGATCATCAGCGTCTGCCGTCGGTAAGGATCTGCATTTTGCTATGAAGGGGCGGGGCTTCCGAGTGGAGGCGGGGTTTATAGTCTGGTCCGCACCAGTGGGGGAGCGCGCCTGCTGCAGCCGGTAGCCTGACAGCCGGACACAAGTGTGATCTTATATGGGGGTGGAGGGGGAAGCGGCTGATCACTGGGGACACGGATAGGAGGAGTTCATGGCGGGAGTGAGGAATTACATATAAGACATACTGGGACTCACGGTTCCTCATCACTGTAATCATATTATTACCTTCTGTGATTTAGATCCCCAGGTACCTGACAATCCGAAGCAGGGGGAAGGAGATCCGACAACAGCTGTCCGCTCTCTACCGGCAGGAGAACGATCTGGAAGAGTCATTCTACGTTCGGGCCCTTAAGTTGCCTAATAGGACCCATCCGGGCACCGTGAGTAGCAATAAAAGACCCCTGGGATGGTGGTGGGGGGGGGGGGGGGGTGGGTTGTTAAAGAAAAAACAGACTGCAACAGCGCCACTGTCCATGGTATGCATCTAGTACTGTGAATGAAACTCCGCTGCAGTACCCGGCAGAGCCATGCACAAGAGGGGGCGCTGTCTGCAGCTTGCGGGGGCATCGGCCACAGATGTGCTCAGTATGCAGGGTGATGTGTTCTAGCTCACGTCGTCTCATTTCTTCTACAGCCCGTTGGGTCTGAGAGCAACGCGCGGCTGCTGGAGGTTGTTGGACGGAAGGCTGGTAAGGAAGGAGGATGCGCTGTGTGAACAGTCCCATGGTCATGAAGTGGTTAAACATCTGCCCATAGGTGGTGTATACTGCAGATATACCAGACACGACCCATGGCACGCTGGGTAGCATCCATTTTATTTATTTTTTGTTAATTCTGCCATGGGAGAGTTCAGCTCTGAAGCCAGCAAAACTGTGGATGCGTTTACCTGTTGTCGCCACCAGGGGGAGCTCAGTATATCAGGTTACCGTAATAAGACTCTAAAACAGGGGTCCCCAAACTTTTTACACAGGGGGCCAGTTCACTGTCCCTCAGACCGTTGGAGGGCCGGACTATAAAAAAAAAAAACTGTGAAAATCCCTATGTACACTACACATATCTCATTTTAAAGTAAAAAAAAAACATACAGGGAACAAATACAATATTCAAAATAAAGAACTAGTAAATTTAAATCAACAAACTCCCCATTATTTCAATGGGAACTATGGGCCTGCTTTTGACTGATGAGGTGGTCAATGTCCGGCTCCATATTTGTCACTGCTAGCCGTAACAAGTGATGCAAGCGCACATCAGTTAGTCTAGATCTGGTTGGAGATTTCAGATGTTTCATTCTGGAAAAAGTCTGTTCACAAACATAAGTGCCGCCAAAGATGATTGCCATTTTGAGTGCATGATTCCAGAGATTGGGATAGGTCTCAGAGGGGAGAGATGCATAGAAGTTAGACAAGCTGCTTGACTTGAATGCGTCAGTCACAATTCTGCAGTTCAGCCAGTTCCATTTGGTAAATTGCATCCACATTTTCAATGTCAATAGAAAATGGGTTACGGAAAAGCTGCATGTCCTGTTCATGGAGATGAAGCTCTTTAAATCTGAATTGGAACTCCTTTTGCAATGTTTCCAGTGAATTCGCACATGTTTCTTTTGGAAATTTAACCATGGGTTTTTCTGCTAACAGATTTTGAGTTAACCCTGCTGTTCTGTTCGGTCTGGGGAGACCTATTTTGAACTTTGGTATTTTTTGGGGTGTTCAAGATGCGGTTCTGAAACTTGTGGTTGATTGACTTAAATGAGGATGGGTCGGTCGGCCACGGGTTTCAGAGCCGCATCTTGAATATTTTAAAGAATATTGAAGTTCAAGGTCGGTCATTTTTGACCAACAGAACAGCAGGGTTAAGGGGAGATGGCATTAATTGTCCTCCTTCACTTGTTTGATAAGGAAAAATAGGAAAGTTTTCTTGCAGAGTTTAGCAAACGCTGATGCACATTGTCTCCCATTTCTTCAATCCTTTGTGTAATTGTAGATCCTGAAAGACTAACTGTACTAAACAAGTCTGACTTTTCTGGACACATCTCTTTGGCGACAGAAAGAAGGCGTTCTTTAACAAATTCTCCCTCCACGAACGGCCTGCCAGTGCATGCTATTAGCTTGGCAACTTGATAACTTGCTCGCAGTGATGAAATGTTTAGCTGCTTCTGCTTCACAAAAGTATTTTGCTGAGTTGTCAATGAAGAAGAATAATAATAATCATCTTTATTTTTATATAGCGCTAACATATTCCGCAGCGCTTTACAGTTTTGCACACATCATCATCACTGTCCCCGCGATGGGGCTCACAATCTAAATTCCCTATCGGAGAACCTGGAGGAAACCCACGCAAACACGGAGAGAACATACAAACTCTTTGCAGATGTTGTCCTGGGTGGGATTCGAACCCAGGACCCCAGCGCTGCAAGGCTGCTGTGCTAACCACTGCGCCACCGTGCTGCCCTATGAATGTTTCAGTTTTAATATTTTATCTTTTCTTACATCTCCAACCAAACAATCATATTTATCTTTATGTTGAGTTTGATAGTGTCGACGCAAATTGTATTCTTTAAACACAGCAACTATATTCTGACATATCAAACACACAGCTCTTTCCTTGTACTGCATGAAAAAGTAATCATAAGTCCACTGTTCTTTGAATATCCTACACTCCGAGTCAATTTTTCTTTCTTGACGTCATTGTGTCCTAGGGATTCCAAATTGCTATTAGTAAAATACCAATAGATATATATATACAGCCCTACAAAAACAATATACCAACAATCACCCCCATATAGGTCCAGCTCCCATGCTCTAACCCAAACCCCCCATCCCCGCTTAAAAAAACAAAGAAAGCTATACATTACCTAGCAGTGCACTGTAGCGTAGCCGCTCCCGCGCTGCCCGCGCTCCTCGCTGTTCGTCTGTCAGGCCTAGATGCGCACGTCGCGCGTCACTACGTGCGACGTGCTCATCTAGGTCTGGAGTCTCAGTCTGGATTCCAGACTCTGGAAGATGAGCGCCGAACTCTCGCTTCTGCATAGCGCCGGGCGCTCAGAAGCGAGAGGAACATGTGATTTGCGGCGGGGGCCGGGTAAAAGGCCTCCGGGGGCTGGATGCGGGCCGTAGTTTGGGGACCCCTGCTCTAAAACATCCATATTCAGAGCTGTAGATAAGGTGGTGGCGCTGGTTAACCCCTTCAGGAATGGGTGATTATTTATTTATTATTCTTTATGTACTTTAATTTTTTTTCTCCCTTTATTCAATCAGCCATAACTTCTTTTTTTTTTCTGTCCTTTCTATTTTCTCTACAATGTTTACTGTTTGGATTAATTCATTTTAATATTCTCACACTATAGAATTTTACAGATTTGGCAATTCCAAATGTTTTATTTTATTAATCTTGAAAAGGCAGGTGTTTTTAAATTTTATTGTTTTATTTTTTTTTGTGGCTGTAAAAACTGTATTCTTTTTCACTTTTATTCTCGGTCCCCGGGGATGTGAGCCTGCGATTGTTTGTTAACGGTGTTGCTCTGACCATCCGCACGCATGCAGTTGCTCTGACCACACACGCACGCACGCACGCACACACACACACACACACACTCTGACCACACACACACACGCACACACACACACACACACACACTCTGACCACACACACACACGCACACACACACACACACACGCACGCACGCACGCACGCACACACACACACACACACACACACTCTGACCACACACACACACACACACACACACACACACACACACACACACACACACACACACTCTGACCACACACACACACACACACACACACACACACACACACACACACACACACACACACACACACACACACGGGTCCGGAGGAGATTATATGTTAATTTTATTGTTTTTTTTTGCTTCCAGAGTTTGATTTTAAAGTTCGGGGTCACCTGGAAATCGGGGAGGATCTGGACATCATCAGGCAGAGGTACGCTGTCCTGCCCCGTCTCTTCTTTTGTGTTGTGCCGGCAGACTTCTTTATCGTGGGGTAATATCACATAATGGGCTTTGGCCGGAGGCAGTTTCCAGCCTGCGCTCCTGTCTGTGTAATGTGACGGCATCGTGCACCTGATGGCGGCTTTATCAGCTGCTGCGGAGTCCATGGCCGGGACCATTACAGATAATTATCCCTGCGCCCTCCGGGTAAAGCTTTGTCATGTAAGGAACATGTTGTACTGAGTAGATGTATAGAGCCAGCTCTCCGGGGGCACATGTGGTGGTGACGCATCTCTCCGGGGGGGCACATGTGGTGGTGGGGCATCTCTCTGGGGGGCACATATAGTTGTGGCACAACTCTCTGGGGGGCACATATAGTTGTGGCACAACTCTCTGGGGGGCACATATAGTTGTGGCACATCTCTCTGGGGGGCACATATAGTTGTGGCGCATCTCTCTGGGGGGGCACATGTGGTGGTGGGGCATCTCTCTGGGGGGGCACATGTGGTGGTGGGGCATCTCTCTGGGGGGGCACATGTGGTGGTGGCGCATCTCTCTGGGGGCACTTGTGGTGGTGGCCCATCTCTCTGGGGGGCACTTGTGGTGGTGGCGCATCTCTCTGGGGGGCACTTGTGGTGGTGGCACATCTCTCTGGGGGGCACTTGTGGTGGCGGCGCATCTCTCTGGGGGGCACTTGTGGTGGTGGTGGCGCATCTCTCTGGGGGGCACTTGTGGTGGTGGTGGCGCATCTCTCTGGGGGGCACTTGTGGTGGTGGCGCATCTCTCTGGGGGGCACTTGTGGTGGCGCATCTCTGTGTGGGGAGCGTGCATGTTGGCGCATCTCTCTGGGGGGCACGTATGTTGGCAGCGCATCTGACGTGGATTCTGTCCTGTTCCTTCAGACGTCTCTCGCACATCTCTGGGAACCGCTGTTACTACCTGCGGGGGTCCGGCTCCATGTTGCAGCACGCACTGGTGAACTTCACTATCACCAAACTCGTAAAGAAGGTAAACGGACGAGCTCACCATCGTCACTTGTGACCGGAGCCATAAAGGGCTGGCTGACCGCTGTTCTCTATCGCTCAGCCAGCCCCCTTCTCTGTACAGGATTCTCTAGACCAGATTCATTGTAGAAGATGAGGAATGTAGATCTGTTACCCAAAACGGTGAGACCCTCCACGGTCATCCGAACTTACTGATCGGTGGGGTCCAACAACTGGACCCTGCAGCGATCAGAAGAACGGGGAATTATTCTCCCCAGTGCACATGGCCGACTGCTGCACCGTTCGGTCCCTATGGAGGACAGCGCTTGGCAGCCCCAGAAGGAATGGATGGAGCGGCGGTTGTACTCGTGCACTGCTGATCCGTGCGAGATCCCAGCGGACAAACCCCCTCTGATCAACAAGTTACTATCTGTTCACAATGGCGTCTTGTCACCGGACAAACCCTTTAATGTCACTGACTGTATAGAGAGCAGCACGTGGTCTCATCCCCAGTATTGCCCCAGTGCCGCTGCCCCTCCATTATTCTCAGGACTGATGAGGGTCCTTGCTCATTATTTTCTCCTTTTTTCTCTCTGTTGCAGGGATTTATTCCTCTCTCTGTCCCGGACATGCTGAAAGGAGCCGTATTCGTGAGTCTACTTCATATCCATTTTTCTTCTTTTCTTAAACAGATGTGCGGGGGCAGGTTAAGAACTGCTGGAAGCATAACCATATTACTTTATGTCCTGCACTATCATGATAGGGTCTCAGATATGGGTAAAGAATCACCATGGAGAGGGGCTTTACCCAATAAAGTCTGATAATCTGCCCCTCATTAATGCCAATTCTTGCTCCTGTGACCAGCAGTTTGCTTTATCCTGCGCATGGATATTGAGCCCGTGGGTTAGCTGAGGGGAGCCACAACTTTCCGTTATTCTGCCTTAATAGCCTTGTGTTTCTTGTGTGCCCCCGCCTGACCTGTACGCTCCCCCCATGTCCCAGGAAGGTTGCGGCATGCAGCCGACCGCCCACAGCTCGCAGGTCTACAGCATGGATCCATCTGCACACCCGGACCTGCATCTGGCGGGGACCTCGGAGGTTGGAATCGCAGGTAATTACGTGTCCGCTCCTCGTTTTACAGAACGACCAGTGCGTCTGGGACTCGCCGGTAGGTTGGGGGATGAGTCCGTTTTGCTCATGTTTCATTCCTGGTCTCTTTCTTCTCAGGTTATTTTATGGATCATGCAGTAGAACTGTCAGATCTGCCCATTCGGTGAGTGTTTACTTTCTGAGGGTTCTCCGGTGCTGGCGGCGGTGGTTCGGCACATACCTGCCAGGACGCGCGCACTATCGGCAGGTCTTGTCCTCTGGTTGGAGCATATGAGGACCGATATCTGCTGATTGTGCACTCATCCTGGCAGGTATGTGTCGGAACACCAGCACCGCTCGCCTCCCGCTGCAGGAGAAGCAGCACCAGACGCTCCCTTTAGTGTATGAACCCCGACCATATGGTAATCCTCGCCCGCTTTCCGCCTCCTCTCTATATTCATCTTTTTTCGTCGGCAGGACTGTTTGCTGCAGCACATGTTACCGAGCAGAGACCGACACCGGCCGGGAAACGTGGGGTCTCTACCGAGTTCACCATTTCACCAAGGTCGGGGTCTTCCCTTGGGGAGTCTCGGGACACAATCCTTCTCTGCGGAGCGGCGGTCACCATATTGGCGTCTCTTCTACAGGTGGAGATGTTTGGGGTCACCGCTGATGAGACTGGTAACGAGAGTCAGGAGCTACTGGAGGAGTTTCTGGAGCTGCAGAAAGAGATTTTCTCTGATCTGGGATTACACTTTCAGTGAGTAAAACCATAGATCCTTATGGATCCTGGGAATCTCGGGATCAGGCTGGTTTACCCCCTGGATCTGGATTTGTTGGCTTTCATTTTCAAAACCCCCATGTCGTGCGTGATGGAAGGGGGAACCACAGGGGCAATAAAGGGGCCGCAGCCATCACCAGTCTGTCCCTTACTGTACGCACAGACGACTTTATCTGGGGATAAGATTTTCCTTGTGATGTTTCTAGTGTTTTGGAAATGCCAAGTGAGGAACTCGGGCTCCCCGCTTACCGGAAATGTGACATAGAGGCCTGGATGCCGGGGCGAGGGAAGTACGGAGAGGTGCGTACTCCATGTTCTATACCCGTGCTGCAGCCAGAGCAGCTCCTGTCCATGTAGTACCAGAGCGGTCAGCAGAGGGCGCTACGAGGCGTCATTACTTATCCACATTTACCTCCATATAGTGCTGATATTATTATTATTATTCCTCCAGATCTCCAGTGCATCAAACTGCACCGACTTCCAGAGCCGGAGGCTGAACATCATGTACCGGAGACCCGACGGAGAGCTGCGGCACGTCCACACGGTGAGATTACTGCACCCCACCCAGGGACGCGTCAAAGTGTCATGTCAACATGGAAATGCATTTGCCACATGGCTCACAATCTATTGGTGGTCCGGGACCCCCAGTAATCAGCTGTCAGCAGGTCCCGGGTGTTCAGTGAGTGGATTCAGTACAGCACAGCGCCACACACTGTGTAGTGGCCAGTCTCGGGTACTGCAGCTCAGCTCCTATTAAAGTGAATGATCTGCAGTACCTGGAATGGCCACTATGTGGTATACGTTACCGCGGCGTTCTGCTTCTTTTTACACCCGTCCACTAACAGCTAATTGTTGGGGCGCTGTTTGCCCTGCAGCGGTCTCTATAGGGCTGGAGATCACCATGTTCTCACGAAATTTAGCCAGCGTTTTAATTAAGATTTCAAATCTCCTCTTTTCTGCTTGTTGTAATGCCCGGTCCGATAGTCAGGGACCACAGCTTCAGCTCGGGATTATCTGCGTCCCTGCCGGCCCGTAGCACCGGACCTGTGCTGAGCCTGTGTCCTATATAATTGCAGATTAACGGCACGGCGTGTGCGGTCCCCCGGCTCATCATCGCTATTCTGGAATCTAACCAGTTACAGGTGAGTCCTGAAGGGTTTCTATGACTGGTCCCATTTTATATGGACTCCTCCAGCACCATCGCATCCTTCCTTGCTTCTGCCAAGAACACGTCACTACCGATTGCTCCATAAAGGGTTTGTACTTTATAAGAAAACATGGCTGCTGCCTCCGACTGGCTTGCGGGTGACTTTGCACCTTTGTTCTATTGACGTTAATGGGACTGAGCTGTAATACCAGACGTAACCTGCGGACAGGTGTGGCGCTGCTTTGTTCTTCTAATCCTGGCCTGTCCCTTTTGCTGGAAGTCTGGCTAATGATGGCCACAGACTGATTGCTGTGAGCAGACAGACGTACATCTCTTCTTAAAGGGATTGTCTAGTACTCTGACACTAATAACCTATCCTTAGACCAGGGCTTCAGTATCCGATCAGTTGGGGTCCGACACCTGGCACCCCCATTTATCAGCTGCCATAGCAGTGAATGGAGAGAGTCTGTGCTCGCTCGGCCACCTCTTCTGTCACCGCTGGTCGTGCAGCAGCCGGATTGCAGGATGGTGGTCTCTCAGTGGTCGGACCCTCATCTTAGGCATGTCCATGGTGTATGTTAGTACAAGCGTCCATGCTGTAGCCCTTATATCCTGCTGTGCTTTTTCTTTAGGATGGCCGGGTGCGTATCCCTGAGGTCCTCCAGCCGTTCATGGGCGCTGACATCATAGACAAACCATCGTACACTCCCCAGAAATACATAGGACCGAACCAGAGAAAGAAGCCAAACAAGATGTGACTGGGGCGGAGAGGATGGGGGGGCCGGGGCGGATGGGGCCGGGGTGGAGAGGAGAGGATGGGGCCGGGGTGGAGAGGAGAGGATGGGGGGCCGGGGCGGAGAGGAGAGGATGGGGCCGGGGCGGAGAGGATGGGGCCGGGGTGGAGAGGAGAGGATGGGGGGCCGGGGCGGATGGGGCCGGGGTGGAGAGGAGAGGATGGGGCCGGGGTAGAGAGGAGAGGATGGGGCCGGGGCGGAGAGGAGAGGATGGGGCCGGAGAGGAGAGGATGGGGGGCCGGAGAGGAGAGGATGGGGGGCCGGAGAGGATGGGGGGCCGGAGAGGAGAGGATGGGGCCGGAGAGGAGAGGATGGGGCCGGGGCGGAGAGGAGAGGATGGGGGGCCGGAGAGGAGAGGATGGGGGGCCGGGGCAGAGAGGAGAGGATGGGGCCGGGGCGGCGAGGATCGGAGAGGAGAGGATGGGGCCGGGGCGGAGAACTGGCCGAAAACATTCTCTAATAACATTTGCGTCGAAAGATTCTGCTCCTGTTACAAGGCAGTGTCCTGAAGCCGCCACCAGGGGGAGCCCCTTACAAGTGTATGTAACTCCCATTGCATTTAGCACTGCACTTAGCTCCCCCTAGTGGTGGCTGCATATATGCAGTATTTTATTTTTTATCAGGTCCTAAAAAACTAATCGTCACTAATAAGAAATGAATCAGGACCCCAATGAGGATATTGCCTTTAATAAAGGTGCCGTACAGTCCATTCTGCGTCTTTGGCTCTATGATTTTAATGGACTCCTGTGTTAGAGCAGCATCTGCCCCCCGGGACCGTGAATGCTCCAGTAACCGCCATGTAAGTCCACCTGCAACATCCAGTCACACACTGCGCTCCATAGGGGAACCGCGATGTCACTATATACTGCAATGCTGCGATATTGGAGTATATGGTGTAAGAGATCAAACAATCGCAGGTTCAAGTCCTGTGCGGGGAAAAAGGGAGAAGGGAAAAAATGTTTTAAATATAAAAAAGAAAAAAAATTAAATTTCTAAAAATAAAGAAACTTAAAAAAAAAACTATTTTTTTTTTTAACCATTTCAGAATTGGATGTTGTTGGGTTTTTTTTTATCACTAAACATTTTTTTTTTCTTTTAAAAATGAGTTTGGTAACTCAGTAATGGCTCATGTTGTCAGGTTATTTATCACACAATGAACGCCATTTAAAACAAATCGCTTTCTCTCCCTCCTTCTCCCCCTCCATCCCCCCCCCCCCACCCCCCTCTCAAAAAAAAAAGAAAAAAAAAAAGCAATGTTGGAATTATTGTATGGTTTCCACTCTCACTAAAATGAAGGGCAGGGGGCAGTAGTGAGAATGTTCCTTTCTGGGGGTTGATCCACTCAAAACTTTTGAATAGTCTCTACATGTCAAGACTGTGCACTTTAAAGGGACGCTCCATCCTCCTATAATAAGTCACCAGTAATTTTTAAGCTGTGTGATCTGCTGTAACCCTTCTCACTTACATCCAACATTGCCCTCCTCACCCACCCATTTATTATGGGGAGCTGTCATGCAATCTCCAGTCAGACCACCAGTCCAGTGCCAGCTGTAAGCCATTGTTCCTTAAAGGGACTCTGTCACCTGAATTTGGAGGGAACAATCTTCCGCCATAGGGGCGGGGTTTTTGGGTGTTTGATTCACCCTTTCCTTACCCACTGGCTGCAATATTGGATTGAAGTTCATTTTCTCTTCCATAGTACATGCCTACGCAAGGCAAGATTGCCTTGTGCAGGCATGTACTACGGAGGACAGAGAATGAACTTCAATCCAATATTGCAGCCAGCGGGTAAGGAAAGGGTGAATCAAACACCCGAAAACCCCGCCCCTATGGCTGAAGATTGTTCCCTCCAAATTCAGGTGACAGAGTCCCTTTAATTTCTGACTATCCAGCTGCTGAAAAAGTATTATTTCTATCATACCCTGGCAGTCAAAGGTTGTAGTGTGAGGGGATTTGTAGACATCAGTCTTGGAGATAAAAGTTGAAAGTGCTGTGTCCAGAATCTGCAGCCAGCCTAACACTAGAGCAAATGAGAAGCTTATCACAAGCAGGAGGCAGAAGAGCACACAAGACGCTTATCACAAGCAGAAGAGTGCACTGGAAGTTTTTTCACAAGCAGGAGAGAAAAAAAGGGGGGAGACAAACGCACATAGGGTGATATTGAAAGGTACAGATAAGAAGGGAGTTCTGGAGTTGTTCACCTGAAAGGGTTGTGATTGTCACAACTCCAATAATTGCCCATGAATGTTACAGCTGCTGCAGTCCTGTCGGCAAATGAAGGTATACCCTCTTTTGCGTATCGATTAATAGAAAAATGTGATTGAGGTTTCAGAGTAGACCGTACTGTTGAATGAAGGAAGAAGTTTCAGAGTGGAATATCAATTTTATAGTTTTAATTTTTATGCGATTCGTGCTCGCACCAAGCTCTTTTTAAAAAACAAACTACATCGCACTTATGTAGTTTGTTTTTTTAAAAAGAGCTCTGCGAGCACAAAACACGTAAAAATAAAAACCGGCATTGCTATTCGACTCTGGAACTGCTTCCTTCATACAGCAGCACGGTCTACTCTGAAATGTCAATCTTTTTCTATCACAAGCAGGAGGCAGAGGAGCACATGGGGAGAAGCTTATCTCAAGCAGACTGAAGCTGCATTACCTAAAATAGACTGAAACTATGCAGGGTGAGGGGAAACAAGTTATGTTAATCTATTACAGGCACGCCCTAGATTGGGGCAATGTGAAGTGACTGCCCACTCTGCAAAGATAGGCATCCATATCAAAACTATGTAGACTTTTTTTTTTCTCTCTCGGAGCCTTTCACACTGTGTCTTGCTGACTCTTTACTTCCTTCTAAATCCTTGAAAAACAAGCGTTACAGAGGATAAATGGAGTCCAAAGTATGAAACTGTAGGTTCATTTGATACGACTTTCGGCCGGGTTCAGTCTTTTCATTAAGGCGCAAGAGTCAGAGGGACGTAAAGTTCATATTGTGGACTACATTTGCCCAAGGTTACTTTAATATAGGTGTTGGGTCGTTTCTGAATCTCGTTTTTCGCGGATCAGTCAGTAAGATTGAACGCGTTGCTGAATGTAGTTTTAGTGGACCCTGAAGCACAAATTAGAGAACCTATTAGAGTTGGGGCGAAACGGTGATTTTGGCTGCAGCACGGGTCGCACGACCAAAGATTGCAGTAAGGTGCAAGTGAGTGGGCCTGGAAAAAGGAGTCTCCAAATGCCGACATTGGGCACCATTCCTGCCCGTTGCCCGGACCCCTGACAGCGGAAAGCTGGGCTCCTTGCAGGTTTAATGATCATGTCAGTGACAGTAAGCTGCCGGCAGCCATGACTTAATGTTTCGGCTGGCAAACAAAGCACGACTCTGACATTTTGCTGGAAGTCCTGCAGGTTTGTTCCTTAGTAATAGGTTTTGCTGCTTTCTGACTCAATAGTCACATTATGCAGGGAGACAACACACTAATGTGGTCTGGATTGTGGTGGCTCCAGGCTTGTTTCCATCCCCATCCAGGTGGCAGGCAGGAGCCCCTGCAGCGAGCAGTCTCCACACAAAGGCGAAGACAATGGAGAGGAGGACACCTGCCGGGGATCTGCCGGGAACAATAGGAAGAGGCGGATGGAACAGCGACTATTTATACAATAACGGCAGGTCTGCCACCGACACCAGACATTAATTCTCTCTGTATTATTCCCTTGGCGTGTTCCACAGTACATCGGCGCGGCGTAAAATGTGAATATGGTTTCACGTAACCCATCGCTTTACTGTGGGATGAAAATGCAGAAAATCCATAGTGTAAACAACATACAAAGTGGATGAGGTCTGAGCACATCACATCTACACGCAGTGGAAAATTCAGAAATCTTGCAATTTTCTCACTTTTCACTGAGCCTACAAGACTCATAATTCCTGCTCTGTGCAAAAGACTTTACCTTTCTCTGATCAACGGTGACTGATAACCATTCAATATGCTGTAGATATCATAGACTCCACCATGTACAACAGGTGATATCACAGCTCACCTCCTCCTGTACAATGACTGATAACACCTCTATATACAGTAGATAACACAGGATCCACCATTCACAATAGGTGATGTCACAGCTCACCTCCTCCTGTACAATGACTGATAACACCTCTATATACAGTAGATAACACAGGATCCATCATTCACAATAGGTGATATCACAGCTCACCTCTCCCTCCTGTACAATGACTGATAACACCTCTATATACAGTAGATAACATAGGATCCATCATTCACAATAGGTGATATCACAGCTCACCTCCTCCTCCTGTATAATGACTGATAACTCCTCTATATACAGTAGATAACACAGGATCCACCATTCACAATAGGTAATGTCACAGCTCACCTCCTCCTGTACAATGACTGATTACACCTCTATATACAGTAGATAACAGGATCCACCATTCACAATAGGTGATGTCACAGCTCACCTCCTCCTCCTGCACAATGACTGATAACACCTCTATATACAGTATATAACACAGGATCCACCATTCACAACAGGTTATGTGCAGAAAAAAAGTCTGTAAAAGTCACTAAGCTAGAGTCAGTCTGTTGCTACCTATGTTTATATGACTGATCAAAAGAGCTGGAAGTATGAGCCTAATGATAGACCAAGTGTAAGAATTGCAAGATTTCTGTTCATTTTTTAAATCTAGGGGAAATGAATAATGTTCATGAAAAATAAATTTAACATAAGAATCTGATCTGAGCAATAGGCCATTTTCTGATGACACATTCCCTTTAATACTCATATGACAGCCGCAAGACCAAACTTAGATCACAATAGCGGTTACTTAATCTGTAGGAGTTTGGGTCTCGTGATTGCAATTACACAAGACACTCATCTGAAAGGAGACGTCCTAGAAGATAGGAGAAGGGCAAATGTCCCTATCTTCAAAAAAAGGAAAGAAGACAGAGCCAGGAAATTACAGGCCAGTGAGCCTTACTCCTATACCAGAGAAGATCATTGAAAAAATTATTAAACAGCATGGATGTACAGTAAGTAAGTGTACTTGGATAAGAATACGTTAATTAACCAGATCCAGCATGTAGCAAAGTCATGCCAAACTAATCTAACGTCCTACTACGATGGAATCACTGACTGGGTGGATCAGGGAAATGCGGTAGATATAGTGTATCTCGACTTCAGCAAAGCATTTGATAAAGTATCTCATACTATCATTATTGAAAACAATGACCAAGTATGGGATTGACAAGGCTACTGTTAGGAGGATTTGTAATTGGGTCAGTTGACTGTACTCAAAGAGTGGTAATGAATGGTTGCCTAAGAGATCAGAGAAAGGCAGCACTCACTGCTCCTGACGCAATCCTTTATTAACAGAGGTTAAAAAATAGCGGCGGGTGGAATGTGTGGAGACAACAATCGGATTTAGACTCGTAGAAGCGCACATAGCGCTATTATTCAATAACAAAATGATCACTCCATGATGTCATATCCTTTATAGTCATTATATAAAACCGCGCTAGTGATAGTAGGTATTGTGCTATACTATGAATAAGAACATATAGTTTGAAACGCTTCAGTACAACCATACTTAGGTGAATTGAGCACGCCTTTTTTTTAACAACAAGGAAATTTTTTTTGAAAATTTTTCTAATAAACTGTACATACATGCTAGCCACCTTAGGGAGAGACCCAAGTTGGGCTAAATGTAGCGGGACGAAAGAGACCGAAAAGCCCTCTACTCAAAGGAAATACATAGTGGATGCTTTCCTGAAACGGAAAGTACTTGCAAGCAGCATAATACAAAGAATAGCAGGTTTACCCAGAATCCTTTGCAGTAGGCGGAGCTATGCAAATCATCTCTTTCCACCCCTGTCTAATCCACAGCGCTTGGAACCGCCAAGCGTGCAATGCTGCGGATTAGTTTCTAAATTTACACAGCCAACCAATTCCTACCTGTGGACACGTGTTTCGGGCTTTAGGCCCTCATCAGCACAGGGCTGGAATTGGTTGGCTGTATGGAGTGGGGCTCGGTGAGCAAGCGATACATACATGCTAGCCACCTTAGGGAGAGACCCAAGTTGGGCTAAATGTAGCGGGACGAAAGAGACCGAAAAGCCCTCTACTCAAAGGAAATACATAGTGGATGCTTTCCTGAAACGGAAAGTACTTGCAAGCAGCATAATACAAAGAATAGCAGGTTTACCCAGAATCCTTTGCAGTAGGCGGAGCTATGCAAATCATCTCTTTCCACCCCTGTCTAATCCACAGCGCTTGGAACCGCCAAGCGTGCAATGCTGCGGATTAGTTTCTAAATTTACACAGCCAACCAATTCCTACCTGTGGACACGTGTTTCGGGCTTTAGGCCCTCATCAGCACAGGGCTGGAATTGGTTGGCTGTATGGAGTGGGGCTCGGTGAGCAAGCGATACATACATGCTAGCCACCTTAGGGAGAGACCCAAGTTGGGCTAAATGTAGCGGGACGAAAGAGACCGAAAAGCCCTCTACTCAAAGGAAATACATAGTGGATGCTTTCCTGAAACGGAAAGTACTTGCAAGCAGCATAATACAAAGAATAGCAGGTTTACCCAGAATCCTTTGCAGTAGGCGGAGCTATGCAAATCATCTCTTTCCACCCCTGTCTAATCCACAGCGCTTGGAACCGCCAAGCGTGCAATGCTGCGGATTAGTTTCTAAATTTACACAGCCAACCAATTCCTACCTGTGGACACGTGTTTCGGGCTTTAGGCCCTCATCAGCACAGGGCTGGAATTGGTTGGCTGTATGGAGTGGGGCTCGGTGAGCAAGCGATACATACATGCTAGCCACCTTAGGGAGAGACCCAAGTTGGGCTAAATGTAGCGGGACGAAAGAGACCGAAAAGCCCTCTACTCAAAGGAAATACATAGTGGATGCTTTCCTGAAACGGAAAGTACTTGCAAGCAGCATAATACAAAGAATAGCAGGTTTACCCAGAATCCTTTGCAGTAGGCGGAGCTATGCAAATCATCTCTTTCCACCCCTGTCTAATCCACAGCGCTTGGAACCGCCAAGCGTGCAATGCTGCGGATTAGTTTCTAAATTTACACAGCCAACCAATTCCTACCTGTGGACACGTGTTTCGGGCTTTAGGCCCTCATCAGCACAGGGCTGGAATTGGTTGGCTGTATGGAGTGGGGCTCGGTGAGCAAGCGATACATACATGCTAGCCACCTTAGGGAGAGACCCAAGTTGGGCTAAATGTAGCGGGACGAAAGAGACCGAAAAGCCCTCTACTCAAAGGAAATACATAGTGGATGCTTTCCTGAAACGGAAAGTACTTGCAAGCAGCATAATACAAAGAATAGCAGGTTTACCCAGAATCCTTTGCAGTAGGCGGAGCTATGCAAATCATCTCTTTCCACCCCTGTCTAATCCACAGCGCTTGGAACCGCCAAGCGTGCAATGCTGCGGATTAGTTTCTAAATTTACACAGCCAACCAATTCCTACCTGTGGACACGTGTTTCGGGCTTTAGGCCCTCATCAGCACAGGGCTGGAATTGGTTGGCTGTATGGAGTGGGGCTCGGTGAGCAAGCGATACATACATGCTAGCCACCTTAGGGAGAGACCCAAGTTGGGCTAAATGTAGCGGGACGAAAGAGACCGAAAAGCCCTCTACTCAAAGGAAATACATAGTGGATGCTTTCCTGAAACGGAAAGTACTTGCAAGCAGCATAATACAAAGAATAGCAGGTTTACCCAGAATCCTTTGCAGTAGGCGGAGCTATGCAAATCATCTCTTTCCACCCCTGTCTAATCCACAGCACTTGGAACCGCCAAGCGTGCAATGCTGCGGATTAGTTTCTAAATTTACACAGCCAACCAATTCCTACCTGTGGACACGTGTTTCGGGCTTTAGGCCCTCATCAGCACAGGGCTGGAATTGGTTAGCTGTATGGAGTGGGGCTCGGTGAGCAAGCGATACATACATGCTAGCCACCTTAGGGAGAGACCCAAGTTGGGCTAAATGTAGCGGGACGAAAGAGACCGAAAAGCCCTCTACTCAAAGGAAATACATAGTGGATGCTTTCCTGAAACGGAAAGTACTTGCAAGCAGCATAATACAAAGAATAGCAGGTTTACCCAGAATCCTTTGCAGTAGGCGGAGCTATGCAAATCATCTCTTTCCACCCCTGTCTAATCCACAGCGCTTGGAACCGCCAAGCGTGCAATGCTGCGGATTAGTTTCTAAATTTACACAGCCAACCAATTCCTACCTGTGGACACGTGTTTCGGGCTTTAGGCCCTCATCAGCACAGGGCTGGAATTGGTTGGCTGTATGGAGTGGGGCTCGGTGAGCAAGCGATACATACATGCTAGCCACCTTAGGGAGAGACCCAAGTTGGGCTAAATGTAGCGGGACGAAAGAGACCGAAAAGCCCTCTACTCAAAGGAAATACATAGTGGATGCTT
The DNA here is from genome assembly GCF_032444005.1 of Ranitomeya imitator. Classification (NCBI taxonomy): domain Eukaryota; kingdom Metazoa; phylum Chordata; class Amphibia; order Anura; family Dendrobatidae; genus Ranitomeya; species Ranitomeya imitator. The sequence goes on from NC_091283.1 coordinate 43,057,572, forward strand.
TCCTGAAACGGAAAGTACTTGCAAGCAGCATAATACAAAGAATAGCAGGTTTACCCAGAATCCTTTGCAGTAGGCGGAGCTATGCAAATCATCTCTTTCCACCCCTGTCTAATCCACAGCGCTTGGAACCGCCAAGCGTGCAATGCTGCGGATTAGTTTCTAAATTTACACAGCCAACCAATTCCTACCTGTGGACACGTGTTTCGGGCTTTAGGCCCTCATCAGCACAGGGCTAATAAACTGTTGCTTTAAAAATATTGTTTTCCTCTGGAACTGTTGCTGGATGAATTCTTCTGATTCATTTTGCACTTGGCGGCCAACACAGGCTTCACATCCCTGCACTACCGGTGGACACACTTGATGGTGAGCTGGATATAAATCCCCCTTTTCTATATTGTATATGTGTGTATGCGTGTGTATGGTGCTGTATGGTGTATATGTGTGCAATGCATTCATATTGTATATGTGTGTAATATATACTTACTGTATATGGTGTGTGTAATGTACACTTTTTGTATATGTGTGTAATGTATACATACTGACATACTGTATATGGTGTATATGTGTGTATGTGTGTAATGTATTTATATTGTATATGGTGTATGTGTAATGTATACATATTGTATATGTGTGTGTAATGTATACTTATTGTATATGGTGTATGTGTGTAATGTATGCATATTGTATATGTGTGTATGTGTGTGTAATGTATACTTATTGTATATGGTGTATGTGTGTAATGTATACATATTGTATATGTGTGTGTAATGTATACTTTTTGTACATATGTGTAATGTATACATATTGTATATTTGGTATGTATAATGTATCCATATTGTGTGTGTGTGTTGCGTGTGTGTAATGTGTACATCTACTATATAATTGTCTAAGGGTCACTTCCGTCTTTCTGTCTGTCCTTCTGTCTCTGTCTGTCGCGGATATTCATTGGTCGCGGCCTCTATCTGTCATGGAAATCCAAGTCGCTGATTGGTCGTGGCAAAACAGCCACGACCAATCAGTGACGGGCACAGTCCGGAAGAAAATGGCCGCTCATTACTCCTCGGTCAGTGCCCGGCGCCCGCATACTCCCCTCCAGTCACCGCTCACACAGGGTTAATGCCGGTGGTAACGGACCGCGTTATGCCGCGGGTAATGCACTCCGTAACCGCTGCTATTAACCCTGTGTGACCCCAACTTGCCTATGCGGCATCAATAGTAAAAAATGTAATGTTTAAAAATAATTAAAAAAAAACAAAAAACGTGCTATACTCACCCTCCGTAGTCCGCCGAGCCGCTCACGCCTGCCACCATCTTCCGTTCCTGGCGATGCATTGCGAAATTACCCAGAAGACTTAGCGGTCTCGCGAGACCGCTAAGTCATCTGGGTAATTTCGCAATGCATCCTGGGAACGGAAGATGGTGGCAGCCGCACGCGTATCGCTGGAGCTTCGGTGGATCCCAGGGGGTGAGTATATAACTATTTTTTATTTTAATTATTTTTTTAACAGGGATATGGTGTCCACACTGCTGTATGCTACGTGGGCTGTGTTAGATACCGCGTGGCTGCTATATACTACATAGGCAGTGTTATATACTACGTGGGCTGTGTTAGATACCGCCTGGCTGCTATATACTACATAGGCACTGTTATATACTGTGTGGGCTGTGCTATATACTATGTGGGCTGTGTTATATACTGCGTGGGCTCTGCTATATATTACGTGGCCACTGTTACATACTGCGTGGGCTGTTATATACTACGTGGCTGCTATATACTGCATGGGCTGTGCTATATATTACGTAGCCAGTGTTATATACTGTGTGGCCTGTGTTATATACTATGTCGCCTGTGTTATATACTGCGTGGCTGCTGTATACTGCGTGGGCTGTGTTATATAGTACGTGGCTGTGTTATATACTGCGTGGCCACTGTTATATATTGTGTGGCCTGTATTAACGCATCGGGTATTCTACAATATGTATGTATATAGCAGCTGCATAGTATATAGCACAGGCCACGTAGTATTTGTCTGCTATATACTACATGGGTCCTATATACTACGTGGCCTGTGCTATATACTATGTGGTTGCTATATATATACATAAATACATATTCTAGAATACTCGATGCGTTAGAATCGGGCCACCATCTAGTCTATATATAATTGTCTAAGGTCCATTTCCGTCTGTTTGTCTGTAATGGAAATCCCGTGTCGCTGATTGGTCACGCCCAGCTGGCCGCGACCAATCAGCGACAAGCTTTACTATTAATGCTGCCTATGCAGCATCAATAGTAAAAAGATATAATGTTAAAAATAATTTAAAAAAAATAAAAAATCGTGCTATCCTCACCTTCCGGCGGCCCCCGAAGCCTTCCACATCCTCGCGATGCTCTCAGCAGCTCCGTTCCCAGTATTGCTTTGCGAAATGACCCCAGATGACGTAGGATCACTCGAAACCGCTACGTCATCACGGGTTTTTACCGCAAAGCATCACTGGGAACGGACCTGGTGAGAGCATCGCTAACTCCTGGGCTGGATCTGGGGGCCGCTGGAAGGTGAGTATATAACTATTTTTTATTTTAATTATTTTTTTAACAGGGATATAGTGCCCACACTGCTATGTACTACGTGGGCTGTGCTATATACTATGTGGGCTGTGTTATACACTCCGTGGCTGTGCTTTATACTACGTGTCTGCTATATACTATGTGGCTGTGCTATGCACTACGTGGGCTGTGCCTGTGCTATATACTACGTGGCTGTGCTATATACTATGTGCACTGTGCTATATACTACATGGATTGTGCTATATACTACGTGGACTGTGCTATATACTACAGGGGCTTTGTTATACACTATGTGGACTGTACTTTATAGTATGTGGATTTTGCTATTTACTGCGTGGACTGTGCTATATACTACGAGGACTGTGCTATATACTACGTGGGCTGTGTTATATACTATGTGTGCTGTGCCTGTGCTATATACTATGTGGCTGTGCTATATACTATGTGGCTGTGCTATATACTATGTGGCTGTGTTATATACTACGTGGCTGTGCTATATACTACATGGCTGTGCTATATACTATGTGGGCTGTTATATGCTACATGGCCTGTGTTATATACTAAGTGGCTGTGCTATATGCTACGTGGCTGTGCTATATACTTTGTGGCTGTGCTATATACTATGTGGCTGTGTTATATACTACATGACTGTGCTATATACTACATAGGCTGTTATATGCTACGTGGCTGTGCTATATGGTTGTGTTATATGCTACGTGGCTGTGCAATATACTACGTGGCTGTGTTATATACTACGTGGCAGTGCTATATGCTATGTGGCTGTGCTATATACTATGTGGCTGTGCTATATGCTACATGGCTGTGTTATATACTACGTGGCTGTGCTATATGCTATGTGGCTGTGTTATATACTACGTGGCAGTGCTATATGCTACATGGGCTGTGTTATACTGTGTACTACGTGGCTGTGTTATATACTACATGGCTGTGCTATATGCTATGTGGCTGTGTTATATACTACGTGGCTGTGCTATATGCTATGTGGCTGTGCTATTTACTACGTGGCTGTGCTGTATGCTACGTGGCTGTGTTATATACTACGTGGCTGTGCTATATGCTATGTGGCTGTGTTATATACTACGTGGCTGTGCTATATGCTATGTGGCTGTGTTATATACTACGTGGCTGTGCTATATGCTACATGGGCTGTGCTATATGCTACATTTATGTTTACTGAACAAGTTCTGTCATACAAATTCTAGAATACCGGATGCGTTGGGATCGGGCCACCATCTAGTACTGTATATGTGTGTGATGTATCCATATTGTGTGTGTAATGTGTACATATTGTATATGGTGTGTGTGTGTGTAATGTATAAATATTTTATATAGTGTATGTGTTGTGTATTGTATCCATGTTGTGTGTGTAATGTGCACATATTGTATATGGTGTTTGTGTGTGTAATGTGTACATATTGTATATGTGTGTGTAATGTTTATATACTGTATTGTATATGTGTGTAATGTGTACATATTGTATATGTGTCTGTAATGTGTACATATCGTATATGTGTGTAATGTGTACATATTGTATATGTGTCTGTAATGTGTACATATCGTATATGTGTGTAATGTGTACATATTGTATATGTGTCTGTAATGTGTACATATCATATGTGTGTAATGTGTACATATCGTATATGTGTGTAATGTGTACATATTGTATATGTGTATGTGTAATGTATGCATATTGTAAATGTGTGTGTGTAATGTATGCATATTGTATATGTGTGTCTGTAATGTATGCATATTGTATATGTGTGTGTGTAGTGTATGTATATTGTATATGTGTGTGTGTAATGTGTACATATTGTACATGTGTGTGTGTAATGTATGCATATTGTAAATGTGTGTGTAATGTATGCATATTGTATATGTGTGTCTGTAATGTATGCATATTGTATATGTGTGTGTGTAGTGTATGTATATTGTATATGTGTGTGTGTGTGTGTAATGTGTACATATTGTACATGTGTGCATGGTTGTGTAATGTGTATGTCAGCATTTCATACACGGGCATGTATATGAGAGGGTCGTTATAGAGGCGGACACGTCCTGCACCGGGCAGAACCTTTTGTCATCAGTGTTTGACCCTGATTTTTATCTTTTTTTCCATATACCATCATTCACGTTACCCGCCACACTATATATGAACCTACAGTCACAAGGGTAAAGGTGAAGGCATATACAATCTAGAAGGAAGATTATATAAAGCGGTGGCTACATTATGATGGATGGAGCCACCTGCTTGGGAGGGGGTGTAAGAGGAGCCACAGGTACAGAGCAGCAGATGGAGGGGGTGTCGATGTGACGACATTCGCCGTGCACCCTGCCAGCTATATATTCTGCAGCTACAGACACACTGTGCAAACTGTGGTCCAGCCCGGGGCTCAGGCTCTCTGCATCCTTCCTGTATCTGCCTCATCATAAGCCTGGGCTGAGGGAATACCACCATCATCAGCATCCGCGCGTCCATCATGGGACCTGTGAAGTGTTTACTGCTTGCAGCTGTCTGCTTGCAAGGTAAGAACTGCAGTCTGCCAAGTGCAATGTCCTCTGTCAGGGGAAGACCCCTCCACCTCCAAGGTGAGACCTGGATCTGCAGTAATACATGACCAGACTGGTATTACCAGTTATTAATGCATGATGCTAAAAAAAATCCATTTACATTCCAAATATGTGATCTCCGTATAAGTGTAATCCTTCGAGGATATGTTTCCTATTCATAGATTTGGTTGTAGGTCATCAATTATACATGATCTATTCCAGATAACGGTATTATCATCCCTGGGGTTATTGCCTGCGTTCCCTGGTAATTAGGTTATTTCCATAAAATCCTATATAAGGTGAAATGATGCAATTAATATAATATATTGCTGTACATAAGGGGTCTGCTGAGAGTTACATCAAGCACATTAATAATTACGGTGCCCACAAGTTCATATTGACTCCTGGTGACCATGCCATGTTCTTATTCTTTATGTTTGCCTCCATACTTCTTGTTCCCGATTCTTTATTTATTTCCCCTTTCAAAAACGATCCATCACTTACCATAAATATGTATTTTATTAACCCGGTGTAAACGCCGCTGTTCTCCTGAATCCGGCGATGTTTTTCTTTTTTTCCTGCGCCTCTCCGTTCCTGAGATATGGCCTCCTCTTCCTTGTGTAGAAATCTAGTCTTGTTTTCCAAGTGGGCGTGATGCTCCGTTCTTCTCGGAGGATCACACCCAGTTGGATAAAAAGACTAGATTTACATAAGGGAAAGAAGAGGCCATATCTCAGGAACGGAGAGGCCCAGGAAAAAAAGAAAAACATCGCCGGATTCAGGAGAACAGCGGCGTTTACACCAGATTAAAAATCGGCATATTTTTGGTAAGTGATAGATCCCCTTTAAGTCTCCGTGCTTTCTTATAAGTCGGGTCTTTAAGAAGTAAAAGATAAAGGTCTAATCTGGTCAGTTCTAAAAAAAATTCTGGATGATGAGGTCAAGGTTCTTCTCCATCATTGATTTGATCTCCAGAGAGGTCACTACCATAGAGCCTTGTAGAAGCCCCAGAAGTGTCATCGATATTGAAGAATTAATCTTTCTGTTTCGTTCTTTAGTTTCCACCATGCCCCTGTCCAGCCAGCTGTCCGAAGAAGAAGAAAAGGTGAGCGTTATGGATACATATCTATATCCATTATTTGGTAACACATGACTTACTCATTTATTATATGTGTAAAATATGAACACCGTCTGTCACAATACTTTACATGTAATATATCATACCTGTCACATTAAACGTGGCATCTAATTTGTGGGCAGCAGGAGATAGAGCAGGAGGAGCTGAGCAGATCGATATATAGGTTTGTAGGAAAAGATTCAGTTTAACTTGTAATAAATTCACTTAAATCTATGAACTTTATAAGCTCAGGAGTCCAGTGGGAGGTCTCAGTCACTGAATAGGACCGCCCACTGGACACTTGAGCACAGAAAGATCATGGATTTAAGTGATTGTATTACCAGTTATACTTAATCTTATATACAAAAAATATATATCAATCTTCTCAGCTCTTCCTGCTCTATAAGTCTGTGTTCACACGTCAGTTTTTCTTTCCAGTTTTATGATACTTTTTAGGAGAAATAAAGAGTTCCCATACTGGACCCCACCTACAGTTAGGGCCAGAAATATTTGGACAGTGACACAAGTTTTGTTATTTTAGCTGTTTACAAAAACATGTTCAGAAATACAATTATATATATAATATGGGCTGAAAGTGCACACTCCCAGCTGCAATATGATAGTTTCCACATCCAAATCGGAGAAGGGGTTTAGGAATCATAGCTCTGTAATGCATAGCGTCCTCTTTTTCAAGGGACCAAAAGTAATTGGACAATGGACTCTAAGGGCTGCAATTAACTCTGAAGGCGTCTCCCTCGTTAACCTGTAATCAATGAAGTAGTTAAAAGGTCAGGGGTGGATTCCAGGTGTGTGGTTTTGCATTTGGAAGCTGTTGCTGTGAGCAGACAACATGCGGTCAAAGGAACTCTCAATTGAGGTGAAGCAGAACATCCTGAGGCTGAAAAAAAAGAAAAATCCATCAGAGAGATAGCAGACATGCTTGGAGTAGCAAAATCAACAGTTGGGTACATTCTGAGAAACAAGGAATTGACTGGTGAGCTTGGGAACTCAAAAAGGCCTGGGCGTCCACGGATGACAACAGTGGTGGATGATCGCCGCATACTTAATTTGGTGAAGAAGAACCCATTCACAACATCAACTGAAGTCCAGAACACTCTCAGTGAAGTAGGTGTATCTGTCTCTAAGTCAACAGTAAAGAGAAGACTCCATGACAGTAAATACAAAGGGTTCACATCTAGATGCAAACCATTCATCAATACCAAAAATAGACAGGCCAGAGTTAAATGTGCAGAAAAACACCTCAAGAAGCCAGCTCAGTTCTGGAAAAGTATTCTATGGACAGATGAGACAAAGATCAACCTGTACCAGAATGATGGGAAGACAAAAGTTTGGAGAAGAAAGGGAACGGCACATGATCCAAGGCACACCACATCCTCTGTAAAACATGGTGGAGGCAACGTGATGGCATGGGCATGCATGGCTTTCAATGGCACTGGGTCACTTGTGTTTATTGATGACATAAGAGCAGACAAGAGTAGCCGGATGAATTCTGAAGTGTACCGGGATATACTTTCAGCCCAGATTCAGCCAAATGCTGCAAAGTTGATTGGACGGCGCTTCATAGTACAGATGGACAATGACCCCAAGCATACAGCCAAAGCTACCCAGGAGTTCATGAGTGCCAAAAAGTGGAACATTCTGCAATGGCCAAGTCAATCTCCAGATCTAAACCCAATTGAGCATGCATTTCACTTGCTCAAATCCAGACTTAAGACGGAAAGACCCACAAACAAGCAAGACCTGAAGGCTGCGGCTGTAAAGGCCTGGCAAAGCATTAAGAAGGAGGAAACCCAGCGTTTGGTGATGTCCATGGGTTCCACACTTAAGGCAGTGATTGCCTCCAAAGGATTTGCAACAAAATATTGAAAATAAAAATATTTTGTTTGGGTTATGTTTATTTGTCCAATTACTTTTGACCTCCTAAAATGTGGAGTGTTTGTAAAGAAATGTGTACAATTCCTACATTTTCTATCAGATATTTTTGTTCAACCCTTCAAATTAAACGTTACAATCTGCACTTGAATTCTGTTGTAGAGGTTTCATTTCAAATCCAATGTGGTGGCATGCAGAGCCCAACTCGCGAAAATTGTGTCACTGTCCAAATATTTCTGGCCCTAACCGTATTAAATGGATTTCATCTTTCTAAAATGTCATCATTTTGCATCCGTTCTATCTGATATTTTTTTTTGGGATGGACAAAAAAAAAGCTCATAGTCTGCAAAACTCTTTTTTTCCATCCACAAAAACAGGCGACTGAACGGAGGCTTCCATTATTTTACAATAAAAGGAATCTGACAGCAGGATTTCATCACCCCCAAAACTATTTATATCGCTCTTTCATAGACATGTCCAGCAATACCTTCACATGGCCGGTCCGTTCCTTCATTACTGAGAAATGAGTGTTTGAATTGATATGCAAATGAGGCTGAAGGGCTCTGGTAGATCTGAATCCTCTGCCACTCCAGCTCTATGTCCCGCTCAGAGCCGCCTCCTCCTGCTTGACTGACAGCTTTTGTTCTGTGTGACATCAGGCAAAGGAGCTGTCAGTCAAGAAGGACAAGATGGCGCCAGGCAGGGACTAGAGCTAGAGTGACCGTTCTGCACATGCCCAGAATGATAGAGATCTTCATAGATCCCTCTAGTAAACACGAATCTGTTCAAAACAGAACAAAAATAGACGGGCCGGACACAAACCGGAAACTAAAGTCTCCATTTGGTATCCATTTTTATTTGTATATTTTGTCAAAATCTGAAAAAAAAAATTAAAAATTTAACCTTATGGCAAATTGATTTACAAGTACCCCCAATTGATCTAAAAAGATGTATGCAACACTCTGAATACTCCTAGGACTGTATCCATCTCCTTACAAGCTCTTTACTGCAAGCACAGCCTTAGTGACGTCAAAGTGACCAAAACGTATATGTGGGAACGGAAATTATTCAGACCCCTTTAATTTTTTCACGCTTTTTCATTGCAGCCATTTGGTAAATTCCAAAAAGTTCATTTTTTTCTCATTAATGTACACTCTGCCCCCATTTTGACTGAAAAAAAACAGAAATGTAGTAATTTTTGCAAATTTATTAAAAAAGAAAAACTGAAATATCCCATGGTCATAAGTATTCAGACCCTTTGCTCAGACACTCATATGTAAGTCACATGCTGTCCATTTCCTTGCGATCCTCCTTGAGATGGTTCTACTCCTTCATTGGAGTCCAGCTGTGTGTAATTAAACTGATAGGACTTGATTTGGAAAGGCGCACACCTGTCTATATAGAGGCTCACAGCTCACAGTGCATGTCAGACCAAATGAGGATCATGAGGTCAAAGGAACTGGCCAAGGAGCTCAGAGACAGAATTGTGGCAAGGCACAGATCTGGCCAAGGTTACAACACAATGTCTGCAGTACTCAAGGTTCCTAAGAGCACAGTGGCCTCCATAATCCTTAAATGGAAGAAGTTTGGGACCACCAGAAGTCTTCCTAGACCTGGCCATCCAGCCAAACTGAGTAATCATGGGAGAAGAGCCTTGGTGAGAGAGGTAAAGAAGAACCCCAAGATCCCTGTGGCTGAGCTCCAGAGAAGCAGTAGGGAGATGGGAGAAAGTTCCACAAAGTCACCTATCACTGCAGCCCTCTGCCAGTCGGGCCTTTATGGCAGCGTGGCCCAACGGAAGCCTCTCCTCAGTGCAAGACATTTGAAAGCCGCATAGAGTTTGCTAAAAAACACATGAAGGACTCACAGACTATGAGAAATAAGATTCTCTGGTCTGATGAAACAAAGATAGACCTTTTTGGTGATAATTCTAAGCGGTATGTGGGGAGAAAACCAGGCAATGCTCATCACCTGCCCAATACAATCCCAACAGTGAAGCATGGTGGTGGCAGCATCATGCTATGGGGGTGTATTTCAGCTTCAGGGACAGGACGACTGGTTGCAATTGAAGGAAATATGAATGCGGCCAAGTACAGAGATATCATGGATGAAAACCTCTTCCAGAGTGCTCTGGACCTCAGACTTGGCCGAAGGTTCCCCTTCCAACAAGACAATGACCCTAAGCGCACAGCTAAAATAAGAAAGGAGCGGCTTCAGAACAACTGTGTGACCATTCTTGACTGGCCCAGCCAGAGCCCTGACCTAAACCCAATTGAGCATCTCTGGAGAGACCTGAAAATGGCTGTCCACCAACGTTCACCATCCAACCTGACGGAACTGGAGAGGATCAGCAAGTAAGAATGGCAGAGGATCCCCAAATCCAGGTGTGAAAAACTTGTTCCATCATTCCCAAGAAGACTCATGGCTGTACTAGCTCCAAAGGGGCTTCTACTCAATACTGAGCAAAGGGGCTGAATACTTAGGACCATGTGATATTTCACTTTTTTTTTTAATAAATTTGCTAAAATTACTACATTTCTGGTTTTTTTTCAGTCAAGATGGGGTGCAGCGTGTACATTAATGGGAAAAAAATGAACTTTTTTTAATTTACTAAATGGCTGCAATGAAACAAAAAGTGAAAAATTTAAAGGGGTACGAATACTTTCCATACCCACTGTGTGTATATATATATGGTGGTAACAAACAGTCTGTTCCTCAGACACTTATCTTCTTCTACCCTGCTGAGCTGTCAAACATCATCTGTACAGTTTATTCACTATCCAGATTCACCCTACAATAGCTTCTACATTCCCTGCCTTGGCTTTTATACAGGCTACCATAGTCTCTCCTGATTGCCTGTGCTGTACCACGTGATGTGATATCTGCAAAGTCTTATGATAAAGTCTTGAGTTCATGTGAGCTTTCTCTAGCTGAGACAATCTTCTGCTTTGTGTAAAATGTCGTTTGCCATTTTTGGCAGGACTTGTACATTACTACAGTCAATTTCAGGATGGGGACTCACAAAAGTCAGCGCAGTCTTCTTCTCTACCGACCCTGTCCATCTTTTCCATTTATAATATACATTATCTAGCTTGGCTGACCTGCAATACCAGATACAACCTGCAGATGGATGTGGCGCTGTTTTGAGAATAAATCACCTTTTTCTAATACCTTTTTAATGACTGTTAGGATCCAGAATACTTTATCTCTGCCGTTCTGCTGTTTGTTTTGCCCTGAGTCGCTCTCACTTATCATGTTACGGAAGGGGATTGTCACAATCGAAATAAAGCCGTCGAGCTCATTGAAATCAAACAAAAGGTCGCTGTTCAATATTATCGACAAGCTGAACTCCCCGCGTCGAAGCGACAAGTTTTACAGCTGCTTAATTAGTAACTAAATCCTCCCGCAGACAGCAAACGGTGGTAGTACATGAGATATCGACAGAAGGGCTGCCGGGACGAGAGCTCGTTAACTGAGCGGAGATTGTGGCTCCAGTAGATTAGAATTGGTTTTCTATGGTATATTGGTTACACTTCCGCTATTACATAGCTGCATAGTTAAAGGAGTTGTCCATGGATAGCTTTTTTCCTTAGAAACAGCGCCACTCTTGTGAGTAGGTTGTGCCTGGTATTGCAATTTTGACTGATTCACTTAGATAGGGATTAGCTGTAATACCAGAAACAGCCTGTAAACAAAAGTGGCAGCAAATCTGCCGTTACATACTATTTGAACTGTTTCTTCAATGTTTTATGGCTTTTTCTCCCTAGCTCTATGACTAAGCTGTGAAGTGTGACGTCATCTCACTATCCAGATTCACCCCACATTTTGGCATTATAGAGGTAGTCCCTTATTATGGACCCACGACTATTACCAGAGCCCCCTCTATAGACAAGACATTTTAATGTCATTCCATACTGTGTAGTTAGATATTAATGATTTTATGTTATTCTGTCGAAAAATAGGTTTTATATTGAGGAGCTTTTCCTTGTGCTCATTGTCGCCCCCTGTAGAGGTAAGGGGTGAAGAAAAATTACAATTGTTCTTCATTAGTGACTTTTGGCTTTTTTTAAAGCCATTCAGAGGAATTTTTACTGTTTTTATTATATTAAAAGTGAGAGCCTTCTCCAATTGTCGCTGCTCTCCTGATTCTGGGACAGTTTTTCTTTTTCTTCTGTGCCCCTCCGTTCCAAAGTTATGCCCCCCAGTAATTATGGTGCAAATTTTCCCTTTAGCAAACTGGGCGTGGACAACAGAACTTCTATGTGGGCGTTGGCTTTTTCTTCTCTGACACTGACCAATCAAAACCCGGCCTCGCCCACAGTGAAGTTCTGCTGTACACGCACAAGTAGTTGAAGGAGAAAATTTGCACCATTGTTACAGGGGGCATAACTTTGAAACGGAAAGGTACAGAAGAAAAAGAAAAACTGTTCCAGAATCGTCCGAACAGTGACAATTGGAGGAATGGCTTAGTTTAAATTACAAAATCCAGTTAAAGGTCCCCTTTAAGAAACCAGCCTGTGCAACAAAGAATATGTTGTACAAATAATTACTCTTCATGGAGCTCAATATGGAACTAGAGTCGATACATAAGCCCCAGATTACTTTTCTGGATTAATTATACCTTTCTGTTCCTCCAGGTCACTAGATGTATCATGGAGGTCCTGGCAGAGTCGTTGACTTCACCTGGGCCAGAACGGGTCAGCAGCGGCTGCATCCGAATACTCAAAGAAGGTTGGGAGCCATCTTTTATTATCCATGGTCTCCACTTGCCCAAATCCTTGTTCCTTGTTTCCCTATTCTTTCCCACTCGCCTTCAGACTCTATTAGTAATGTTCTTCTATTGTAAGCTTCCCAGAGATCTGCATGGCCCCCACCCACCACGGGCCATTACTAACAATCATACCTAGCTATCTTGTATGGGAGAATTGGTCCTTCTCAGCAGCCAGACCTGGGTACGATAGCTGCACCCCTGATATTTCCAGAAATGTATGATCTTTTTGGGGTAAACTGTTCCTTTAGGGAATTATCATATTATTCTATAGAAAGATGTGGGGGGGTTTATGGACCTTCTGTTAAAGTAAGGATGTTTGGGCTTTTGCAGATGAGCGTCTGATCGCCATGTTGCGGCACCAACATATGCTCAGAGAACTGGAGGATCTGACTCAGCGAGGTAACTGATGATATAGCAAAAAGGGGCAGAAAAAGTATGAAAAAAATGATGGCAGAAAATTCTTCTGCAAATTATTAAAATGACGGCGGGTCACATCATTCTAGAAAGTAGGAATTTATACCAGGCTTAGATCTTAAAGGGAATTTGTCAGCAGGTTTTTGCTATTAAATCTGAGAGCAGCATAATATAGATCAAGTGAGCCCGATTCCAGGGATGTGTCACTTATTTGGATGTGTGTTGTACAATCAGTGTTTTACTATTATCACTGCTAGACTAGGTTTCACGTGCACAGTAGTCAGGCTAATCTGTGTAACCCCGCCCCCACCACTGATTGGCAGCTTGCCAACAGTGTACACGGGAAGCTTCCAATCATGAGTGAGGGCGGGGTTACACTGCCTTAACATTCTATTCGCTGACACATTTACAACAGAGAAAGCAGGGATTCTATCAAAACTGCACCAAGCAGTCCAGCAAGTGACATATCGCTGGAATAAGGCCCCACACATATATATATATACGGCTGCTGACAGATTCCCTTTAAATTTTACATATTGATAGGTTAGGAAAACTAAGTCAAGTATGGCCGATGAGACGGCAACACCGCAGAAGCTATTTTTATGGCTTAGTGTATTATGTTAGGATTGTCCAACTTTTGGGACAATTTTATTTAACTTTTTTTTACTTAAATGTGTGTGTTTGAAGCTAAAAAAAACAAACATTTTTTTCAATTGGATTTCATTAAAAATGTTATCTTCTATAGCCTTTATGTAATATTGTCTATTGCTGGCTGGAGAATGAGTTAACTGACATTCCATCAGTGAGCTCATTCTTATGATCTTATGGTAGCGTTTTTTAACTTTTTTTTGCTTTTCTCTGAGTTCCTCTCAGTGTATTTTATGACCACAGTCCACATCAAAGTTGGATATTGCTGTTGGCTTTTGTATACCATCACATTCAACTTTCCCGTGATCATAAATCAGTTGAGAGGAGCTCGGTAAAACAAAGGTAAAAGCGCTATAAACTCTCTCATCGGACCGTCAGAACGAGCTCACTGATGCATTCCCAGTTAGCTCATCCTGCAGCCAGCAATTCAATAGCTTTAAAAAGAAATAGTGCAACAATATTAATGAAACCCAACTGCAAACATTATTTTAGCCCCAAGTACATGCATTTAAGCACAAATAAAAATATGTTCACAAAGGTGAATATCCCTTTTAAATAACATTTATTGGAGAGCGCAGCAGCAGATGTCTGACCTAAAAGGGGTTGTCTAGGGTAAAAAAAAAAATCCAATTTGATATAATTTGCTAGATAATTCTGAGTTAATAGTGTTGGGTTTGATCCTCGTCTCATGACCAGAATTGTTACAGCGAGTGTCTTTGCCTCTGGAGGACCCGTCCTGTCCGCCATTACACAGGGCACACATAGACTTGAATATACACTGTGTAATGTTTCATTTGGCCACCGGAGGTGCTGCAGGGAAATGAAAAACTTACAATTAGCTGTTTTCACAAAAGCCAAAGCTGGAGAAGACTTTGTTGTCTCCTTAAAGGGATCCTTCTAACACCTACAAATTTACCTAAGTGGAAAACCCCTTTGATTGCTGCCATTATTTAAAGGGATCTCATATTTGCTTCTCCTTCATTCGCGGCTCTGTTCTTCGTCCCCTGCACTTTGTAATGTTTATTTTTCCAGTGGCCTATGATGTGTGTTATTTCACTCTACTACACTTTATAGCGCCCACACCAGACCGTAAGGTGAACTGTCTGTACTGTGTTCTGTTTTATGAGTCTGGTCCGTCCCTGTAACTGCTCCTTATCTACATCACACCCTTATCTGTTTACCTTGCCCTATTCTTCTCCTTTCCCAGCCTGGACACCGCCCTTTTCACTTTGTCCTTCACTTTAAACACTTGATTCTCCGAACCTATGTAACAGCGTCTTCCCGCTCCCTTGGAAAAAAATTTTTTACGTTCATCACAACAAACTTTTTCTGATGATTGGTCTATGGTTAATTGGGTTCTGATAATGTCATCTGGACCAGGCATTGTTAACCCCCCCCAAAAAATGGATATAAATTTATGCCAGCAAAGAAAACCCCTCCATAAAACTATTTCCCCGACCCCTAAAAGACATAAGGAGGAGAAGGGAGAAGAAGAGATGAGCGGATTTTCTAAAATTCATTTTGGCCCAAAAATTCTAGCAGACAAAATCAAAGCCTCTAATTGCCACAAATGTGTAACACTCTGAGGTCTCCTAGGACTGAAACCAAACCCTTTAAAGCTCTTTAACGCATAGACAGTAATAGTAATGTCAAAGTGACCTAAACATATTCACTTTCCACCCTTAGACATCAGGTAACCTCCCATATCCAATGAAATCGGTAGGTTTGGGTAGCAACAAGTACCATTGGATTGTCTTCTCCTGGACTTTTGGGGTACATTATTGCGTCTTGGCCAAGCGGAAGAACCTCTAGCATGCTGGCGGGCCAGTCTAGGCCTACAGCCATGTGGTGACATTATCAGGTCAACTGAGGGTGGACATAACACTGGGGCAAAGATGTAAGGGGGCCCACTTTCATCTCCAGAAGCGGTAAGTAGCTTCTTCCACAGACACATTTTTGGACTGTTGTGTTTTTGCACTGTGGTCCTCTTCTGTCTGTGTCCACTCCTGAGATCAACTATATTTTTGCACATATCCTATGACCTGATCAATGATGACTTCCCTATTTCTCCTGTTGCTTTAGTACTATTGACTGTTACCTTCTTGTCCGAATTAATTCTAAACCCATTTATCATTATTTCCCTCCCGTTTGTCATCTCCTTCCTAATTACTATGTCAACACTTCCACTTCTCGACTCTTCTCGACAGAACACATGGGGTTAAAACAAACTTTTATGTTCCCCAATATTGAGGCTTCATGCATGAAGTGTAGAACCACAGGCATCTTGTATGGTCCATGTGTAGACAAATCGTTGGTTTTCTTTCCATTTATAATCCATTTATAGTCATCAAGGTTCTGCCTCACACCCCAACGTTGGCACATAGTTGGGTATATCGGAATTGATATCACAATTTCTTGACATCAGTCAAGATTTTTTTCACGTGAGTTTTGCGAAACTAAACTTTTTTTTGCATTAATTGTGCCCATAGAAAAGTCGCATCTCCATGCAGAAAGAGACACTATGGAAGAAGAAGAACTTAAAAAGAGAGCCAATGAGCCTCCAGTTCCTCCATCCAAAAAAGCCGAGGAGTCAAAAAGGGGATCTTCAAGTGAGGAATCCAAAGAGTTTGAGAAAATAGAGAAGGTGCATGTGAAAGAGAAGGAACATGGGGAACATGGTGGCACTTCTGCTGAGGACAAGGTTAACGAGCTGCTGGAAGAAGAGGAAAAAAGGAATGCCCAAAATAAGAGAAGTGGAGATATGATGAAAAAAGATGGAAAAGAAGTCAAGAGTGACATGGCTGCCAGAAAAGATAAAAAACACTTTAGCGACGAGAGTGATGAAGAAAACTCAGAGGAACATGAGCATGAGAGGGGCTACCATGGGAACAAAGATGGGTGGTACCACAGGAACCATGAAGGATGGGAAGAAAGAAAAAGGGTGGCAGAAGACCCCAGTCAGGAAGAAACAGCCCAGTTTGAGTCTGAAGACCGAGGCTTGAAATACTTCAACGCCAAAACCCATATGCATGGCTATCATGGGGAAGACAAGAGGCATATCCACCACCCAGAAGAAGGCGAAATGGAAAGGGAGAGGTCCTATTATGACCAAGGGGAAGGTGAGATGGGAAGAGAGAGGCATCATTATAATGGAAACCATGACCACAGAGAGGAAGAAGAGGAGAGGGAGTTGGAGGAGATGGAAGAACGTGAAGAACACAGGGCTAAGGTAAGAAGAGGAGGACATTCATCTCATGATGACATCACTAGGTTGTATTGTCCAATGTTTATGGTTGCCACTATCCCAATAAACCACTGTCCCATAACCAATTGCCATTTACACTGGCAGGCTAGTGCAAGTAGAAAAGATTGTATTGTCCAATGGCGAGTACTGATATTTTTGATTACCAGTGGAGTGAAGTAATTGTTAATTGATATTCTGAATTTCTGATCTGACTCTCCTGCTTTGCCAGACCGGCCAGTCCTGGGTATTTCAGCAGCGTCAGGACTAAGTCAAGAGTGGGAGCGGCGGTGGTGAGAGTTTGCAGAGAGCCAGAGACAATAATATCCAGCAACTGTGAATGTGTTCCTTGCCAACATGGCTGCACAACCCCAAAGTCAGAGCTTAGATCAGAGGAGAAGTACCTGAATTACAGAGAGTTAGGGTATGTGTCCACGTTCAGGATTGCATCAGGATTTGGTCAGGATTTTATGTCAGTATTTGTAAGCCAAAACCAGGAGTGGGTGATAAATGCAGAAGTGGTGCATATGTTTCTATTATACTTTTCCTCTATTTGTTCCACTCCTGGTTTTGGCTTACAAATACTGACATAAAATCCTGACCAAATCCTGATGCAATCCTGAACGTGGACACATACCCTTAATGTCTGACTCACTCCAAGGATGCCCATAAGCTCGGCCCATTGTCTATTCAGTAGAGTAAGGGGAGTAAAAGTCACCTCCAGACCCCTCTTGCGGCGGCTAAGAAAGAACAAAAGGATCGAGCATTGAAGGCCAACATGTCCGATCCTTCTTCCCCTCAAAATCATCTAAGAATATTTGGGAGTCCCCCCCAAAGCCGTCTGGTTTAGCTACAATTGATCAGTTTGGCTTACTTTGCTCCAACGTGTTGGAACAGCACAAACTTTTTTTAAATTTTTATTTTCTTAATAATTTTGTCCAGCATGGAAAGTTAAGAAAATTTGCAAATCACTTTATTTGGGAATTTGTCTTAACCCCTGTAGGAGCATGAGTACGTTCTGATATCAATGAAGCTGAAGACCGGAAAATAGACTGGAGAAAAGCGGGGAGTGCAAGACAAGTACATGCAATATTTTGTTTTTACAGGAAAGAGCGCAAATCCCCTAATAAAGTGATTTGCAAAGTTTCATAAGTTTCCATCCCAAACAAAATAATACAAAAAAAACCTATCCTGTTTTTTTTTTTAGTAAAAAGTTCTGGTAACCCTAGACACGATGGGCGACACCTACTCTGTAGTATAATGGTGATTAATATGGGGAATAGATTACTGTGTGATTTATACTGTATTTGCGCTTTTTTTTTCACATTTATAATCTAAAAGAGTAGATAATTAGAAATACTACTCTCTAGAGCAGAGGTGTCACACTCAAGGCCAGTGGGCCGAAACCGACCTGCCATGTCATTCTCTGTGGCCCGCGAGGTCAGGACACAGAAGGACGGGCTTTCCACTTTCTCCTGTATGGAGAGCCGGTCAGAGCAGTGTTGAAGTCTGCGCTGTAACTCAAAATCTAAGATGGCAGCCATGTCCTGTGCCGGCTATGCCCTCATCCACTAAGTACTGGCTGCCTTCTACATTGACACAGCCAATGTCTAGCAAAGGCTTGGAGGCAGCTGGCACAGGGGGCTTATGCGATGCAGCCAGCAGTAAAAAGATGGGTGGCACCAGCACAACGAGTAGGTGTCATCTTTGTGAGTGATCAATGCATGTAGTGATAGCAGTCAGCCAGAACAAACAGTGATAATAGACAGTAATAGCAGTCAGCCAGCACAAATGGTGAATGCGGTGATAGCAGTCAGCCAACACAAATGGTAATCATAGTGATAGCAGTCAGCCTGCACAAACTGTGATCGTAGTGATAGCAGTCAGCCAGCACAAACGGGGAATGTGGTGATAGCAGTCAGCCAGCACAAACGGGGAATGTGGTGATAGCAGTCAGCCAGCACAAACGGTGATCGTAGTGATAGCAGTCAGCCTACACAAATGGTGAATGCGGTGATAGCAGACAGCTAGCGCAAATGGTGGTCGTAGTGATAGCAGTTAGCCAGCACAAAAGGTGAACATGGTGATATCAGTCAGCCAGCACAAACGGTGATCGTAGTGATAGCAGTCAGCTTGCACAAACGGTGATTGTGGTGATAGCAGTCAGCCTGCACAAACGGTGATCGTAGTGATAGCAGTCAGCCTGCACAAACGGTGATTGTGGTGATAGCAGTCAGCCTGCACAAACGGTGATCGTAGTGATAGCAGTCAGCCTGCACAAACGGTGATTGTGGTGATAGCAGTCAGCCTGCACAAACGGTGATCGTAGTGATAGCAGTCAGCCTGCACAAACGGTGATTGTGGTGATAGCAGTCAGCCTGCACAAACGGTGATCATAGTGATAGCAGTCAGCCAGCACAAACGGTGATCGTAGTGATAGCAGTCAGCCAGCACAAACGGTGATCGTAGTAATAGCAGTCAGCCTGCACAAATGGTGAATGCGGTGATAGCAGTCAGCCTGCACAAACGGTGATCGTAGTAATAGCAGTCAGCTTGCACAAACAGTGATTGTGGTGATAGCAGTCAGCCTGCACAAATGGTGATCATAGTAATAGAAGTCAGCCAGCACAAATGGTGATCGTAGTGATAGCAGTCAGCCAGCACAAACGGTGATCGTAGTGATAGCAGTCAGCCAGCACAAATGGTGATCGTAGTGATAGCAGTCAGCCTGCACAATCGGTGAATGTGGTGATAGCAGTCAGCCAGCACAAACGGTGATCGTAGTGATAGCAGTCAGCCAGCACAAAGGGTGATCGTAGTGATAGCAGTCAGCCAGCACAAAGGGTGAACATGATGATAGCAGTCAGCCTGCACAAACGGTGATCGTAGTGATAGCAGTCAGCCAGCACAAAGGGTGAACATGGTGATAGCAGTCAGCCTGCACAAACGGTGATCGTAGTGATAGAAGTCAGCCTGCACAAATGGTGACTGTGGTGATAGCAGTCAGCCAGCACAAATGGTGATCGTAGTGATAGCAGTCAGCCAGCACAAACGGTGATCGTAGTGATAGTAGTCAGCCAGCACAAATGGTGATCGCAGTGCTAGCAGTCAGCCAGCACAAATGGTGATCGTAGTGATAGCAGTCAGCCTGCACAAACGGTGAATGTGGTGATAGCAGTCAGCCAGCACAAATGGTAATTGTAGTGATAGCAGTCAGCCAGCACAAATGATAATCGTAGTGATAGCAGTCAGCCTGCACAAACGGTGATCGTAGTGATAGCAGTCAGCTAGCACAAAGGGTGAACATGTTGATAGCAGTCAGCCTGCACAAATGGTGATCGTAGTGATAGCAGTCAGCCAGCACAAAGGGTGATCGTAGTGATAGCAGTCAGCCAGCACAAATGATAATCGTAGTGATAGCAGTCAGCCAGCACAAATGGTAATCGCAGTGATAGTAGTCAGCCAGCACAAATGGTGATCGCAGTGCTAGCAGTCAGCCAGCACAAATGGTGATCGTAGTGATAGCAGTCAGCCTGCACAAACGGTGAATGTGGTGATAGCAGTCAGCCTGCACAAACGGTGATCGTAGTGATAGCAGTCAGCCAGCACAAATGGTAATTGTAGTGATAGCAGTCAGCCAGCACAAATGATAATCGTAGTGATAGCAGTCAGCCAGCACAAAGGGTGAACATGGTGATAGCAGTCAGCCTGCATAAACGGTGATCGTAGTGATAGCAGTCAGCCAGCACAAAGGGTGAACATGGTGATAGCAGTCAGCCTGCACAAATGGTGATCGTAGTGATAGCAGTCAGCCAGCACAAACGGTGATCATAGTGATAGCAGTCAGCCAGCACAAAGGGTGATCGTAGTGATAGCAGTCAGCCAGCACAAAGGGTGAACATGGTGATAGCAGTCAGCCTGCACAAACGGTGATCATAGTGATAGAACTCAGCCTGCACAAATGGTGAATGTGGTGATAGCAGTCAGCCTGCACAAATGGTGATCGTAGTGATAGCAGTCAGCAACACAAAGGGTGATCGTAGTGATAGCAGTCAGCCAGCACAAAGGGTGAACATGGTGATAGCAGTCAGCCAGCACAAAGGGTGAACATGGTGATAGCAGTCAGCCAGCACAAATGGTGATCGTAGTGATAGCAGTCAGCCTGCACAAACGGTGAATGTGGTGATAGCAGTCAGCCAGCACAAATGGTAATTGTAGTGATAGCAGTCAGCCAGCACAAATGATAATCGCAGTGATAGTAGTCAGCCAGCACAAATGGTGATCGCAGTGCTAGCAGGCAGCCTGCACAAACAGTGATCGCAACTAGTCAGCCAGCACAAACGGTAATCAAAGTGATACCAGTCAGACAGCACAAACGGTGAACGCAGTGATAGCAGTCAGCCTGCACTTTTGTGTGGTTCTATCTTTGACTCAAAGCAGATGCAGCCAGTACTTAGCATAGGGAACAGTCCATCTGGGACTGAGGTCTGGAACAGCTCTCTTAGCCCTACCACCCAAGGACAGCTCTCTTAGCCTTACTATACAGGGACAGCTCTCTTATAGCTCTACTACCCAGGCACAGCTCGCTTATGCCTACTACCCAGGGACAACTTTCTTAGCCCTACTACCCAGGGACAGTGAGCTTAGCCCTACTACCCAAGGCAACTCTCTTATAGCTCTAGGCACAGCTTTCTTATAGCCCTACTTCCCAGGGACAGATCTCTTAGGCTACGTTCACATTGGCGTTCCGCCAATGTGCGTCGCTGTTGCGTCGGCGACGCAGCGGCGACGCGCCCCTATGTTTAACATAGGGGACGCGTGCGTTTTTTTGGTGGCGTTTTTCGACACGTGCGTCGTTTCCGACGCTAGCGTCGGACGCAAGAAAATGCAACAAGTTGCATTTTTTGTGCGTCCGATTTTCGTCAAAAAACGACGCACGCGTCGCAAAACGCAGCGTTTTTGCGCGCGTTTTTTGTGCGTCGTGCGTTGCGTCGCCGACGCACCGGCGCGCAACGCTAATGTGAACGTAGCCTTATTCCTACTACCCAGGGCCAGTTCTCTTAGCCCCACTACCCAGAGACAGCTCTCTTAGCCCCACTACCCAGGGACAGCTCTCTTAGCCCCACTACCCATGGACAGCTCTCTTAGCCCTACTACCCAGGGACAGCTCTCTTAGCCCTACTAACCAGGGACAGCTCTCTTAGCCCCACTAACCAGGGACAGCTCTCTTAGCCCACTACCCAGGGACAGCTCTCTTAGCCCTACTAACCAGGGACAGCTCTCTTATCCCCACTACCCAGGGACAGCTCTCTTAGCCCTACTACCCAGGGACAGCTCTCTTAGCCCCACTAACCAGGGACAGCTCTCTTAGCCCCACTAACCAGGGACAGCTCTCTTAGCCCCACTACCCAGGGACAGCTCTCTTAGCCCCACTAACCAGGGACAGCTCTCTTAGCCCCACTAACCAGGGACAGCTCTCTTATCCCCACTACCCAGGGACAGCTCTCTTAGCCCCACTACCCGGGGACAGCTCTCTTAGCCCCACTACCCAGGGACAGCTCTCTTAGCCCCACTACCCAGGGACAGCTCTCTTAGCCCCACTACCCAGGGACAGCTCTCTTAGCCCCACTACCCAGGGACAGCTCTCTTAGCCCTACTAACCAGGGACAGCTCTCTTATCCCCACTACCCAGGGACAGCTCTCTTAGCCCCACTAACCAGGGACAGCTCTCTTAGCCCTACTAACCAGGGACAGCTCTCTTATCCCCACTACCCAGGGACAGCTCTCTTAGCCCTACTACCCAGGGACAGCTCTTAGCCCCACTACCCAGGGACAGCTCTTAGCCCCACTACCCAGGGACAGCTCTCTTAGCCCCACTATCCAGAAACTGCTCTCTTATTCCCACTACCCAGGGACAGCTCTCTTATCCTTACTACCTAGAAACTGCTCTCTTATCCCTACTACCCAGAGACAGCTCTCTTATAGCCACTGGCCAGTCAGTGCATTGCATGAGCCCTTACAATTACAACTGGAATTTCCAAGGCAACCATAACATGGATGTGACCCTTGGTGAAAATGAGTTTGACATCGCTGCTCTAGAGGATCTGTTCTCCTTGTGAGTTTAGGTTTATTACAGGGCCATGATAAAAGTAATATCATTGCTGGTATATTTGTGTGTGTTTGCTATCATCCTGTTTTATGACGGATGGACTTTAGTAATTTTACCGTAATAAGAACACTGACACCAATAAAACCACTTATCACAGACACTTTGTCCTCTGAATTCTAAACTCTACAGTCAGCTAGCTACAGATTAGGAGAGCGTAGGTGCCAATACACATTAGTGTAACTGATGCCGGGGTGAAAGAAGGATCGGGCATAATATGACTGCTTGATTCCTTAGTTCTCAGGGGAGATAAGCTGCTATCAGAGCTGTCCGGCAGCGTTTTATACCTTTTGCCTCCCAGCTGGCCTGAGCATTAGGGGAATAACTGTCGGTCAAGTGGACAATTAGGGTTAAGCTTTATCATTGTGGCCATGTTCTATGTACTATGTTCGGGTAGGGACCTAATGGGATGAGGTCGCCGTGATTCTGTCAGGCATTTGTTTTTGGGTAGATCTGAATTCGATGTTCAAACGTGAATAAAGTCTAATAGATGTAAAAAAAATATTGTAAAAAGTTGTTTTTTTTAACATGTAAAATCTAATTAATGCTGTTCATTTATATTTTGTGTGTGTGTTTAAGGAAAGGGACTTCCATCAGGTGGAGGAAGAGCTAAGAAAGGCGGCAGAACGACTGCAAGAACTTCACCGGGGTTAAGAAGAAGAAGAGTAGGCCTCAAACTTCTGTCTTCCAGGCTATAATCTGCCAACGCTTTGCACGTGTTCTTGTACCCTGTATATACACAATTCTTCCACAGTTGGCTTGGGCCTGTGCTTTCGTGGCTGTTTTATAAAGTAAAGTTTTGGCCTGATAGTACTCTCAGAACAGATCCTGGCTTCAGAGTCACCAAGATTATACATATGTCCACAGGTACCTCGAAAAGACAAAAAAAAAAAAATCGCAAGAGATTGGAATTACCCGGTTGTTTGAATGTCAATAATAATATTAATGTTCTCTTTCATCTTCTCTATCTTACATTGTTGTTTTTGAAATGTTTTGTTCATTAATTAAATTACAATCAGCTCTACAGAAGCAATGTTAGGGGTATACAGAAGCAGAAGATCCTGGTCAGTACGGGAGATTTCTACAAGACTACGTCTTCTTTTGATCACAGTCTTTTTAGTGTCTGTCTAATGGTAATTTTCATGTTCTGCTGTGAGATCCGAATTAAAAATGGCAAATTCAGGGTATAAGCCTACGTAAACTTTGGTTATTGGTGGTAGTCTTTATTTCTAAAGGTTTCTCTGGTTGTCTTCTCACGAGGCTCAGGTAGCAGTAGTCTCATTGTAATAACGAAAGGTTGTCCATGTCAAGGTTTAATTTATTACAAGGTAAGGTCCATTGTTCTGGTTTTCTCCATCGTCACCAATCAGCCGAGACGGTTGGTGTACGCATCGTAAAGTAAGATGTGCTATTGACTTGTCTTTTACAAGGCTCCGGGAGAGATCTAAGGTCCATCTTCCGATCTTCACGTGGTGGCATATCAGAGGAATCTTCAAAAGTTGATGGAGATTCTTTGTTGACTTTGAGGATTTTGTCTACATGTGACAGTAAAGCTGGGAAAAATTCAGGAACGCCTTCATAGCCTAAAAATGAAGGGATTTATGGAATTCAAACCCTTAGATGGATGGAAATTACTTATATATAGGGGATTCAGAATGTCTCTTATGGATGGAGTGCAAGAATAACTAACCTGGAAAAGCATTGACGTCAATGACGGCACAACGACCACTCTGTGTGTCCACGATTAAATCCACCCCAAAGAGAGACATCCCCAGAGCTTCCTGAAGACCCTGAACCACCTGTTTGACAACATCCTCTGATGGAGGAAGGACATCTGGATATAGGGGTGTCTGGAACCACGAAAGAAGACCATTAGGAAAATTCTAGCCAAAATATTGCCAAACATTTTACTAAATATACTTTAAGTAAAATATCTATATGTGACCACTAAAAATATGCAGCTACGGACATGGAGAGATACATTCATAAATTCATTAAAGGGGATGTTTAAAAATGACATTTATTACCCATCCGTAGGAAAGATGAGAAACGTATAAATTCTGAGGGTCCGGCTGCTGAGATCCCATCTCCACAATTCGAAGGTTCAATGTGTAAATGCAGAGACAGTGAGCATGTGCGACCACCCCTCCTATAGACAGGGGTCGCACATGCTCACTACTGCTCCATTCACACAGATAACTTTGGGACCGCCATTCTTGTGATTAGTGGGAGTCACAGCAGTCGGATCATAAATTTATGAACCTTTCTGGTGGATAAGGGACAACATCTTTCGTAAATCCATTTGGAGATCTGAAAGGGAGTTCCTTTACATGGACTTTGTAAAATTGCAGTATGAAAGGCACATGGAGGTACATAGATACATGTCACCTATCTGAGTGCTTTCAGACTACATAGTACAAGCATAATCATATCCTTCATAGCCTTTACTATACAAAACTAGTGGTGCGGCACAAGCTCGTAGCGGCACATATTCCTTCATACTACTGTGTGCATGATTATATCATCAGATCCTGCCTAGGCCCCCAAAATTTACAGGGTTACTAAATGGTGGAACACATTATAAGTACCATGTAAATGAAAAAGTAAGTGAAACCCCGTAGACTCACTTGAGACAGGTGTGAACAGGACTCTGCTTTGGAGACCTGATGGCTGTTAAAGTAGATTGTCGATTGGTCTGTAGGTAAAAAAAAAAAAATGTACAAAATGTATGAGAATATTGTAGGCCGGGTTACCTATGCTAGTATTGATTCTTCATTGATTGATTAACACCTACATTTCTATAACGTATGGGCATTTTAAAGTGCTAACAAATAGATAAAAAAATCAATATTTAATTAATTGTGCAATCAGTGTAAAAGTTAGTCATAAGTAAAACAGTCTGAAAAGGTTCCTGTATGCCATGACCAAAAGCTACAGATCATATACATGGATACACCGACCTGCCTCCCCTATGGGAAAATCATGTATGGATGGCCTCTTGACGATAAAGTGCTGTGAACCCACAACAAAAATCTTGTAAAGTGTGGCACTGTGATTAATGAAGCTTTGGAGAAGACAAGGGGGCGTCACATCCTTTAGGCCCTTTTCATTGAATATCAAGGACATCTGCAATACAGGAAAGCAGTGGTTAGATGCTAAAACATTTGTAAACATTCCACATGAATTTCTGCAATACCACATATAACCTGTGGACATGTGTGGCACTGTTTTATGGTTAAACTCCTTATAGGGGTTATCTGCTTTACAGAGGTCAATATCAACTACCCTATCAGAATATTGTAAAGTAATAGAGAGGATTCTCCTACTGAATACCTAAGTCTATTAGTCAGTGAGGGAACACAGTGTCTGCAACTCTGGAGAAGCCTCATGTCCATGCATTACACGGACAGCTCATTGATTTTAATGGAAATTGTGTAATACTTGATTTCACCTGTGGAGGCACTGCAGGGAAAATAACCACAATACAGTTGTATTGTAGCTGTCGGGAGGTGAAACACACAGACAAATTTCCAGGAGAGAAGACATACCTGGTTTATTACCATGTTTTCCTTCTTGCTCTCTGCATAAACAGCTCTGAAGCAGTGAATGCATATTAGAAAGCAGTAGCACTTACCGTGCTTCCTTCTCCACACCCAGTGAACATGTGCTCAATGGGTGTAGGGAGGGAACAGGAGTTTCTGAGTCCTAGGAAAGCACTGCTATGTAGCCAGGAGGTTGAAATTCCTCTGTAACTAGAGCTAAGCTTCAGTTACAGGGGAAATTAGAAATAAAAAAAAAATTAATATATTAAAATGCCCCCATAGAAGTATTTTAAGATCTTATTTGGGACACAGTGTGTAAAGTAAATAAATAAATCCAAATTATTTTTTTTACGTTTTATTTTTTTTTCATTTCATTTAATTTCATCATCTGAAAAAAAAAATCATTAACATACTAAAAAAATAAACCTACACAAGTCTGGTCTCATTGAAGAATAATGTAACGCGGTCAATTTTACTGAACAATGAAAGACTTAAAACTGAAACCTAAAATAATGGCTGAATTCCATTTTTTTTTGCCATTTCATCAAACTTGTTTTTTTTTTTCTGTTTTCTTGGTACATTATATGGTATAGTGAATGGTGTCATACAAAACCAGTCAACGATAATATATAAAGTAACAAATACACAATGCAGACCTCGTGGGAGCGCGGTCCATGGGCCACCCGGGTTTTGCAAACTGCGGGAGAAAGAACATTACATCATTATTATTATTGAATAGTGATAAATTGTAATGTTCCCCATATGCACGTCCTAATTTTCCACATGGAAGGAGATGTCCAGTTTTGAAAATCAGCTTTGATGACCCCACAGCCACCCACACACAGTATGATGACCACACATACCCCACCATTCAGTATAACGTCCTCACATGGTACAATGCCCCCACAGCCTCACACACAGTATGATGCTCCCACAGTAGAATTTCTCACACAGTATGATGCCCCCACAGCCACTCAAACACAGTATGATGCCCTCACAGCCACCCATACCCAGTATAAAGCCCATTACATTATATTCCTACTGACCTCCACACACAATATGATGCCCCTACATTCCGCACTCACCCCACAACCCCATACGGTTTGATGCCTTCAAAATAACCATACACTATGAAGCACATAAAGTGCCCCCCTAAACATGATGCAGCTGCAGTGCCCCCATAAAGTATTATGCCTCCACAGTGCCCCTACATACACTGATACCCTGCACAGTGCTCCCATACAGCAGGAAGCCCCCACAACCACAGTATGATGCCCAGACAGCTTAATAGCTTCCCACACACAGAATGAGGTCACCACAGTAAAATCCCTCACCCACGGTATGATGCTCAACAGCCACCCACACACAGTAAGGTGCTGCCATGGTCCACTCACATACAATAATGTCCTCCCTTACAGTATGACGAATCTACTTCCCCACACAGGAGTGTCATGATTCCACTTCTCTCACATACAGTATAATGGCATCCATAGCTCCCCCACATGCAGTATGATGCCCCAGCTTCCCACACACAACGTGTCACGCACAGTGTAAGAAAGACTAATTGTAGCACGAAGATATAATGGGAAGGGATCCCATCACTAGGGAAGGGGGAAGTGGAGACCCCTGGGCAGATCTAACGTCACCCTGTCTGCCCTAACGTCCCTATATAGGTTCTGCACCTATCGCTGAGCAGGATATCTAAACCCTGCCTGACCCTGGTGATAAGCCCTGCATAGGGAAGGATAGGATGAGCACTAGACAATCCCCATCACAACTAAAGACAGATGAGATACACAAACAAGGGGGAACACCTAGCTTGAGTAGACTCAGAGAGAAACACAGACGTCTGCCAAACACCAGAGAGGAAGATAGCCGACTGCTATAGCTCCAAGCCTCAACAGGGAAATGGAAATGAAAATATCACTGGTAACTCCCAACAGCAAGCTGGAAGTTATAAACATCGCAGTCCAGGTGTGTAAACTAGAGCCGGGGGAAAGTTGCAACTGGGTCCTAGAGTCACAAGGACCAGGAAGAAGTCTGCAAAGCAAATTGCCGATAATTTCTGCAGTCACACCCGTGACAACATGATGCCTACACAGTCCATCTATCCAGTATGATACCCCTCCCTACAGAAGCATGATATCCCTGCACATTATGATGCCCCCACAGTCATTCCACACACAGTATGATGCCCCCACAGCTCTCCCCACACTCACAGTATGATGCCCTCTTAGGTCCCCACAGAATTATGATGCCTCCACAGTACTTTCCCCCCACACAGTCTGATACCCTCCACAGTATACACATGCAGCTCTTCTACATCAACGTATGCAGCTCTGCTACGCTACATCCAAACACGCAGCTCTGCTACATCAAAGCACATGCACACACCTTGTCTGTGTCCTACTCCTTGGCAACGCTGCCTAGTAACGTGAGCTGAGAATGTCACATGACCTACCGGTCCTGGCGGGGCCTACAATCTATATAAATGGAATGGTGGGCTCTGGTAGTTTATTGTTCCGCCATTATATTCTACTGTACAGGACACAAATATCTGAAGTCGGGACATACCCCTGATCTCCCGGGACGGAGAGGCAACTCCTTAAACTTGGGACACTCCCACTAGAAGCAGGACAGGTGGGAGTTATGGTTTCACGTATCTGTTCTGTTTTGTTTTTGTTTTTTTCGAATAGAACACATACCATTACATTCTACTAGCTACTGAACCCATTCTATGCCAAGAAGGCGAGCATTTTTATTGGTAAATGTATACAGTATCTTCATGGTATGTGCATGCGCTAACTGCAGCACCATTTTATTGAATTAATGCAATACAACATCAACATAGCAGGGGATAATGGTGACGTCCAGCGCGTGCTCACTGCTATGTTGATGTTGTTATACAATTCTTCAATAAAATGGCGCCGGAGTCAACGCTTGCGCATACCGCGATATCCGCGACCATTTTGATGAAGATACTGTGACTGCAAATCCACAAACGTAGTGTCTTCACTAGAATGGTGCCGTAGTGCGGAATGCACACGCTGACTCCGGCGCCACACTGCGCAGGCGCCACCCGTCCATCATCCACCGTTATGTATTAGATGAGTATGTGCATATGGATTATTTTTTGTAAAAAAAAGAAAAAAAATGGAGAAATATCTGATCTTGACACAAATAGAAGTTTGTAAATGTCTGCTGTTACTGAATGTAGAAAGGGACACACGGACCGAATACAGAAAAAAAATAAATCCTTATGTTAACCAGTCTGATATGTAAAAAAAAAAAAAAAATGGATGTCAGAATTAGGTCTTAAAGGTATTAATTAATGTATAATTAATTCTGTGTTGTTTCCAGCAATCATTAATATGAAGTCTGCGGATATAATGACCCTGAATTGTGATGACTGTGTTATGTTGCTATCAGGATTTGTTTGACACGTGATGTGCAGATACACGTAGCTATCGACAGCAACGTCTCCAGGGAGTCTGTATACAAATATTTATAACAGTGCATACATGAAAAAAAACATACACCAAGATAAACTAAGTGCAGAGGTAGTAAAGCTAAGAACAATAATAGTATGGTGCAGTACACGGATGGGTGACGCCAGCGGGAGGGTGCTCATACCTCACCCTGGACACAGGGACACACCTGGAGAACTTTGCACCCTCCGTCTGAATGACACAAATCTACACTCAGTTTCCACACTGTACTAGAGATAATGAGTAATTAAACCAGGGAGGGGGCGGCCACCACCCTATGCCCACAGGTAAATACCACCCAACAGTCCTAATCAGATCCTGGAACCATCCATGGACAGATGGGTAGGCACCTGGGGTTGGCAGGAGATGTCACCTCCGTCACAAGGGAGTTTTGTTTTATTATCTGATGTGACCTTCCCTTGATAGATGTGTGGTTAACGTTTCCCTGTCTAGTTTGTAATAAACTTTTTGCTGCTGTTATCCTACATGGTGTGCCACCATAGGGGATGAGAAGGTATTGCTATTTTCTCAGTCTTTGCTTATGTCGTGGGGTCAGAGGAGGATTAGGCCACAGGAGTAGCCATCGTGTATTAGCCACACACCTTTGGCTCATATCTGGCTTTTATCTGAAACCCTAAAAAAAAAAATTCAGTTGTATCCGCCGACTGACCCATTGACTTTCTTTGAAGCAGACGGAGTCACTTTGTGCTCTCTATGGCTTCCGTTTCTCCAGTCTGTGATGTTTTTCTGCCGATGGAGCCACTCACATGTGGCTAAAACGTGATGTGAACCCGGCCTTACAGACTTAAACTGCCAATAGGCATGTCCCTGTTTCATCGTTGCCAACAGTCACGAATTTGGAATTTGGTGGCACTGTCCTAACTATTTGGTTAAAATCCTGACAAATTTGGTAAGACTCTCACTCTTATTTTGGGGCAATTTTGGAGGCATTCTGGGTCACATTCTTTGGTGGAACTTAAATATCCATATATTGACAATGACAATATTGGTAAGTACGCAATCTACCATTGCCATCAACTACTTTGGCCTCATCTACGACCATCTTCTCCACTAGTGTCTCAAAAGCATGTGGCTTTCTTCATATCATAGACTATGGGCGCCAGGAATGTCATGGTATTAGTAAACCTTGGTATTAGGATGAAAACTTTACTAGCCAATTTTACTTTTAATACTCAATGTGGTTCATCACCAAAATGGCTTGAGAGCTGAACTGGTTGAGCACCTTAAGTATGTGATGAAAGGGTTGAGGGCCTTTAGGATGTACTCCATGCTTTTTACTACATAGGCACACAATTATCTATGTCCTAGCGCAAAACCCATCTACATGCAAAAACCAACCCCAGGTTTGATAAATTGAGTATTCTTACTGATAGGAAAGGTGAGATGTTCTCTAACCAAAGCCACCATATCATTGCGTTTGAACATCAGCTCCACACATGGAGGGGAGAACACGGCACTGACGCCTACAGAAAACAGAAACATCATAAAGACTTTCGTCAATACAAATTACATTGCCCATATTTGCATATCTGCCCTGGTACAACAACCTTCCTACTGGATTATGTAAACGAAATACTGGCTCCTCACAATACTGATGTGACTTCATCAAAGGGCTTAAGAAACGGTCCAAAGGAAAGTTGATCACTGGGGGATTGGACACTGGCACCCCACTGATGCCCAGAATGGGGGTCCCAAAGTCCCCTATGTGAATGGAGCGATACTGAGCATGTTTGGCCACTGCTCCATTTACTGTCTACTGCTCTATTCACATACAGGACCTTTTACCCATATTCTTTCCAACTTTAACCATAAAAGCTGTTTTCTACTATCCTCAAAAATTACTGGATTAAGCTAATTAATTCTAAAAAAAAGAGTATCTGTCCAAAATAGGACCTACACAAGGTAAAATATATCCAGAAAAAAAACACATATTAGTCAATTACAAAAAAAAATTAATACGAAGTCCAAAAATGGACAGGAGACCATCTATCTGTATTGGCAAGAGACATGGTCACCACATGACCAAACAAGTGACCCAGGATCTACAAATGTCCTTCAAATCTCTTCTGCATAAGTTAGTTCCATAACATGGAGCAGCAGCTAATTCGAAACATCCCATGACCCCTATAATGTGTGTCTAAAAGGATGCTATCATGTCCTGACTGTGATATCTGGTATCACTGCCTTCCGTAACGATGTCTCTGACCTTG
Organism: Ranitomeya imitator; assembly: GCF_032444005.1. Taxonomy (NCBI): domain Eukaryota; kingdom Metazoa; phylum Chordata; class Amphibia; order Anura; family Dendrobatidae; genus Ranitomeya; species Ranitomeya imitator. The sequence goes on from NC_091283.1 coordinate 43,090,220, forward strand.
CCTTTGGGTCTCCAAGCTTCGTAGAAGGTGATACGACTGGAATCGGTCAAGAAGTGTATGCAGAGCTGGGAGGGGGTCCAGAAGGATGGTAAAGGGATGAGTTTCCAGATAGACCTGTGAAATAGCAAAACAAATGCTACATATGCTACTACATAAACACCCTATAATATGTTCTACTATACCACTACTGCATTCAAAAATTCCCGGCCTATTGAAAATTCAGTTTATTAGTAAAATGTACAAACTTTTTACTGTCTGCAATCAATGAAGCAAACAAGAACACAGCTATAAAAACAAGTGATTTCTCCAAATTCAGCACAAAATACCAATTTTATTGTCTACCGCAGTCTCAGAATTATTCATCCCTTCATGACAAGTATGTTTAGAATTTAGTAGAGCCAAATTGGCTGTTATAACCTGCTGAAACATGATGAAAACCCAGATTTTCTATGGGGTTCAAGCAGTGGCGGACTAGAGTGACAAGGGCCCACCAGAAGCATTGACTCTAGTGTCCCACCGTTCAGCTACATGAAAATATCACATTACCCTCATTCACAAAATTATCTATATTCCTGCATAACAACAGATGAGGTAGTTTGTTAAATGAATGTGGAGATGATGCCCTTGTCTGAACATAGTGAAACAAATGTATTGTGCCAACTACTTCTCATGTAGGTGGAGTAGAGAGCTCATCCTTGCATGGGGGCCTACCAGAGGATTCTACTGTTCTCCTGTGGGCCAGTCCGAGCCTGAGTTCAAGTCAGATGACTGTGATGGCCACTCCAGAATCTTCAAGGATTTCTTCTTCAACCAAGCCTTGGTGGACTTGAAGGTTTGCTGGTGATCAATGTCCTGTAAGAAGGTGTTTGGTCTCGCTACAGATATTAGAATTTCCTGATGCACTCGTCTTGCCATCCACTCACTTCAGATTTCAAGTATCAGAAGAAACATCAGAGCATCACCGACTCACGGTTATGTTTCACTGTAGATATCACCAAGCCCCAGCCATGCCTCACTGTAGGGCAAATGCAAATGCTTCACTGTAGACATCATTGATCCACTGCCATGCTTTACTGTAGGCAAGCATCACCAAGCAACCACCATGCTTCACTGTAGGCATCACCGAAAATCTATCAAGCTTCACTGTAGGAAGAATGTTTTCCATCTTCAGACATACTGCTGATCCATAGCCCCAAAAAGTTAAAGTTTGGTCTCATCATTCTAATCCCCAAATTTCTGTGGCTTTTTTATTGGTCTTGAGCTTTTTGGAGACAACATTTTATGTGCTTTTGGGTCAGTAGAGGTTTATTTTTTGGAGTTTGGGCATGGAGACCTCCAGAATTTAGTATACAACTCACTATGCAAACTGAAGCCTCTGCTGTCACCAAATCTTGCTGTAGGTTATTTTACAGTAACTTGTGTCCACCTGCCTTCTCAGGAATCTGGTGAGAATCGGTGAAAACTTCCTCTTTCCGCCATGTCAAGATAGTGTAGCCAGTGTTCCTGTAACTTTGAACTCGTGAACTCTGCTTCCTGCTATAGGTAACATTCAATGCTTTGTATCTTATCTTTCCTTTTGTGCAATGATCTTCTCGTAACTTTTCGGACCACTCTCTTGACAACTAAAAAATATTAGTCACCTGGAGGCCATTGCCCATGAAGAACCGGCTAAGATTCATCAGGAACGCTGCTAGAAGCAGGTGTCTGGTTATCCATCCCATTTGGAGCAGGTCACAACAGCCAGATGGGCTCTATTAAATTTGAAAGACGCTTCTCAGGATGGTTTGAATAATTCTGTGACTGCAGTAGTCCGTAAATGTGGCATCTTGTGGTCAATTTGGAGAAACCACTTGTGTTATATTATTTGTATTGAGCCGTTTTTATTGTTCTTGTTTCACTGGTTTATTGCAGAAAGAGTGTAACTATATAAAGTCGTACTTTACTACCCTATTATAAATACTACTATACTTGCCTAGGAAACTGAACAATATGCTGCTATCTATGTGAGTACGTGACATTAGTATGTATAAATTCAATATTTGCTCATTTGACAGGTAATTTACACCTTGCTAATGTATATATCTACAAAGGGGAAAGTTGTGTGCCATTGTACTGACTAGTATATATAGGTATATTTATACACCCTTTATGGATACAGCATAGACCTGCATGACATTTAGCTGTATTTTTAGTTTCTTTATTATTTGTGGACTATTAACTCATTCTCCATTTTTATGCCATTACCTGAAGCCTCTGGACAAGGTGATGGGACGCCAGGTCCTGACCCGCTTCCACCAAGAGGTCTGACAACTTGTGGATAATGAGGTCAAATGGCCCTTGGCTATGGAGACATTTGGTGAGGTCAACCTGAAGATGACACAATACGGAAAGATAAAATAAAGTTCTACAGAGTAATAATTTGGATAACAGGGTTATCACAAGCACAAAATGTGAATAAGGGATAAATGTATAACTGGTGGGGACCATGATGGCTGAGACCCCTGCAACTCATGGATACTGGAGTCCTGTCTCTTCATGTGAATGAAGTGGTAGAGCGTGTGCTTCTTTGGTAACAGTGGTCACGCATGTGTACTACCTCTCTCGTAGATTAATCGAAGGTAATGGAGTGGTGGTCACACATGTGCGCTACCGCTGTCATAGACCCATAGAATTGAATAGACCTGTGATCACATTTGTGCTGTACCGCGTCCATTGACCCATAGAATTGAATCGAGCGGTGGTCCTTTATGGGCGACGTTGCTCCATTCACACAGACAACAAAGAACCCATGTTCTCCACATTGGTGGTGGTTCCAGCAGTTGGACCTCCACCAGTCATAAATCTATACATACATCTATCACCTATCCCATAGTTTGTGGGATTACATCCTTAGCCCCCATGGACACGATTCCTTGTTTCTCGTGATGAAAGAAATGTTGTAAACCAGAGGTTGAGTGTGGGTGAAGGCTCCAACCACCTACAGTGGAACCTCTTCAAAAGACCACATTTTGGGAAGACCACCTCCTAACCCAGACCAGATTTCACGTGACTGATTTTCCATTCCACCATATATTATACGTATTCCCCATCGTCTCAAGAAGACCACCTGTTTAGACTATTTTTTAATGTGATTAAAATGTTCAACTCAATGAAACACTACTCGGTTTCAAATATGACTGAGAAGTAATCGTCATTGAGAAGGACTAACATGGTGAAAGACATTATACGTAAGGGGGTATTCCCATCTCCAAGATCCTATCCCAATATGTAATAGGTGTAATAATAATAGCTAATAACTGCCATTTGAAATGTAGTATAGTTCTTCTGATTCGCTATGTCGCTTACCCCATGTTCATGGCAGCTTAGGTATTAATGGTTACTAACCGCTAACTAACTGGCACTATATGAGTGGTCCTGTACATAGAGTAAGCGACATAGTGAATTAGAAGAACTATACTACATTTCTAATTGGAGGCCTTTATCTAATATTATTATAATTACACCTACTACATATTGGGATAGGATCTTGGAGATGGGAACACCCCTTTAATGTAATATAGTAAAATACATGTTGATATAAAGGAACAAGGGGCCTCATTTATCAAAACTCTAGTTATTGTCCATTGCAAGTTAACGAGTTGTTTATTACTATCACCTCTTATTTGAGGAATGTCAGCCATACCCTCGTTCCTCATTAAAGGTCTGTCTAAGTAGACCTTAAGAATAAGTCCCCCTAAGAAGGGTGTGGACTCCACAATCAAACATGGATCTCAGGCACTCATGTAATAAAAAGCCAAAATTCTTAAAAATCTTACCTCTACAATGTCATATCCTTGATTCCTAGGATACAGACACAAAACAATACATGGGTTATGTGTCAAAATGACATTCACAGAACACAAATAACAGCTAAACAGAGCAATGAAGTTATGGGTAAATAGATATAGTAATGTATGACAATGTCAGATACATCCAAGACCAAAACAAGCCAAGATGATGAACCACATGATGCTTTCGTCAATTTGACAGAGAGCTTTGCTATTAGCAATGGTCTGCACGTATGGCCACCATCTAACTAACACATGAGAGATGTCAAGCAGGAGCTGAAAGCCACCGAGAGGCAAGTTTTCTAATAGGGCTCTCATCAAACCGATGATACCACAAGGCAAAATGTAGACTTGTAGATCAGTTTCCATGACGAAGGTGGAACCAATAATTGTCTTCCTGGAGTCCATATACATAGATAGCTACAAGGACAATTATGGGCATAGAAATTGATGTCCATACCCTCTCCATAGAGGAAGCCCATACAGTTGTTCCCATTGCCAACAGATACGGCTTCGTTAAACGTCATGGTCCTTGAGAGAAGATCTCTGGAACAATTTTTAATACTTTTTGAAATTTTGAACACTACATGTTCCTGTTCTGTTTAATCCTACTTCCTCAACATCGGGAATCCCCATGAATTTTTGATGGCCCCCTTCCACAAGTTAGTTAAGGTGATAGTAAAATTACACTTTGCACTAGCGGTGTTTAAGGTAATGGTGGGCAATACCTACTCTCTGCCCTCCCCTCTAGCAGTCTGGCACCACTCCAATCCATCCTACACTCTGCTGCCCGACTGATCTACCTGTCTCCCTGCTATTCCTCAGCCTCTCCCCTATGCCAAGCCCTTCACTGGCTTCCTATCATCCAGAGACTCCAGTTCAAAACCCTTACTATGACATATAAACCACCAATCGGCCAAACCACTGCATGACCAGCTCTACCCTCGCCTACTGTATTCTCACCCATCCTTTGTAGATTGTGAGCCTTCGCGGGCAGGGTCCTCTCTCCTCCTGTACCAGTTATGACTTGTATTGTTTAAGATTATTGTACTTGTTTTTATTATGTATACCCCTCCTTACATGTAAAGCGCCATGGAATAAATGGCGCTATAACAATAAATAATAATGATTATTCAAAGCCATCCACAATCTGTCTCCTCCATACATCTGTGACATGGTCTCCCGGTACTTACCTACACGCAACCTTCAATCCTCACAAGATCTCCTTCTCTACTCCCCTCTTATCTCTTCTTCCCACAACAACATGCTTCCCACATACTCTGGAACTCTCTACCCCAACATATCAGACTCTCGCCTACCACAGAAACCTTCAAAAAGAACCTGAAGACTCACCTCTTCTGACAAGCCTACAGCCTCCAGTGATCCTCAACCTACTGAACTGTTGGACAACCAGCTCTACCAACTCCTAGTGTATCCTCACCCATCCCCTGTAGACGGTGCGCCCTCACGGGCACGGTCCTCCCTCCTTCTGTACCTGTTAGTGCCTTGTTTTTGCTCATGTTTATTGTATTTGTCTATATTTGCCCCCTTTTCACATGTAAAGTGCCATAGAATAAATGGCACTATAAAAAGGTGATGGTGGGCGATATAGCTCTTGGATTTGTTTAAGGTGATGGTGGGCGATATATGATGTTGGATTTGGTTAAGGTGTTGGTGGGCGATATATGATCTTGGATTTGGTTAAGGTGATGGTGGGTGATATAGCTCTAGGATTTGTTTAAGACGATGGTGGGTGATATATGATCTTGAATTCGTTTAAGGTGATTGTGGGCAATGTACCTTGGATTTGGTTATGGTGATGGTGGGCGATATAGCTCTTGGATTTGTTTAAGGTGATGGTGCGTGATATAGCTCTTGGATTCGTTTAAGGTGATGGTGGGCTATATATGATCTTGGATTTGGTTAAGGTGATGGTGGGCGATATAGCTCTAGGATTTGTTTAAGATGATGGTGGGTGATATAGCTCTTGGATTCGTTTAAGGTGATTGTGGGCAATGTATGACCTTGGATTTGGTTAAGGTGATGGTGGGCGATATAGCTCTTGGATTTGTTTAAGGTGATGGTGGGTGATATAGCTCTTGGATTTGGTTAAGGTGATGGTGGGTGATATAGGTCTTGGATTTGGTTAAGGTGATGGTGGGCGATATAGCTCTTGGATTTGTTTAAGGTGATGGTGGGCGATATAGCTCTTGGATTTGTTTAAGGTGATGGTGGGCGATATAGCTCTTGGATTTGGTTAAGGTGATGGTGGGCGATATAGCTCTTGGATTTGTTTAAGGTGATGGTGGGCGATATAGCTCTTGGATTTGTTTAAGGTGATGGTGGGCGATATAGCTCTTGGATTTGTTTACGGTGATGGTGGGCGATATAGCTCTTGGATTTATTTAAGGTAATAGTGGGCGATATAGCTCTTGGATTTATTTAAGGTAATGGTGGGCGATATAGCTCTTGGATTTTGTTAAGGTGATGGTGGGTGATATAGTGCTTGGATTTATTTAAGGTGATGGTGGGCGATAGAGGTCATGGATTTGGTTGAGGTGATGGTGGGCAATATAGCTCTTAAATTTGGTTAAGGTGATGGTGGGCGATATATGATCTTGGATTTGGTTACGGTGATGGTGCGCAATATAGCTCTTGGATTTGGTTAAGGTGATGGTGGGCGATATAGCTCTTGGATTTGGCTAAGATGATGGTGGGCGATATAGCTCTTGGATTTGGTTAAGGTGATGGTGGGCGATATAGCTCTTGGATTTGGTTAAGGTGATGGTGGGCGATATAGCTCTTGGATTTGTTTAAGGTGATGGTGGGCGATATAGCTCTTGGATTTGTTTACGGTGATGGTGGGCGATATAGCTCTTGGATTTATTTAAGGTAATGGTGGGCGATATAGCTCTTGGATTTATTTAAGGTAATGGTGGGCGATATAGCTCTTGGATTTTGTTAAGGTGATGGTGGGTGATATAGTGCTTGGATTTATTTAAGGTGATGGTGGGCGATAGAGGTCATGGATTTGGTTGAGGTGATGGTGGGCAATATAGCTCTTAAATTTGGTTAAGGTGATGGTGGGCGATATATGATCTTGGATTTGGTTACGGTGATGGTGCGCAATATAGCTCTTGGATTTGGTTAAGGTGATGGTGGGCGATATAGCTCTTGGATTTGGCTAAGATGATGGTGGGCGATATAGCTCTTGGATTTGGTTAAGGTGATGGTGGGCGATATAGCTCTTGGATTTGGTTAAGGTGATGGTGGGCGATATAGCTCTTGGATTTGTTTAAGGTGATGGTGGGCGATATAGCTCTTGGATTTGTCTACGGTGATGGTGGGCGATATATGATCTTGGATTTGGTTAAGATGATGGTGGGCGATATAGCTCTTGGATTTGTTTAAGGTGATGGTGCGTGATATACCTCTTGGATTTGGTTAAGGTGATGGTGGGCGATATAGCTCTTGGATTTATTTAAGGTAATGGTGGGCGATATAGCTCTTGGATTTATTTAAGGTGATGGTGGGCGATATAGCTCTTGGATTTGGTTGAGGTGATGGTGGGTGATATAGCTCTTGGATTTGGTTAAGGTGATGGTGGGCGATATAGCTCTTGGATTTGGTTGAGGTGATGGTGGGTGATATAGCTCTTGGATTTTGTTAAGGTGATGGTGGGCGATATAGCTCTTGGATTTGTTTACGGTGATGGTGGGCGATATATGATCTTGGATTTGGTTAAGGTGATGGTGGGCGATATAGCTCTTGGATTTGTTTAAGGTGATGGTGCGTGATATACCTCTTGGATTTGGTTAAGGTGATGGTGGGCGATATATGATCTTGGATTTGGTTAAGGTGATGGTGGGCGATATAGCTCTTGGATTTGTTTAAGGTGATGGTGCGTGATATACCTCTTGGATTTGGTTAAGGTGATGGTGGGCGATATAGCTCTTGGATTTATTTAAGGTAATGGTGGGCGATATAGCTCTTGGATTTATTTAAGGTGATGGTGGGCGATATAGCTCTTGGATTTGGTTGAGGTGATGGTGGGTGATATAGCTCTTGGATTTGGTTAAGGTGATGGTGGGCGATATAGCTCTTGGATTTGGTTGAGGTGATGGTGGGTGATATAGCTCTTGGATTTGTTTAAGGTGATGGTGGGCGATATAGCTCTTGGATTTGTTTAAGGTGATGGTGGGCGATATAGCTCTTGGATTTGTTTACGGTGATGGTGGGCGATATAGCTCTTGGATTTATTTAAGGTAATAGTGGGCGATATAGCTCTTGGATTTATTTAAGGTAATGGTGGGCGATATAGCTCTTGGATTTTGTTAAGGTGATGGTGGGTGATATAGTGCTTGGATTTATTTAAGGTGATGGTGGGCGATAGAGGTCATGGATTTGGTTGAGGTGATGGTGGGCAATATAGCTCTTAAATTTGGTTAAGGTGATGGTGGGCGATATATGATCTTGGATTTGGTTACGGTGATGGTGCGCAATATAGCTCTTGGATTTGGTTAAGGTGATGGTGGGCGATATAGCTCTTGGATTTGGCTAAGATGATGGTGGGCGATATAGCTCTTGGATTTGGTTAAGGTGATGGTGGGCGATATAGCTCTTGGATTTGGTTAAGGTGATGGTGGGCGATATAGCTCTTGGATTTGTTTAAGGTGATGGTGGGCGATATAGCTCTTGGATTTGTTTACGGTGATGGTGGGCGATATAGCTCTTGGATTTATTTAAGGTAATGGTGGGCGATATAGCTCTTGGATTTATTTAAGGTAATGGTGGGCGATATAGCTCTTGGATTTTGTTAAGGTGATGGTGGGTGATATAGTGCTTGGATTTATTTAAGGTGATGGTGGGCGATAGAGGTCATGGATTTGGTTGAGGTGATGGTGGGCAATATAGCTCTTAAATTTGGTTAAGGTGATGGTGGGCGATATATGATCTTGGATTTGGTTACGGTGATGGTGCGCAATATAGCTCTTGGATTTGGTTAAGGTGATGGTGGGCGATATAGCTCTTGGATTTGGCTAAGATGATGGTGGGCGATATAGCTCTTGGATTTGGTTAAGGTGATGGTGGGCGATATAGCTCTTGGATTTGGTTAAGGTGATGGTGGGCGATATAGCTCTTGGATTTGTTTAAGGTGATGGTGGGCGATATAGCTCTTGGATTTGTCTACGGTGATGGTGGGCGATATATGATCTTGGATTTGGTTAAGATGATGGTGGGCGATATAGCTCTTGGATTTGTTTAAGGTGATGGTGCGTGATATACCTCTTGGATTTGGTTAAGGTGATGGTGGGCGATATAGCTCTTGGATTTATTTAAGGTAATGGTGGGCGATATAGCTCTTGGATTTATTTAAGGTGATGGTGGGCGATATAGCTCTTGGATTTGGTTGAGGTGATGGTGGGTGATATAGCTCTTGGATTTGGTTAAGGTGATGGTGGGCGATATAGCTCTTGGATTTGGTTGAGGTGATGGTGGGTGATATAGCTCTTGGATTTTGTTAAGGTGATGGTGGGCGATATAGCTCTTGGATTTGTTTACGGTGATGGTGGGCGATATATGATCTTGGATTTGGTTAAGGTGATGGTGGGCGATATAGCTCTTGGATTTGTTTAAGGTGATGGTGCGTGATATACCTCTTGGATTTGGTTAAGGTGATGGTGGGCGATATATGATCTTGGATTTGGTTAAGGTGATGGTGGGCGATATAGCTCTTGGATTTGTTTAAGGTGATGGTGCGTGATATACCTCTTGGATTTGGTTAAGGTGATGGTGGGCGATATAGCTCTTGGATTTATTTAAGGTAATGGTGGGCGATATAGCTCTTGGATTTATTTAAGGTGATGGTGGGCGATATAGCTCTTGGATTTGGTTGAGGTGATGGTGGGTGATATAGCTCTTGGATTTGGTTAAGGTGATGGTGGGCGATATAGCTCTTGGATTTGGTTGAGGTGATGGTGGGTGATATAGCTCTTGGATTTTGTTAAGGTGATGGTGGGCGATATAGCTCTTGGATTTGGTTAAGGTGATGGTGGGCGATATAGCTCTTGGATTTGGTTGAGGTGATGGTGGGTGATATAGCTCTTGGATTTTGTTAAGGTGATGGTGGGCGATATAGCTCTTGGATTTGTTTACGGTGATGGTGGGCGATATATGATCTTGAATTTGGTTAAGGTGATGGTGGGCGATATAGCTCTTGGATTTGTTTAAGGTGATGGTGCGTGATATACCTCTTGGATTTGGTTAAGGTGATGGTGGGCGATATATGATCTTGGATTTGGTTAAGGTGATGGTGGGCGATATAGCTCTTGGATTTGTTTAAGGTGATGGTGCGTGATATACCTCTTGGATTTGGTTAAGGTGATGGTGGGCGATATAGCTCTTGGATTTGTTTACGGTGATGGTGGGCGATATATGATCTTGGATTTGGTTAAGGTGATGGTGGGCGATATAGCTCTTGGATTTGTTTAAGGTGATGGTGCGTGATATACCTCTTGGATTTGGTTAAGGTGATGGTGGGCGATATAGCTCTTGGATTTATTTAAGGTAATGGTGGGCGATATAGCTCTTGGATTTATTTAAGGTGATGGTGGGCGATATAGCTCTTGGATTTGGTTGAGGTGATGGTGGGTGATATAGCTCTTGGATTTGGTTAAGGTGATGGTGGGCGATATAGCTCTTGGATTTGGTTGAGGTGATGGTGGGTGATATAGCTCTTGGATTTTGTTAAGGTGATGGTGGGCGATATAGCTCTTGGATTTGGTTAAGGTGATGGTGGGCGATATAGTAACATAGTAACATAGTAACATAGTAACATAGTTAGTAAGGCCGAAAAAAGACATTTGTCCATCCAGTTCAGCCTATATTCCGTCATAATAAATCCCCAGATCTACGTCCTTCTACAGAACCTAATAATTGTATGATACAATATTGTTCTGCTCCAGGAAGACATCCAGGCCTCTCTTGAACCCCTCGACTGAGTTCGCCATCACCACCTCCTCAGGCAAGCAATTCCAGATTCTCACTGCCCTAACAGTAAAGAATCCTCTTCTATGTTGGTGGAAAAACCTTCTCTCCTCCAGACGCAAAGAATGCCCCCTTGTGCCCGTCACCTTCCTTGGTATAAACAGATCCTCAGCGAGATATTTGTATTGTCCCCTTATATACTTATACATGGTTATTAGATCGCCCCTCAGTCGTCTTTTTTCTAGACTAAATAATCCTAATTTCGCTAATCTATCTGGGTATTGTAGTTCTCCCATCCCCTTTATTAATTTTGTTGCCCTCCTTTGTACTCTCTCTAGTTCCATTATATCCTTCCTGAGCACCGGTGCCCAAAACTGGACACAGTACTCCATGTGCGGTCTAACTAGGGATTTGTACAGAGGCAGTATAATGCTCTCATCATGTGTATCCAGACCTCTTTTAATGCACCCCATGATCCTGTTTGCCTTGGCAGCTGCTGCCTGGCACTGGCTGCTCCAGGTAAGTTTATCATTAACTAGGATCCCCAAGTCCTTCTCCCTGTCAGATTTACCCAGTGGTTTCCCGTTCAGTGTGTAATGGTGATATTGATTCCTTCTTCCCATGTGTATAACCTTACATTTATCATTGTTAAACCTCATCTGCCACCTTTCAGCCCAAGTTTCCAACTTATCCAGATCCATCTGTAGCAGAATACTATCTTCTCTTGTATTAACTGCTTTACATAGTTTTGTATCATCTGCAAATATCGATATTTTACTGTGTAAACCTTCTACCAGATCATTAATGAATATGTTGAAGAGAACAGGTCCCAATACCGACCCCTGCGGTACCCCACTGGTCACAGCGACCCAGTTAGAGACTATACCATTTATAACCACCCTCTGCTTTCTATCACTAAGCCAGTTACTAACCCATTTACACACATTTTCCCCCAGACCAAGCATTCTCATTTTGTGTACCAACCTCTTGTGCGGCACGGTATCAAACGCTCTTGGATTTGGTTGAGGTGATGGTGGGTGATATAGCTCTTGGATTTTGTTAAGGTGATGGTGGGCGATATAGCTCTTGGATTTGTTTACGGTGATGGTGGGCGATATATGATCTTGGATTTGGTTAAGGTGATGGTGGGCGATATATGATCTTGGATTTGGTTACGGTGTTGGTGGGCGATATAGCTCTTGGATTTGTTTAAGGTGATGGTGCGTGATATACCTCTTGGATTTGGTTAAGGTGATGGTGGGCGATATATGATCTTGGATTTGGTTAAGGTGATGGTGGGCGATATAGCTCTTGGATTTGTTTAAGGTGATGGTGCGTGATATACCTCTTGGATTTGGTTAAGGTGATGGTGGGCGATATAGCTCTTGGATTTGTTTACGGTGATGGTGGGCGATATATGATCTTGGATTTGGTTAAGGTGATGGTGGGCGATATAGCTCTTGGATTTGTTTAAGGTGATGGTGCGTGATATACCTCTTGGATTTGGTTAAGGTGATGGTGGGCGATATAGCTCTTGGATTTATTTAAGGTAATGGTGGGCGATATAGCTCTTGGATTTATTTAAGGTGATGGTGGGCGATATAGCTCTTGGATTTGGTTGAGGTGATGGTGGGTGATATAGCTCTTGGATTTGGTTAAGGTGATGGTGGGCGATATAGCTCTTGGATTTGGTTGAGGTGATGGTGGGTGATATAGCTCTTGGATTTTGTTAAGGTGATGGTGGGCGATATAGCTCTTGGATTTGGTTAAGGTGATGGTGGGCGATATAGCTCTTGGATTTGGTTAAGGTGATGGTGGGCAATATAGCTCTTGGATTTATTTAAGGTGATGGTGGGCAATATAGCTCTTGGATTTGGTTAAGGTGATGGTGGGTATATAATGTTTGGCAATGATTAAGTTGATTGTGTGAATTATAGCACTTGGCATTGATTATTGCAATGGAGTGAAATATAGCACTCGACGTTACTTAAGATGATGGTTGGAAATATAGCATTTTCCACCATCAAACTACTAATGCCTAAAATTTTTATCTCCCTTAACCATTAAGGTGATGGATGGAGATATAATTTTTGGCATTGTTTGTGATGATGGTGGAGAATATAACACTTGACATTGGCATTGGTTAAGATGATGGTGGGAAATATAAGACTTGGCATTAATTAAGATCATGGTGTGGGATATAGCTTTTGGCATTAGCAACGCTTCAGTTGGTGGTGGGTGATATAGCTCTTAACGCAGGCAGAAAATGAACATGCATGCTAATATTATAATATTATTTTATACAGCAATGTTGTGTACTAATTGTTGTTATATGATGCTTTGTCCTAAACATGAAAACAGTTCTACATAATCTGGGACCTCACTGTTTTTTATTTTCTATAAGAAAAGGGAAAATTGGGTTGGTTACCTATAGATTTTAAGCATTTAGGACATCTGTTTCATAGGTCGAATATTTGAGATTAGAGTATGGACCACGATGTCCAGAATTGTGGTTGGTCTGGATATCGGAGTCCATACCAGTACCATGAATGTAGAAATTGTGAAAATGGCCTTATAATGAACACTTAATTATTATCGCACATTGTCTGATCCTCAAGAGATTTTATAAGGGATCTTCTTCAAGAGATCAAGGTCTCATAAGCTACCTTGTAATGGAACTTCTTCACCTGAAATGTCTCCTACTCATATATATGCACCTTATATGCTACTATGAAGAAATATCTGTCAAGACATAATTTATTTTATATTTATATGGGTCATATTTAAATATTTCACTTTGATAAAGGAATCCCCCAACCATAGGTTGATCACAGAGAGACAGCATAGGATAAACTAAAAATTGCACAGATGGTTTGGAATTGAATAATCTGTCATTGTAACGCATGGACATGCCGGGTCCTCCAAGACCTGTTCTCTACTTTGGTAAAAATGTAGGTGTCCTGATCCTCTAAAAATTCTCCTCTATTAATCCAAAATTCTTTCTTGAAGGAACTATCAGAAAATTAGTTTTCTATATCTATTTCAGCTTACAAAGTCCTGAGACTCTAGCCTACGCCCAATCCATATGATATAATGCATATGCCAATTATCACATGGGATAATAATTAGTGATGAGCGAATATACTCGCTACTCGAGATTTCCAGAGTAAGGAGTATATTCGCTCATCACTAATAATAATGCAATGTATACAGATATATAGGTATATTATGTGTTTGCCAATCGCATTTTGTTTTACATGGGACTGCAGGTAAACCCACCGCTTAATAAGTGGCATGGCGAGGTTATTTCTGCTGTTTCACATATCACAAAAACACACCTACCTGTGTAATCCACTAATCCGAGGTGCAACATGTGCTATATGCCCCCACATAACAGAATGCATACCGTAATATAGTGCACAGGTAGAAGACTGTATCAGATCACTACATAGTCCATGATCCCAGCAGCACACCTGTACATATAGGATGTGTAATATCCATGAAATCGGACTGACCTGCACAGATCCTCAAAGATGTGAAAATTGAGTTTTCTCTTCTTGTTCTCGTTCAGACATACTCCAATCCTTTTCCTGGAGTTCAGGGAAGGCATGATCACCGCACCTGCCGTCAGTCCCCACACTGTAAACCAGCTCGCCCAGGTAACACCAGTCTGCTCCAGTCACCTTTGACCTCCCTGCAGCATTCTTCCTGCTCCAGTAGGATGGGTCCACCAATGGCGGTGACTAAGGGTAGTGAGGACTAGAATACGTGTGGTTTGGGACGGGCATCTATCAGCTGATTGCCATAAATATCGATTAGTTCACAGTCACCAGGAACATGGCATATGACACTCCTCCTGATGAGGAACAGCGACAATGACTGAGCTATGGGATCAGCAGCAGAGTAGTCATATATACGGCATGGATCATATATAGATATATTTATATACGTACAGTATATTATTTATGTGCATAGAATCGATAAAGACACTTAAAAACTGACCCAAAGGAAAGCAAAGCTGTTACTGTAAAGATCCATTTTTTAATATTAAATGCAAAATTAAATCAAAACGCATGTGTTTTATATTTCATGTGTTAGCAGGTACGCGGCTGCAACAAAGCAGGCAGCGAAGAGACGGCGGTACTTAAATCAACAGCACTATATCAGGGGGTAGATCAATCGGTGAAAATAAACAAGTTATGTTACAGAAAAAATACAGTAATTCAGAAGAACTGTATATTGACACAATGCGTTTTACACACTATCGTTCTATTACTACCATTAAGTAACTGTTATCGTCAGCGATGTCTTAGTCCTAATACCCCCCAACCTCAAGGGCGTCACCGTCACTACTGGGCCTGTCACCGGCATCATTCTATAGGCAACACTAAACGCCACACGGACCCTAACGGGAGTCACCGATGACCGTTCTCAGAATCATCCTTACCCCACGAGGCGAGATCCTGCATGGAGCCCCAGACTGAGGAAAATTGACAGTCATCTTGTGTTTCTTCCATTTTCTAATAATTGTGCAAACAAGAATCGACCATGTTGGATTCTAACATTCCCAATTAACCTTAGACACCCAATAGACAGCTGGGCAGGTCTAGGGACATCTTTGGCTTTGAAAAAAAATGTCAATAAATCAAGTGTGATGGTCTTCAAAGATCTTCACTCCCTCTCAGCTGCAAGCATGTTTGTGATATAGGACCTGTGAATATCTGCGCAAACTTCAGACATGATTTTGATGTTGGCAGCATAGACGCTAGAAGACGAATACTACAGCTTAGCTCCATCATGACCAGAGCTTCTTTCGGTTTTGCATTTTCGTTTTACGCTCCCCTCATCCCAGAGCCATAACTTTTTCCGTCAATATGGTCATGTGAGGGCTTATTTTTTGCGGCATGAGTTGTACTTTTGAACGACATCATTTGTTTTATCATGTCGTGTGCTAGAAAACGGAAAAAAATTCCAAGTGCTGGGAAATTGCAAAAAAGGGCAATCCCCCACTTCTTTTTTGTTTGGTTCACTAGATGCTAAAACTGAGCTGCCATTATGATTCTCCAGGTCATTACGAGTTCATAGACACCAGACATGGCTAGGTTCTTTTTTATCTAAGTGGTAAAATTTTTTTCCAAAGTTTGCTAAAAAAAATTGCGCCATTTTGCAATACCACTAGCATCTCCATTTTTCGTGATCTAGAGTTGGGTGAGGGCTTATTTTTTGCGTGCCAGGCTGACGTTTTTAGTGATACTATTTTGGTGCAGATACGATGTTTTGATCGCCCGTTATTGCATTTTAATGCAATGTCGCGGCGACCAAAAAAACGTAATTCTGACATTTTGACTTTTTCTCACTACGCCATTCAGCGATCAGGCTAATCCTTTTTTTTTATTGATAGAACGGGCAATTCTGAACACAGAGATACCACATATGTGTATGTTTGATTTTATTTTTATTGTTTTATTTTGAATGGAGCAAAGGGGGGTGATTTTAACTTTTTTTATATATTTTTAAACACATTTTTTTTTACTTTTGGCATGCTTCAATAATCTCCATAGGGGACTAGAAGCTGTCATAGCCTGATTTTCTGTGCTACATAGAGGCGATGGTTAGATCGCCTCTATGTAGTAGAATTCCTGACTTGCTATGAGCGCTGACCACTGGGTGGCCCTCACAGCAATCCGGCACTGACAACCATAGAAGTCTCCAGGAGACCTCGGGTTGACATTTCGACACACTGGTGACTTGCGATAGTGTGAAGCAGGTCACTGATGTGCGTATTTTCAGAGCGACTGCTGGAAGTGCCATTTAAATGCCACTGTCACGCTGCTGCAATGCCGGTAGGTGCAAGCTCCACAAGATGGCTATAGAGTAGAAGGAGGGCTGCACCTAGACAAAGCAGACCTGTCGTGCAGCAGCGAGGCTACCACTAGGTGGCAGCAGGAAAGTCAAACAAGCCAGGTAGATATAGTCAGTAGCGCGGTACCAAAGGAATAGGAAAAACACAGAGTCAGAGACAAGCCAAAAGGTCAATACTAGTCAGGAGCGGATTGAAGGCAGAATCAGGTCAGCGTACAAGCCAAGTCAAAACCAGGGAGTAAACACGTAAAAGTGAAACACTGAGTTAAGACTGGGATTGGAGAAAACAGAGTTCAGGCAGCTAACGCAGCAGGACAAGTCGGGATATACCAGAGTCAGCTACACACGCCGTAGGCTGAGAAAAGTTAACTCCTGACATGATGAGACCTGGAAAATGGAAGACAGTACTCAAAACCCGGTCTGGATCATGACAGCCGCTGTCTGTGTTTGACAGCAGCATTTAACTAGTTAATAGCCAAGGGTGGATCGCGACTCCACCCACGGCTATTGTGGGCACATGTTAGCTGTTCAAAACAGCTGACATGTCGCTGGAAAGTTGTGGGCTCACCGCCGGAACCCACATCAAAGGGAGGGAGTCCGACATTGGTGTATTGTAGTGAAATATGTATAGATATATATGTGTGTAGGGAAATATGTATAGGTTTATATGTGTAACCAGCAGTAGTTTATCATCTGTCCTGAAACTGCAGGTCTCACAAAGGTCACAACATATGTATCTTTGAGAAGGCAGTCTACTGTCTCCAATCTCGCCAGGGGGTCTTGCTGGGAACCAGGAAGAAGGGGAAACATTTCACACCTTCTAGCTCTTTTGAAGAGAGATGTCAATTACAGCCTGATGCTATCTGTCTGTGGGAAACTTTACACCAAGAATTTCAGAGAAATTAATATATTCATTGGTGGAGTGGCCATGGGCCAATGAAAAAACAATCAATTATAATATCAACCTGAGAAGTTGGTCTAGAAATCTGACCTCCAGAGTGACTCTAGAAATCAGGCCTGTATACATACAGTGGGGCAAAAAAGTATTTAGTCAGTCAGCAATAGTGCAAGTTCCACCACTTAAAAAGATGAGAGGCGTCTGTAATTTACATCATAGGTAGACCTAAACTATGGGAGACAAACTGAGAAAAAAAAATCCAGAAAATCACATTGTCTGTTTTTTTTTTACAATTTATTTGCATATTATGGTGGAAAATAAGTATTTGGTCAGAAACAAACAATCAAGATTTCTGGCTCTCACAGACCTGTAACTTCTTCTTTAAGAGTCTCCTCTTTCCTCCACTCATTACCTGTAGTAATGGCACCTGTTTAAACTTGTTATCAGTATAAAAAGACACCTGTGCACACCCTCAAACAGTCTGACAATATGAGTTTCCATATTTTTATACCTTTTTCTTTATTGTAAGCACTGTACCTTTTTGTAGTAAAGCATAAAACTTTAACAAGTTGAACGTTGCTTGTTCTAAAGAAGCCATAGCCTTAAAGTATTTGATCCTTATGATTGGCAGAAAGTATTAGTAATATTTCCGGGACTCATTGCCCGTGTGTTTGGTGAGTGGTGGCAGCATGTATGAGCAGGTGTGTGGCCTGGGTCAGTGTGTGATTTATGCTCCCATTACAGCATAGAACAGAGGTTGAATGCTGGACTGAGGGAGGGGAGATAGATTAACCCTTGCAGGGGCAGCCCCAAGTCACGTGCTGAGAGCGGATCCGTGGCAATTGGTGGCAGCACGATGGGATCCGTGACACGTACTATTACGCCCGATGTCGGAAAAGGATTAAAGTGTTCCTACCAATGGCAGTAAAACTACCTATGATGGTCCTGCTGTCAGCAAGTCCAACAGTGACCCTCTCTACCTTCACACAGATTCTTAAAGACCAATATCTTGGAGGCCTTCACTTTTGGGTTCAACTTGTACATAACTCATGGATCTTAGATTTGTCTCGTGCTGTAGCAGAGCAGGCATGAAAATTTGATTGTTTTGCATTCAGGGTCCTTCTTATGACCATATCGTGTTTTCGTGTCTTCTGCCTATAGATTATGGTACCTGTATTTGGAAATCCATACTACTAAACCATCAGCTGTGGAAAGCCAATTCCCTTGGAAGCACTATTTCATACCGAGTAGTAGTATGTTGGGTCACCTCCATAGTATTTCCTACATACAGTGGGGAAAATAAGTATTTGATACATTGCTGACGCCCCCGGAAGAAGCAGGCGGCGAAACGCGCGTCGGGGTGAGGGGACGCCGGGACCATCCACACCTCAGGTAATTATTAACCTCCATATTCTGCCATATATTTCTATATTATCAGTTGCATACTAGGTAAAAGCATTGGCGTGCATACTGAAGGAGATTATGTGATTATGTGATTATCCTTGGAGATAGACCTCCCACATCTCTGATTGAGATTTAGGCATAAGACTGCTGGTAGAATTTTCTCTTGATATTTTGAGCCTGATTATTTATTTATTTTTTGGTAAAGTGTCAGGTTGCTGTTTTTGGAAATAAATAAGTTTATAAAGGTCTTTCATATAAATAATTATGTATTGTTAACACTCTATACCACCAATTTGTGGATAAAAAAATAGTTTCTGAAAATTGTCTGTAAAAATTGTTTGTATTTAAATTGTGGACCTTTTGGTGTGTGGGGAATAATCTGGCGTCCCCTAAACGGCATTTTGCTTTTTTATTATTGTTTTTTATGGTTGTTTATTGGTTTTTTTTTGGTTTGACTAATAAAAATTGATGATTTTCTCTGTACGGATTGGGATCTCTTCTTTGTCCTGTACATTTAATAATGTGGGATATGTTGTCATGTTTTGATGAAGTGCCCTAGAAATTATTGGACACTTGTTGATTTGCTTACATTGCTGATTTTGCAAGTTTCCTGCCCTACAAAGAATGGAGAGGTCTGTAATTTTTATCGTAGGTACATTTCAACTGTGAAAGACAGCATCTAAGAAAAGAAAAAAAGAAAATCACATTTTATGATTTTTAAATAATTTAATTGCATTTTATTGCATGAAATAAGTATTTGATCACCGGCCAACCAGCAAGAATTTTAGCTCTCATAGACCCATTAGTTTTTGTTTAAGAAGCCCTCCTGCTCTGCACTCAGTACCTGCATTAATTGCACCTGTTTGAACTTGTTACATGTATACAGTAAAAGACACCTGTCCACACACACTCAATCACACCCACAACCTCTCCACCATGGCCAAGACCAAAGAGCAGTCTAAGGACACCAGGGACAAAATTGTAGGCCCGCATAATCCTGGGATGGGCTACAGGACAATAATCAAGCAGATTGGTGAGTGTAATGCTCACGCCCAGACTGGATGGCGTGTATGTGGTATCTTGGCCCCACTGTGCCACAAACCAGACTACCCTGGAAGGGGATGACTAAGCAGCTGCCTTGGTGCTCACTGGAGCCTCTGATGGTGAGGTCAGGCTTGTGCGGCAGGTACCAGCTAGCAGGTACCACTCCAGGGTGGTGTCTGGCTGTGGCTGCTGATCCCACTTTGGGACGGAACACTGGCAGGCAGGCGGGCATGGCTGAGACACTGGCAGGCAGGCGGGCACGCTGAGACACTGGCAGGCAGGCGGACACAGCTGAGACACTGGCAGGCAGGCGGGCTCGGCTGACACACTCGTAGGCGGGCACGGCTGAGACACTGGCAGGCGGGCACGGCTGAGACACTGGCAGGCGGGCACGGCTGAGACACTGGCAGGCAGGCGGGCTCGGCTGACACACTGGTAGGCGGGCACAGCTGAGACACTGGCAGGTGGGCACGGCTGAGACACTGGCAGGCAGGCGGGCTCGGCTGACACACTGGTAGGCGGGCACAGCTGAGACACTGGCAGGTGGGCACGGCTGAGACACTGGCAGGCGGGCACGGCTGAGACACTGGCAGGCGGGCATGGCTGAGACAGAAGTGACAGGAACTGACTCGGAAGGCTCAGGAGCACGGGTAGGTGTGAGTGGTATATGGGAACAGTTAGAGACCGGCACACACTGGAGGAGCAGAGACTGATTCGGGAAGGACAGGAACACAGATGGGTGTGAGTGGTATATGGGAACAGGTAGGGACCTGTTCAGACTGGAGGAGCAGGGACTGATTCAGGGAGAACAGAAATATGGACAAGTATGGATGGTACATGGGAACTGGTACGAGCCTATTCAGACTAGAGAGCAGAACCGCAGGGTGCGGTGCAAGGCAGAACCGCAAGGTGCAGAGCGGCGCTGCAAGGTGTGGAGCAAAAAGTGGAGCAGAACCGCAGGGTGCAGAGCAAAGAGTGAAGGAGAGCCGCAGGGTGCGGAGCACAGAAGGGAGGAGAGCCGCAGGGTACAGAGCAAAGAGCGACGTAGAGCCGCCGGATGTAGAGCACAGCCACAGGGTGCGGAGCAGAGAGCAGGGCAGAGCCACAGGGTGCATTGCAAGGAGCAGATATGCAAGGTGTGGAGCAAAGAGCAGAGCGGAGCCGCAAGGTGCGGAGCAAAGAGCAGAGTGGAGCAGCAAGGTGTGGAGTAAAGAGCAGAGTGGAGCAGCAAGGTGCGGAGTAAAGAGCAGAGCCGCAAGGTGCGGAGTAAAGAGCAGAGCCGCAAGGTGCGGAGTAAAGAGCAGAGTGGAGCAGCAAGGTGCGGAGTAAAGAGCAGAGCCGCAAGGTGCGGAGTAAAGAGCAGAGCCGCAAGGTGCGGAGTAAAGAGCAGAGTGGAGCCGCAAGGTGCGGAGTAAAGAGCAGAGTGGAGCCGCAAGGTGCGGAGCAAAGAGTGGAGCAGAGCTGCAGGGTGCGGAGCAAAGAGCGGAACTGCTGGAGGCGGAGCCAAGAGCAGAACCACAAGAGGAGGAGCAAAGACAAGAGCCACAAGAGGAGGAGCAAAGAGCCGAGCGAGTAAACACAAAGAAACACACAGCGGAATAGGAATAACTACAAACGGACACAGGTATAGGACTAAGTTCAGACAAGGTCACGAACGGGACAAGGCACAGAAACAAGGACTGAGACCAGGGTACGACGCCCCACTAGGTGGCAGTAAGGCGAAACAAAGGACACGGCACAGGCCAGGGTACAAAGCCCCAGGGCCGCCATCAGGGCATGACGGCCGTGACTGGCGTATGGGGCCTGTGGGCAGAGGGGGCCCGCATCGGGCCCCGTCTCATCTACTCACCGGGCCCCTACCGGAAGCCGCAGGCTAACCGGGCCCTTAGCGCCGACGCTGCAGCTGTTTAAAGCTATTGACGTGCGGGCCCGCACGTCAATAGTTAACAGCCGCCAGCCAATCTGAGGCTGGCAGCTGACGTCAGCCGCAGCGTGCGTGCATGTCGCCGGCGTCTGACATCATTGTCAGTCGCCGGCGAGTGAACGCTGCAGCTGCGTGGAGATAGAGAACTTCGCCCGCCGCAGGAGCACGGCCAGGTAAGAAGAACTTCTTTTTTTTCTTGAGCGCGGCGATCCGGGGGGCGCAGGGAAGAACGCTGGACACAGGGGCAAAAAGCTGGACACAGATGGGGCAGAGTGCTGGACAGAGATGGGGCAGAGTGCTGGACAGAGATGGGGCAAAAAGCTGGACAGAGATGGGGCAGAGTGCTGGACAGAGATGGGGCAGAGTGCTGGACAGAGATGGGGCAGAGTGCTGGACAGAGATGGGGCAGAGTGCTGGACAGAGATGGGGCAAAAAGCTGGACAGAGATGAGGGCAGAGTGCTGGACAGAGATGGGGCAAAAAGCTGGACAGAGATGAGGGCAGAGTGCTGGACAGAGATGGGGCAGAGTGCTGGACAGAGATGGGGCAGAGTGCTGGACAGAGATGGGGCAAAAAGCTGGACAGAGATGAGGGCAGAGTGCTGGACAGAGATGGGGCAGAGTGCTGGACAGAGATGGGGCAGAGTGCTGGACAGAGATGGGGCAGAGTGCTGGACAGAGATGGGGCAGAGTGCTGGACAGAGATGGGCAGAGTGCTGGACAGAGATGGGGCAAAAAGCTGGACAGAGATGGGGGCAGAGTGCTGGACAGAGATGGGGCAGAGTGCTGGACAGAGATGGGGCAGAGTGCTGGACAGAGATGGGGCAGAGTGCTGGACAGAGATGGGGCAGAGTGCTGGACAGAGATGGGGCAGAGTGCTGGACAGAGATGGGGCAGAGTGCTGGACAGAGATGGGGCAGAGTGCTGGACAGAGATGGGCAGAGTGCTGGACGGAGATGGGGCAGAGTGCTGGACAGAGATGGGGCAGAGTGCTGGACAGAGATGGGGCAGAGTGCTGGACAGAGATGGGGCAGAGTGCTGGACAGAGATGGGGCAGAGTGCTGGACAGAGATGGGGCAGAGTGCTGGACAGAGATGGGCAGAGTGCTGGACAGAGATGGGGCAGAGTGCTGGACAGAGATGGGGCAGAGTGCTGGACAGAGATGGGGCAGAGTGCTGGACACAGATGGGGCAGAGTGCTGGACACAGATGGGGCAGAGTGCTGGACACAGATGGGGCAGAGTGCTGGACACAGATGGGGCAGAGTGCTGGACACAGATGGGGCAGGATTGGACACAGATGGGGCAGAGTGCTGGACACAGATGGGGCAGGATTGGACACAGATGGGGCAGAGTGCTGGACACAGATGGGGCAGAGTGCTGGACACAGATGAGGCAGGATTGGAAACAGATGGGGCAGAGTGCTGGACACAGATGGGGCAGGATTGGACACAGATGGGGCAGAGTGCTGGACACAGATGGGGCAGGATTGGACACAGATGGGGCAGAGTGCTGGACAGAGATGGGGGCAGAGTGCTGGACAGAGATGGGGCAGAGTGCTGGACAGAGATGGGCAGAGTGCTGGACAGAGATGGGGCAAAAAGCTGGACAGAGATGAGGGCAGAGTGCTGGACAGAGATGGGGCAGAGTGCTGGACAGAGATGGGGCAGAGTGCTGGACAGAGATGGGGCAGAGTGCTGGACAGAGATGGGGCAGAGTGCTGGACAGAGATGGGCAGAGTGCTGGACAGAGATGGGGCAAAAAGCTGGACACAGATGGGGCAGAGTGCTGGACAGAGATGGGGCAGAGTGCTGGACAGAGATGGGGCAGAGTGCTGGACAGAGATGGGGCAGAGTGCTGGACAGAGATGGGGCAGAGTGCTGGACACAGATGGGGCAGAGTGCTGGACAGAGATGGGGCAGAGTGCTGGACAGAGATGGGGCAGAGTGCTGGACAGAGATGGGGCAGAGTGCTGGACAGAGATGGGGCAGAGTGCTGGACAGAGATGGGGCAGAGTGCTGGACAGAGATGGGCAGAGTGCTGGACGGAGATGGGGCAGAGTGCTGGACAGAGATGGGGCAGAGTGCTGGACAGAGATGGGGCAGAGTGCTGGACAGAGATGGGGCAGAGTGCTGGACAGAGATGGGGCAGAGTGCTGGACAGAGATGGGGCAGAGTGCTGGACAGAGATGGGCAGAGTGCTGGACAGAGATGGGGCAGAGTGCTGGACAGAGATGGGGCAGAGTGCTGGACAGAGATGGGGCAGAGTGCTGGACACAGATGGGGCAGAGTGCTGGACACAGATAGGGCAGAGTGCTGGACACAGATGGGGCAGAGTGCTGGACACAGATGGGGCAGAGTGCTGGACACAGATGGGGCAGGATTGGACACAGATGGGGCAGAGTGCTGGACACAGATGGGGCAGGATTGGAAACAGATGGGGCAGAGTGCTGGACACAGATGGGGCAGAGTGCTGGACACAGATGAGGCAGGATTGGAAACAGATGGGGCAGAGTGCTGGACACAGATGGGGCAGGATTGGACACAGATGGGGCAGAGTGCTGGACACAGATGGGGCAGGATTGGACATAGATGGGGCAGAGTGCTGGAAACAGATGGGGCAGAGTGCTGGACACAGATGGGGCAGAGTGCTGGACACAGATGAGGCAGGATTGGAAACAGATGGGGCAGAGTGCTGGACACAGATTGGGCAGGATTGGAAACAGATGGGGCAGAGTGCTGGACACAGATTGGGCAGGATTGGAAACAGATGGGACAGAATGGAGACAGATGGGGCAGGATGGATATGATGGAGACAGATGGGGCAGGATGGGGAGATCATATGGGGCAGAATGGATACTCATGAGGGCAGGATGGGAGAACATATGGCTGGAGCCTGGAATGAGACACACGGGGGCTAGGATGGAGAATATTATTACCATAGGGGCTAATTAAGGGATATTATTATTGCAGTGATGCATTTATTTTATTTTTTGAGTATACTGTTTTAAATGGGGGGCGGTCCTGTTACTGTGTAGAGTGATACTATGTCGCCTTCTTCATGAGGTGTAATGTAGAGGCTGGGAAAATTAAGTAATGTATTCTACAAGCGGAACTCGAGATAACTGTGTTATTTCCTGCAGAGATGAGTCCTGGCTGGATGAATTGATGGCGGTCTGTGCTGGATGAAAGATGAAGGACTTCACCTAGAGATGTCACTGGTGAGTCAGTGTTACCTATACACTGACACTATACACTGTATACTATATACAGAGCTCCTGTGTACAATGTCACCAGTGATCACTGTATTACACTGCTTACTAAGTATAGATCTCCTGTGTATAATGGCACTGATGGTGATAGTATTGTGGAGGTTTTTTTTATTACTGATCAGTATTGTAGTATTCAGTCACTATGTGGTGGTAATATGTGGTCTGGTCATGATGCGGTGGTATTTGTTCCTTGTATTTTATATTATTCGATCACTGTGGTGGTAATATGTCATCTGGTCATGGTGTTGTGGTATTTGTTCCTTGTATGTAGTATTATAGGTCATTTTAAAAATTGAAAAATAAATAAAAATATACCTAAATTGTATTGCATATTTTAACAAATATTTAATAGGATACAGCAGAGTAGGGCCCGGCCAAAAGTGTCTACCGTGTTATGGTGGCGGCTTAACCCCTTCATGACCATGGGATTTTTAATTTTTCCGTGTTCGTTTTTCACTCCCCTCCTTCCCAGAGCCATAACTTTTTTATTTTTCTTTCAATTTGGCCATGTGAGGGCTTATTTTTTGCGGGACGAGTTGTACTTTTGAACGACATCATTGGTTTTAGCATGTTGTGTACTAGAAAACGGGAAAAAAAATCCAAGTGCGGTGAAATTGCAAAAAAAGTGCAGTCCCACACTTGTTTTTTGTTTGGCTTTTTTGCTAGGTTCACTAAATGCTAAAACTGACCTGATATTATGATTCTCCAGGTCATTACGAGTTCGTAGACACCTAACATGACTAGGTTATTTTTTATCTAAGTGGTGAAAAAAAATTCCAAACTTTGCTAAAAAAAAAAAAAAAAAATTGCGCCATTTTCCGATACTCGTAGCGTCTCCATTTTTCGTGATCTGGGTAGGTTGAGGGCTTATTTTTTGCATGCCGAGATTACATTTTTAATGATAGCATTTCGGTGCAGATACGTTCTTTTGATCGCCCGTTATTGCATTTTAATGCAATGTCGCGGCGACCAAAAAAACGTAATTCTGGTGTTTCGAATTTTTTTCCCGCTACGCTGTTCAGCGATCAGGTTAATGCTTTTTTTTAATTGATAGATCGGGCGATTCTGAGCGCGGCGATACCAAATATGTGTAGATTTGATATTTTTTTTATTGATTTATTTTGATTGGGACGAAAGGGGGGTGATTTAAACTTTTATATTTTTTTTATTTTTTTAACATTTTTTTCAACTTTTTTTTTTTACTTTTTTACTTTGGCACAATGCGATCGGCTCTGCTACATAGCAGCGATCTGATGATCGCTGCTATGTAGCAGAAATGGAGGTGTGCTGTGAGCGCCGACCACAGGGTGGCGCTCACAGCCACCGGCGATCAGTAACCATAGAGGTCTCAAGGACCTCTATGGTTACAATGGAGACGCATCGCCGACCCCCGATCATGTGACGGGGGTCGGCGATGACGTCATTTCCGGCCGCCCGGCCGGAAGCGGTAGTTAAATGCCGCTGTCTGCGTTTGACAGCGGCATTTAACTAGTTAATAGGTGTGGGCAGATCGCGATTCTGCCCGCGCCTATTACGGGCACATGTCAGCTGTTCAAAACAGCTGACATGTCCCGGCTTTGGTGCGGGCTCACCGCGGAGCCCTGCATCAAAGCAGGGGATCTGACCTTGGACGTACTATCCCGTCCGAGGTCAGATAGGGGTTAAAAAATCTTTTGGCCAAAACAAAAGCTGCCGGCTATATGTGTGATCTGGTGATGGGAACTGTTAATGTGTGATAGGTGAGAAGTGGAGTTTTTCCAAGAGAGAGCGGTGGGACTGTGGACAGTTCGAGGGGTGGAGCCTGGAGGCGGGGCTGGGGTGGAGCCTGGGCGGAGTCTCAAGGGGGCCCCGAAAATTTTGCCAGTGTGGGGCCCCAAAATTTCTAGTTTCAGCCCTGCAAAGCCCCACTGGGTGGCTGACACAAGAGAAACACAGGCACAGGCCAGGGTACAAAGCCCCACTGGGTGGCTGACACAAGAGAAATAGCGAGATGGGACCTGGCACCTCAGGAGCAAGACATTCACTGAGGAAGGAAGTTGCTCAGGCATTCCCCTAGGGGTGGGAATGCCTTAAGTACCTGATACCTCTTGGCAATTGGCTGAGGACAACTTAGGAGAATGCACACAGTTTCAATAAAAGTTTGGGATAACCGGGACCACCCCCTATGCACACAGCCAGGAAGTATGCAGAGAGCATGCAGGAGACAAGAGGCACACAGCATGGAGCCGGCAGAAGACAGAAATCACAGCATGGCCCGGAGTAGTGAGTAAATTGGTGTGTAAGGCAGGTGGGGGATAGGCGGCCATGCAGTGATGCTGGCAGGGTTGTTACAGTGAGAAAGCAACAACTGATGGCAGAATCATTAGAAAATGGAAGAAACACAAGATGATTGTCAGTTTTTCTCAGTATGGAGCTCCATACAGGATCTCGCATCGTGGGGTAAGGATGATTCTGAGAAAGGTCAGGAAAGCCCAGAACTACACAGGAGGACCTGGTCAATGACCTGAAGAGAGCAGGTACCACAGTCTCAAACATTACCGTTAGTAACAGACTATGCCGTCATGGATTAAAATCTAACAGGGCACGCAACAAGGTACCCACACTCTCGTCAGTACACGTCCTGGCCCGTTTGACGTTCGCCATTGACCATCTGAATGATCCAGAGCATGCATGGAAGGTCATGTGGTCAAGTGAGACCAAAATAAAACTTTTTGGTATCAACTCCACTCACCGTGTTTGGAGGAAGAACAAGGATAACTATAACACCAACAATACCAACCCAACCATGAAGCATGGTGGGGGAAAAATCATACTTTGTGTGTGCTTTTCTGCAAAGTGGACAGGCTGACTGCAGTGTATTGAAGGGAGGATGGATGGGGTCATGTATCGTGAGATTTTGGCCAACAACCTCCTCTCAGTAAGAGCATTGAAGATCCAGCATGACAATAACTCAAAACACACAGCCATGGCAACTAAGGAGTGACTTTGTAAGAAGCATTTCAAGGTCCTGGACTGGCCTAGCCAGTCTCCAGATCTAAAACCAATAGAAAATCTTTGTAGGGAGCTGAAACACAATGCTGCCCAGCGACAGTTACGAAACCTGAAAGATCTGGAGCAGATCTGTATGGAGGAGGGGGCCAAAATCCCTGCTGCAATGTGTGCAAACCTGGTCAAGAACTACAGGAAACGTCTGACTTCTGTAATTGCAAACAAAGGTTTCTGTACCAAATATTAAGTTCCATTTTTCTATTGTATCAAATACTTATTTAATGCAATCAAATGCAAATTAATTATATAAAAATCATACAATGTGATTTTCTGTATTTTTTTTTTATTCTGTCTCTCACAGGTGAAGTGTACCTACTATAAAAATTACAGACCTCTCCATTCTTTGTAGGTGGGAAAACTTGCAAAATTGTCAGAGTATCAAAAACTTATTTTCCCCACTGTAACTTCTACTTAAAATAAATGTTCACATTCATAACAATGAAGTCTAATGATACTGTCTTGGGTCAAGAGAATTGGCTTCTAGAGGTTTCCCTCCAGCTGATGCATTTTCATGACGTTAGCATGAGGCCATGTGTCCTGTTTCATGAAAACACCCTGAGCTAATACTCATTGTGCGGAGAGGTATGCACAGACGGATTGCAGTTGTACAGGCTGTAGTTGGTATTGAGACCTGTAGATCAATCCCGTCAGTACAGCTAACAAGTCATAGTAAGGGCTTCGCTACTCTAACATCAACGAGTGAAATAAAGGGGTGTCTGCTTTTATTCAATCCTTCTGTATTTTAAAGGTCTCCTGATGATAAGTGATTTCAGAGTTTCCAACTGCTAGGATCTTCAGCGATCAGATGTAATTTTTGCTAAGTATTCGATTTTCCTGCAGCGCCACCACAGGACAAAGAAAGTATTACATACAAGTGCTTCTCACTAAGTTAGAATATCATCAAAAAGTTAATTTATTTTAGTTTCTCAAAACAGAAAGTGAAACTCATATATTCTATAGAGTCATTACAGACAGAGTGATCTATTTCAAGTGTTTATTTCTGCTAATGTTGATGATTATGACTTACAGTCAATGAAAACCCAAAAGTTATTTTCTCGGTAAATTAGAATACTTTATAACACCAGCTTGAAAAATGATTTTAAAATCCGAAATGTTGGCTTACTGAAATGTATGTTTAGTAAATGCACTCAATACTTGGTCGGGCTCCTTTTGCATCAATAACTGCATCAATGTGGCATGGCATGGAGGCGATCAGCTAGTGGCGCTGCTGAGGGGTTATGGAAGCCCAGGTTGCTTTGATGGCAGCCTTCAGCTCGTCTGCATTGTTGGGTCTGGTGTCTCTCATCTTCCTCTTGACAATACTCTGTAGATTCTCTATACAGTGATACTGTTGTTTCTTAACCAGGTATTGGTACTTTTGGCAGTGTGGACAGGGGCCATGTCCTGCTGGAGAATCACATTTCCATCTCCATAAAGCTTGTGGGCAGAGGGAAGCATGAAGTGCTCTAAAATGTCCTGTAGACGGGTGCGCTGACTTTGGTCTTGATAAAACACAGTGGACCTACACCAGCAGATGACATGGCTCCCCAAACCATCACTGATTGTGGAGACTTCACACTAGACCTCCAGCAGCTTGGATTGTGGCCTCTCCACTCTTCCTCCAGACTCTGGGACCTCGACCTCCAAATGAAATGCAAAATTACTTGTGAAAACAACACCTTGGACCACTGACAACAGTCCGGTTCTTTTTCTCCTTGGCCCAGGTAAGACGCTTCTGGCGTTGTCTACTGGTCATGAGTGGCTGACACAAGGAATGTGACACTTGTAGCCCATGTCCTGGACACGTCTGTGTGGGGTGGCTCTTGAAGCAATGACTCCAGCAGCAGTCCACTCCTTGTGAATCTCCAGCAAATTTTTGAATGGCCTTTTCTTAACAATCCTTTCAAGGCTGCGGTTATCCCGGCTGATTGTGCACCTTTTTCTACCACACTTTTTCCTTCCACTCCACTCTCCATTAATATGCTTGGATACAGCACTCTGTGAACAGCCAGCTACTTCAGCAATGACTTTTTGTGGCTTCCCCTCCTTGTGCAGTGTGTCAATGACTTCGGGACATCTGTCAAGTCAGCAGTCTTCCCCATGATTTTGGAGCTACTGAAACAGACTAAAAGACTTTTATAAACACTTAGGAAGCCTTTCCAGGTGTTTTTTGTTAATTATTCTAATTTACAGAGATAATGACTTTTGCGTTTTCATTGGCTGTAAGCCATAATAGTCAACATTAACAGAACTAAACACGTGAAATAGATCACTCTGTTTGTAATGACTCTATATAATATATGGGTTTTACTTTATCTATTGAAGAACTGAAATAAATTCACTTTTTGATGAAATTCTAATTTTGTGAAAAGCACCTGTACTTTCATTGTAATCAGTGGGCTGCATGTCTTTTGCTTCTAACCAATCACTGATATGACTAATCAAAAGAGATCCTGATAGATGACCCCCCACAATTAATTTTTCACATTTTCTAAACCAGACGACCCCTTCTACAACTTTGTTCCCGCAATGACTATGGCCATCAACTATAGTTCATATGTTTGGTGACTGAAACCAAATGAGACGACGAACACAAAAGGCTGTAATGTATGCTGTTATCAAGAGCAAATATATGACACAAGGGCAGGCGGGGCGGCGGTCCACCTAGTATTCAGAATTTATAGATTGAAAAATAATCACCAGACAGCATTTGCCTATTGTTATAAAATAATGAGATGAGGTAAGAGGAGATAAGGTGCAGTAAGCCGCAGAGGTCACAAAACAACGTAAAGGGGCTACTGTGTCCCACCCTGTACATTGCTTATAGCCGGCAAGCATCGGAGCAGAAAACAGCTGCGAGTGATAAACTGTTTAGTCCCTGAGAACCCCTTCATGTTGTCTATTAACCATCAATCAGTGTTAGCCAAATGCTCATTGGGGTTAAAGTTATTTCTCTTAGATCCACTTATACACATGTATGCTCAGTTTGGCCAGGAATGCATGTGTATTGAATAGACAGAGTAAGTCACTGTCAGACAACTCTAAGGGCATCTTATATCCCATGAGAACAAAAAGATTGGACATGTTGAAATCTAACATGCACAATTATTTTTTTCCCAAACGTCTGCCATTTGGATACATATTGGATCATCGTCGAGTTCTGCTTCAAGTGACATACATTTAATGTGTATGGGCACGAGTAAAAGGAAGCACTTATTCTGTTTTTAACCATAAACATTATGGTATCAACAACTGGTAAGTTGTGTCTTTTCCATAACTCCCATAGTCAAAAACAGTGTAAGCAGAACACATGCTCAGCCTCCTCTTTCATTTTTTCTTTTCTTCATTGCTGTCACGGTTCCATCCCTTAGTGTGTCTGGGATGCAGTTACTGACAGTTCAGTCATCCAGTCTGGTGCAGGGGCGTGCTGAGCTGTCAGTGAGACTGGGAGGCTGTCTCCAGGTGTTCAGTGTCCCAGGTAATTGCCAGGCTACTTAACCAGGTTACTACTCCCAGACCTCTGCCAGTCGTACATTCAGCTACTGTGTGGTTTGTCTCTCTGTGTATTGTGTTCTGATTGTAGATCTTTCGTTGCCTGACATTGGACCTCGTTTTGTCTGTTTAACCCCATTGTTCTGATCCGCTATCTTCCTGGTATTTTGACCTCGAAACATTACCTGACTACGGCTTTGTCTCTTCCTTCTGTCCATGACGTACCCTCCTGACTTCTGACCTCTGACTCTTTCACTATTCCGTCTCACGGTTTGGCCATGAGAAGTGACTCAGTGTGACAATTGCTCTCCTTTTAAAGCATTTTGAATGACAACACTGTTGTGAATTCTGTGGCTGAATTCACTCCTGTGGTCACAAGTGGTACTGCAGCTTCTGAGCTTCCTCCCTCAGGTGTTCTGGTGAGCTCGTTAACTGCTTCATTACTTAACTCCGCCTGATGCTGCTATCCTTGCTCCTTGTCAATGTTTCAGTGTTGGATCTGAGCTTCTCCTGATTGTTCCTGTGACCTGCTGCTCTGTATAGCTAAGTGCTTTTTGCTTTTTTGTTGCTTTTTTTCTGTCCAGCTTGTCTTTTGTTTTGCTGGAAGCTCTGAGACGCAAAGGGTGTACCGCCGTGCCGTTAGTTCGGCACGGTGGTTTTTTTTTGCCCCCTTTGCGTGGTTTTGCTTTAGGGTTTTTTGTAGACTGCAAAGTTCGCTTTACTGTCCTCGCTCTGTCCTAGAATATCGGGCCCCACTTTGCTGAA
Organism: Ranitomeya imitator; assembly: GCF_032444005.1. Classification (NCBI taxonomy): domain Eukaryota; kingdom Metazoa; phylum Chordata; class Amphibia; order Anura; family Dendrobatidae; genus Ranitomeya; species Ranitomeya imitator. The sequence continues at coordinate 43,122,738 of NC_091283.1, forward strand.
TCTATTTCATCCCTACGTTTTGTCTTTTCATCTTACTCACAGTCATTATATGTGGGGGGCTGCCTTTTCCTTTGGGGAATTTCTCTGGGGCAAGTCAGGCCTATTTTTCTATCTTCAGGCTAGCTAGTTTCTTAGGCTGTGCCGAGTTGCCTAGGTAGTTGTTAGGCGCAATCCACAGCCGCTTTTAGTTGTGTTTAGGATAGGATCAGGTGTGCAGTCTACAGAGTTTCCACGTCTCAGAGCTCGTTCTTGTATTTTTGGGTATTTGTCAGATCACTGTGTGCGCTCTGATAGCTAAGCACACTGTGTTTCTGGATTGCCTTCATAACACCTGTCATTAGCAAACATAACACAACACGTGCAATAGGACCCCCATGGTTCCCAAAAGTGGGAAATGTTAGCTTCACCCCAAATGGAAGTTCAAAAACCTTGGCAGAAGATATTGCATGAAATCCTACACTTTCCTGAAGGCTAGTAAAGCAATAGTAATAGTTACGTTATATTGAAGAAATTGTCATAAAAGCAATTCTCTGACAGGACAGGACCTTATGGGGCATTACTTTTGGAAAAGACGGTTTGTCTGAGGTATCCTCAATAAAATGCGGAAGAACCAGTTTTTCCTGGCCAAGGAAACGTCTATAACTGCATTTGATATCTTTAAGTCTAGAGTTTCTCGTAGGCGAACAAAATCCCTGATACCAGTGTATTCAGCTAATGCCATGTAGTGTAATTATTTAGAGGTGGTAATCACTGGATATTACCAGATATACTAGGGCAGGACAGTGGGTGCAGGGAATAGCACTTGCACCAAGACCCCGGAGCCTAGGGTGCCTCAAAGGTTCCCATATGATAACATTTTATTTGGGGACCCTAAGGTTGATTTTGCATTGGAGCCCACAAACTTCAAGTGATGCCACTGTTGTAAGGTCAAATCTCTAGTTTAGGAATTGGTACCATACGACATGGGAGTCCATAATGCCAACTTCATCCTTGCTCTCCGACCCCAAAGGTTTTTTTTTATGGAGAAAAAATAAGCACAGTTGCATCTGGGCACCAATAACACCAGGTGTAAAGAACTATTAAGAGCAGATGTCTAAATGGTGACTTTTGTGTGTAGCCCTGTATGGAAGAGCAGATCTGAATGGGGGTGAGATAGGAAACCGTTTTGCTTGGCATACTGCCTTGGTGTGATTTCAGTGGAAAAGCTTTGGTTATCATCATACCGGTAATGGAGGCTCTCGGTGTCACTACTGTGAGTGGGGAAGGAGCTGGTTGTGGCTCGCGACCCTCTCTCAGAGGTGAATGTGGCTCGTGACCCTCTTTCATTAATGGATGCGGCTCTCAAGGTCAGAAAGGTTGGGGACCTCTGCCCTTGGGCAAAAGAATCCCTGTGGGTTCCTCTTCACTTTCATTTTTTCCTCCTTGCCTTCCAAAAGCTATATCTTTTCTATTTCTGGATCTGTAAGGAGGCAGACAAGAGAGAAGACGCACACAGTTAATGCCTAGTCGAGTAACTGCAAGCGAACAGTGCCATCTGCTAGTCAAAGACTGTAGAGAAAGTGAAAGCAAACAGGATTAGAGTAGTAGTAACCCCAAGAGTGGAAGTGCATGTTCCCAGGGAAGAGATTGAAGACGGCGCTGGGTCAGGTGACAGTTGTGTCGCAGTTGCGAAATATAAAAGGCTTGGTCGGGCCGAGAAGGAGGCAGTGGGCTCCAGAGCCTGTACTGGTCAGGTCATGTGGCCGCAAAGTGGGCTTACAGCCACTAACGCCACAGAAGGGCCCGAAAGCAGTCAAAACCCGTAGAAGATCTGAGCTAAGTTGAAGACCGTGACCCGTGCCAATAGAAGACTGCAACCCGTGCCAGTAGAAGACCGTCACCTGCGCCAGTTGATGCCCATGACCCGCGCAAATAGAAGACCATGACCTCTGCCAGTAGAAGATCATGACCCACGCAAGTAGAAGACCATGATCTGGGCCAGCAGAAGACCACGACCAGAGGCAAACCAGGTTTGAGAGATGATCCGGCTGGTTCCTGTGGGCCGTTACTTCTAGCATAGACGTCCGGTACAGTGTATGGGCCAGGGCCGTGCTTCAGGGAATGAAGAAGGCCAGTGTGAAGAGCACACTGTCTACCAAGTGACTCAATTATCCAGGACTTGCAGCCCAGCAGGAAATACCGGCGACACCCAATAGAGCCACCGTAACGATTAGAGACACTTAAAAAGAATAAGACAGTGATGACCCTAGAAGATAGCTCAACGTGCGTCACTCTACAACATAAAGACACTAACCGTTGGTTAACTGCTAAATAATGGGAATGGTGTATATAATAGAACGCTGCATAGATCTGCACTTTCATAGCATCATGATATACTGTGTTGACCTCAGTATTGTATTGTGCTCACTTATATGCATATACTGTATATACTAATAGATTTTCCTTCTGTGTTAGTCAAATAAATAGCGTTGGTTGATTAACACTGTCTCCACTTTGTCTGCGCAGGTGCATCAAACCTGTTTACACCAATAAAGTTGTATCTAGTCTTGTTTTTTGCTGTACGAGCGATAGATTTTTTCTCGCTACCATTTTGGGGTCCACACGACTTTCTGATCCCCTTTTATTTTTTTGTTAGGTAAGTGACCAAAAAAAACACGGTATTAACAATCTCCTATGAAGCCCATAGAATTAGGAATATCGACATGGCAGATTTGGCGCGCCTTGTTTAACCTCCACCCATAATAATACCACAACTTTGTTAGGTGGAGGTGATGGGCATCCAAAAGCAATACCCTTACCTCGTTAAATACTGTGCACATATTCAGCAGATGCACAGTGGGACCCCCGGGTGCTGTGGGACCTTTGCTCTTGTCCGGGTTTGTTGAATGCTGGTGCTTGTCCTGGCTTTCACAATTGCAAGTGAACAGCACTGGCAGGAATACCAATAGGCAACCGATTGTTGTGCCTAAAAGGGTGCAAAACTTCTACAAAGAAACTGGCAAAGTTTCCTTATAGAAAGTATAAAAATACAAAAAAGGGAATCAGCACATCAAAAATAGTGAAAAAGTAAAGATTCTTTATTCACCAGCACCAGCTACGTTTCAGCATGTAGACAGCGCTCACATAGGTCCAGACAAGGAAACACAATCATAGCTGGTAGCAAATGGTTGGGTCACCTTCCATTACATTAAATCCACGTTTATTGACCCAGTTGCACAATTTTATCTACGAGTCGATATATCTAATCCCTCGGATTGTATTCTACAGAAAACTTGTCAACACCTTTAGCCTTGCGTTCCATATTGTTATATCTCATAGTAGATAGTACAACGAGGGAGGGCATAGTGTTATGAACCTATGGCAGTAGATGTACAGTTTTAAAATGAATTTGTCACCAGATTTTTACTACCCCACCATGATGTAAAGGAAGAAATTCTGATTCCTGTGATGGATCACTCATGGGACTGGTTGTTGCAGGTTTGATAAAATCACTGTTTTATCTGCTGCAGATCTAGCAGTGCTCTGAATGCTCAGCTCTGTATAACTCTGCCCACATGACTGATTGGTAGAAAGCAGTCTATGGTGGGGTTTTACAGAGCTCATAAATATAGAGGACTACATGTCAGTATCACTAGAAAACTGTTGATAAAACAGTGATTTTATTAAAACTACAGCAGTCAGCAAAGTGACACATCGCTGGAATAAGGGTCTCTGTCTCTTCATTATGCTGCTCTCAGATTAGGTGGCAAAAACCTGATGAAAGAGTCCCTTTAATAAACCAGGGACAATACAGAATTTGTGTCATTACCTTATGATTACACAGAACTTCTCTAGGGAGAGGTGTAGCAGTAGGAATACCGCCAAATTATGAAAGATAGGAAACAGCGGCACATACTGCAGTGTGCAGTTTATTTTATGCTACGCCAGTACCCTAACCTTGCCCACTCCTCTTTAAGTGCCTGCACGGAAATATTGCTCCTAGTGAAGCTCATTAAGGGAACCCATCACCTCGTTTTTAGCTATTAAACTGGTCCCAGTCTGCTGTTAGTGAAGCAATTTGCAGTCACGGATCAGTCAGTGTGGTTTTGAAATTATGCACACCCACAGCAGGACTGTGACTGATTGTCGTGACTGGCGCAAAGTCACGACAGCCACGCCACGTGGTAAATCGTGCGCACTGCCCATCCGCTCCCCGAGCATGGACCTTGACTCTGGGTGTACAGCCCCAGCGTCATGTCAGATGTGCACATGCGAGTCAGTGGCTACATGAGTGTAGGGGACACAGCGCCGTGGATAGCTTGATTACACCTACATGATTAGTCAATCTAATCACCTCGTCCTCAGCCATAAAAATATAAACCATACATATACATATTTGCAATAACAGAACCTGCCTCTGATTCAATTAACCCACAAGATAAAAACCGTATGGAAAAAAATTGAAACAACAGAAAAACTTCCATAAAAAAATCAATAAAAAAGAGATCAAAAGTTATATGAATCCCAAAAGGATAACAATAAAACTTGATCTTGAAAGGCAAAAAAAAAAAAAAAAACCCTCACACAGATCTATAAAAAAAAAAAAAAAGGAAAATAAAAAAAGTGTGGGTCTCAAACAAAATGACCTTGCAATCACCTCACCTCACTTGGATGAAAAGAAAAAAAGTTATGGCTCCTGGAAGAAGAGGAGGAAAAGTGTAAAAAAAACAACTGTCTGTATTTGGATATAATAAACAGCAATATAGGTGAGATGGGGAGGAGAAAATATAAAGCTGAAAATGAAGAACTTACGCTGATCAGTTGTCTCCATCTTATCCCGCAGCTCCCCCTGCTGGCCATGTCATCTCCCCAGAGCAGGCGATTTGTGTAGGCCACGTACACCTTTACACAATTAAGATTCATGACTTTTGGATATGGGATGGACCCCACTCCTTAAAACCACCATAACTACTGTAAACCTAGGTACTAAAATAAATACACAAAACACATTATTTTGGTTGTAAAAATGGCCACAGCTTTTATTCAAATCACAGGATTAAATAATCACAGTAGGAGTCAGGTGGAGTGCTAGTACATTGGGATTCACAAGTACTGCGATATCCCCAGCTGTCTGACATACAGCACCAGGACAGACAGCCATAAAGGGGCGGCACGCACTGGCTTGCCATTCAAGCAGAGCCAGTAAACTTTCAGGGCACCAATGACCCTATTATCCTCACTCCTGTGCTTAACCACTGTGCCCGCCCCTGATTGATGTTACCATTACAACGTCCTTGAGGCTGGCCACCAAAGCCGAGCCTGCTCACCACCATGAGGTTTTACATCCTCTATTAGTTAAAATGAGTCCACCTTAACTTGTCTGCAACTTCCACCTGACTCCTAAACCGCAAAGCCATGACGGGTTATAAATTCCAAGTCTCATTTGACACCTTTTTTTTTTTTTTTTTTTTTTTACAATTAAATCATTTTTGCAAACTTAAAAATTAGGAGTCCCTGCAAAAGCATTAATGGGACTAAACTTGGCAAACCCCCGACTCACAAAGAGTCATCCTACAGCGCTCAGGAGAGGAAAAAACCCCTGTGGAGGAAACCTCCAGGGAACCATGGCTGAAGGATTGCCCTTCCCTTGGGCTTAGAAGGTTGCCACAAATAATAACTCTTTATAGCCAATATACAATTGAACCTGGTACAAGATATACAATGACAAATTCAAAAATACAATAAAGCATTTATCATTATACAAGCAATAATTAAAAAGTTTAAGGACAGAGATTATAAACAGGGCGGGAGGGCGGGTAATGTTTCCTCCTGTCCATCGTGTGAGAGAAAGAGGGAGAGCCAGAGTTGCCTCCCCTATATAAGCCCCACCCTCCTCACAGTAATACACCAGGCACAAACATCTAAACTCCTTCCTCTTAAAGCAACATCACTCTTGTTTAAAATCTACACTGCAATACAAACAAAGGCTGCAGGAGTTCTCAGTCCACCCATCCCCAAGTCATGTCCACCTCCGTCTAGTCTCCGGTGGTTTCTTTCATGACTTCACAGAATTTCATAACATTTGCTGTTGGGATTGTGCTGCTATATAGTGCTCTGTCAGGCTGGTATATCCTCCATTTACAGCTTAAGGACTTCACGTTTACCGTGGGGCTGTGTAGACTTTGTCCTGTATATATGATGTCTTGCACTGTTTTATGTTTTTATTTTGCAAGTCGGCTGAGGATGCTGTGGCAATGTCCATTTTCTGGACAAAGGAACAAGCGTCTTCAGGGTGACAGCTACAGTAGAGGTATGGTGGATTTGTAAGGGCTCTACTTTACATGATCATGTTGCTCAAGTGGGTGGAATTACTTCACAGATGGCACCTGAAAACACCAAAGCGTTTACGCAATACTTTGAAATGATTGTTCCCCTCTGTATTGATGCTTCTCCTTTTCCTGCAGGCATAGGCCTCATTGTTCCCCTCTGTATTGATGCTTCTCCTTTTCCTGCAGGAATAGCAAAGGCCTGTACAAAAACCAGCCCTGTCTGTACCCTCAGGAATAATATAGGAATAGCTCTGGAGGATATCCACTAAATTAAAACATAACTTTTAATCAAAATTAATAAAAACTCGAATCCTAACAAAAACACATACATGAACAAAACAACCGTTCACTTGAGCACGGTTGTTTTGTTCATGTATGTGTTTTTGTTAGGATTCGAGTTTTTATTAATATTGATTAAAAGTTATGTTTTAATTTAGTAGATATCCTCCAGAGCTATTCCTTTTCCTGCAGGCATAGGCCTCATTGTTCCCCTCTGTATTGGTGCGTCTCCTTTTCCTGCAGGCATGTGCAGCGCCGCAGAGTCCTGGTCATTGCAGTAATGTTATTCTTCCACCAGGGGGGAGTGATGTTACGTCTGATGGCACCGAAGGAGTTCACCTTACCAGGTATCACAAAACACACAACACACTTCACACTCCAGTCCACCAGGGGGAGTCTTGCTCCTATCTACTAGGGCACTCCTCACATTAGGGTAAAACTGGTGGATTGAATAGAAAGTTAAGGTACCTTCACACAACGATTTCGTTAACGATATCGTTGCAACGTCACACTTTTTGTGACATAGCAACGATCCCGCTAACGATATCTTTATGTGTGACAGCGACCAACGATCAGGCCCCTGCTGGAAGATTGTTGGTCGTGGGGAATGATCAGGACCTTTTTTTGGTCGCTGATCACCCGCTGTCATCGCTAGATCGGTCTGTGTGACGCCGATCTAGCGATGTGTTCACCTGTAACCAGGGTAAACATCGGGTTACTAAGTGCAGGGCCGCGCTTAGTAACCTGATATTTACCCTGGTTACCATTGTAAAAGTAAAAAAAAAAACACTACATACTCACATTCTGATGTCTGTCACGTCCCCCGCTGTCAGCTTCCCTGCACTGTGTTAGCGCCGGCCGTAAAGCAGAGCACAGCGGTGACGTCACCGCTCTGCTTTATGGCCGGCGCTGACACAGTGCAGGGAAGCTAACGGCGGGGGGACATGACAGACATTGGAATGTGAGTATGTAGTGTTTTTTTTTTTTTTTACTTTTACAATGGTAACCAGGGTAAATATCGGGTTACTAAGCGCGGCCCTGCACTTAGTAACCCGATGTTTACCCTGGTTACCCGGGGACTTCGGCATCGTTGAAGACAGTTTCAACAATGCCGAAGTCGTTCCCCTGATCGTTGGTCACTGGAGAGAGCTGTCTGTGTGACAGCTCCCCAGCGACCACACAACGACTTACCAACGATCACGGACAGATCGTATCGCTGGTCGTGGTCGTTGGTAAGTCGTTTAGTGTAACGGTACCTTTAGTCAGAAGCTGACTGGGCCAGGCAACACCTGTCAGGCAGACAGAGGGAAAAGGAGGAACATCGGAGCTGCGGACAGAGGGTCCCTGTCAGGGGTGGGATCCTGACAGAGGTCTAGCAAGACAGAAAGACACGGAGCTGCGCCTGCCCCACGTGTGGCAGCATCCTAAGAAAGGGCACGAAGAGAATTGTGTTGTAGGGAGTGAGAAACAAAGTCATAGCACAAGGAGAAGAAAACCAGAAGGAGTCCTGTTCTGTGAGAGGCTGCCTCCTTCTGGAGCGGGGACCGGTAGCCAGAACACCGAGGGAGTAATAGACTCTAGGCTTTACTTCAGAGACTGGCAGGACAGTCACTTCCAAATTGGCTGCCCAACCATACACCCAGGAGACACGGTGGCAATTGTGGGGGTCGGGGCGTCTCTAGGGTCCCTATAAACAAGCCTCAGTCATCAGTCATACGGGTTTGTCCTATCCATACCAACTGGGGGACAGAGAGGAAGACATAACATCTACAACAGTTGTGAGGACTAGAGTTGAGCGACCTTGACCTTTTTAGAGTCGAGCCGGGTTTCGCGAAACCCGACTATCTCAAAAGTCGGGTCGAGTGAAATCGGCCGATTATGACGTAAAGTCGGGATCGACCGAAACACGAAACCCAATGCAAGTCAATGGGGCAGCATAGTCGGCAGTGAGTGGGGGCCAGGAAAACACCTAGAGTGCCCATTTTAATGTCAAAACCATCCATTCTTCTTAATGAAGCTTGTCAAGCGTAATTTACCTTATAATAATTGGAAGGCATTTGAAATTGGGGGTCATTTGGCTAAAGTTGTGGTGGGTAGGGCTGGTTCAAGTAATTAGTGGGCCCAGGAAATCTGGACCACGTCACGGCAGTGGAGCAGGGAGAGGTAAGTATTTCAACTTTGCAAGTGCTGTGAACCTGAGCAAGCAGGGGGGGTCCACTCGTTGGCATTGGCACTGGCACAGGGCCCCTCAAAGTACAGCGGTGTGTTTGCACGGCGGGGGCGCCTCCCACCGGCAGCAACACTTTTGCGTACCATGAGAGGCCCTGTGCCAGTGACGTCGCCAACTAGTATTCCTCCCCCCACCTGATGAAGGAACCTGCACTTTCATCTGCACCTTCCTGTTTGTCCCCGTGTAAGGTGGTATGGTATGCGGGAAGGGGGACCTGACTTTCAGCAGGGTCACAATCTTGCAGTGTAGCGTGCACGGGAAATGTTGCGTTATGGGTCAATGTACCAGCAGACTCATCTATCACTGGCTGGGCAATGGGCAGGATGAGGAGGAAACACAGATATAGGCCCAAAGAATAAAGTGGGCTAAATGCAGTTCAAAATTGGTAACACAGGACTAATCAGGGGGCATTGCAGTGGAGGACAACTGGAATGAGAGGCTGACACAGAGAGTAGGCCCAAATCAGTAAGTAGTCGAAATGCAGTTCAAAATTGGCAACAGTAGTAAACAGGCGGCACAGCTTTGTTCAGTGGAGGAGAACAGCAAGGAGTGGCAGACACCGATAGTAGGCCCCAACCCAACTAGTAGGCCAAATGCAGTCTAACATTAACAACTACTTAACGAGCGCCTGAAAACGGAATTTCAGGACAGGAAACCAGGAGAACAGCAAGGAGCGGCAGACACCGATAGTAGGCCCCAAACCAACTAGTACGCCAAATGCAGTTGTTCCGTTTAACCACAATTTAATGAGAGCCTGAAGATAGAAGTTCAGGAAAGGCAACCTGGAGAACACCTTGGAGTGGAACACACCATCTCTCTACACCCCATACCCAATTTGTAGGTCTAATGCAGCGTAGTTTCCAACAACTACTAAACGAGAGCATGATGATCGAAGCATTGGCGAGGAAACCTGGGGAACACCTTGGAGTGGAACACACCATCTCTCTACAGTGGAACACACCATCTCTCTACACCCCATACCCAATTTGTAGGCCTAATGCAGCGTAGTTTCCAACAACTACTAAACGAGAGCCGGAAGATCGAAGCAATGGAGAGGAAACCTGGGGAACACCTTGGAGTGTAACACACCATCTCTCTACACCCCATACCCAATTTGTAGGCCTAATGCAGCGTAGTTTCCAACAACTACTAAACGAGAGCCGGAAGATCGAAGCAATGGAGAGGAAACCTGGGGAACACCTTGGAGTGTAAAACACCATCTCTCTACACCCCATACCCAATTTGTAGGCCTAATGCAGCGTAGTTTCCAACAACTACTAAACGAGAGCCGGAAGATCGAAGCAATGGAGAGGAAACCTGGGGAACACCTTGGAGTGTAACACACCATCTCTCTACACCCCATACCCAATTTGTAGGCCTAATGCAGCGTAGTTTCCAACAACTACTAAACGAGAGCCGGAAGATCGAAGCAATGGAGAGGAAACCTGGGGAACACCTTGGAGTGTAACACACCATCTCTCTACACCCCATACCCAATTTGTAAGCCTAATGCAGCGTAGTTTCCAACAACTACTAAACGAGAGCATGATGATCGAAGCATTGGCGAGGAAACCTGGGGAACACCTTGGAGTGGAACACACCATCTCTCTACAGTGGAACACACCATCTCTCTACACCCCATACCCAATTTGTAGGCCTAATGCAGCGTAGTTTCCAACAACTACTAAACGAGAGCTGGAAGATCGAAGCTCAGGAAAGGCAACCTGGAGAACACCTTGGAGTGGAACACACCATCTCTCTACACCCCATACCCAATTTGTAGGCCCAATGCAGCGTAGTTTCCAACAACTACTAAACGAGAGCCGAAAGATCGAAGCAATGGAGAGGAAACCTGGGGAACACCTTGGAGTGTAACACACCATCTCTCTACACCCCATACCCAATTTGTAGGCCTAATGCAGCGTAGTTTCCAACAACTACTAAACGAGAGCCGGAAGATCGAAGCAATGGAGAGGAAACCTGGGGAACACCTTGGAGTGTAACACACCATCTCTCTACACCCCATACCCAATTTGTAGGCCTAATGCAGCGTAGTTTCCAACAACTACTAAACGAGAGCCGGAAGATCGAAGCTCAGGAAAGGCAACCTGGGGAACACCTTGGAGTGTAACAAACCCTCTCTCTACACCACGGAAGGGCTGATTCTTAGGAAGGAAGGCTGTCGGAAAGAAGCAGGGCGCGTCCGAGGGTGATTATATTCTTATTAGGTATATACTCACCCTCGGACGCGCCCTGCTTCTTTATTTGTAATGAATGTTTATTTGCAATGTGGTTTTGACTTACTCTATTTTTTTGGTAAATAATGATTTTATTATTTTCATTGTTTTGCATCTTCTTGGCAATAATATAAAGAAGACGCGACAGGACAACACTCGGTGGATGCCATATCTGTGTTTTAAATTGAAAAAACCTTTCAGTTAACTACTTGCAGGAGAAAGTTATTGTAGCTGGTGGCCATTTTTAGTACTGTACCAGATTTTTGTTGTATGTGTTTGTTTTTAATGTTAAAATGTCTGCATTTGATATCTCTCCAGTATTTTCTTTTTTATAAGCAAAATACTTATTTTTATATTTTCTGATGTTGGTTCCAGGGGTACACGGGCAGCAGTGGTGTGGTCAGTGGAGGCCTAGTGGAAGGAGTGACCGCAGACAGGCATCGAAGGCCTAAAATAATAACACATGGCTGTAGGCAATTTTAAATTGGTTCCAGGGGTACACGGGCAGCAGTGGTGTGGTCAGTGGAGGCCTAGTGGAAGGAGTGACCGCAGACAGGCATCGAAGGCCTAAAATAATAACACATGGCTGTAGGCAATTTTAAATTGGTTCCAGGGGTACACGGGCAGCAGTGGTGTGGTCAGTGGAGGCCTAGTGGAAGGAGTGACCGCAGACAGGCATCGAAGGCCTAAAATAATAACACATGGCTGTAGGCAATTTTAAATTGGTTCCAGGGGTACACGGGCAGCAGTGGTGTGGTCAGTGGAGGCCTAGTGGAAGGAGTCACAGCAGACAGGCATCGAAGGCCTAAAATAATAACACATGGCTGTAGGCAATTTTAAATTGGTTCCAGGGGTACACGGGCAGCAGTGGTGTGGTCAGTGGAGGCCTAGTGGAAGGAGTGACCGCAGACAGGCATCGAAGGCCTAAAATAATAACACATGGCTGTAGGCAATTTTAAATTGGTTCCAGGGGTACACGGGCAGCAGTGGTATGGTCAGTGGAGGCCTAGTGGAAGGAGTGACCGCAGATAGGCATCGAAGGCCTAAAATAATAACACATGGCTGTAGGCAATTTTAAATTGGTTCCAGGGGTACACGGGCAGCAGTGGTGTGGTCAGTGGAGGCCTAGTGGAAGGAGTGACCGCAGACAGGCATCGAAGGCCTAAAATAATAACACATGGCTGTAGGCAATTTTAAATTGGTTACAGGGGTACACGGGCAGCAGTGGTGTGGTCAGTGGAGGCCTAGTGGAAGGAGTGACCGCAGACAGGCATCGAAGGCCTAAAATAATAACACATGGCTGTAGGCAATTTTAAATTGGTTCCAGGGGTACACGGGCAGCAGTGGTGTGGTCAGTGGAGGCCTAGTGGAAGGAGTGACCGCAGACAGGCATCGAAGGCCTAAAATAATAACACATGGCTGTAGGCAATTTTAAATTGGTTCCAGGGGTACACGGGCAGCAGTGGTGTGGTCAGTGGAGGCCTAGTGGAAGGAGTCACCGCAGACAGGCATCGAAGGCCTAAAATAATAACACATGGCTGTAGGCAATTTTAAATTGGTTCCAGGGGTACACGGGCAGCAGTGGTGTGGTCAGTGGAGGCCTAGTGGAAGGAGTGACCGCAGACAGGCATCGAAGGCCTAAAATAATAACACATGGCTGTAGGCAATTTTAAATTGGTTACAGGGGTACACGGGCAGCAGTGGTGTGGTCAGTGGAGGCCTAGTGGAAGGAGTGACCGCAGACAGGCATCGAAGGCCTAAAATAATAACACATGGCTGTAGGCAATTTTAAATTGGTTCCAGGGGTACATGGGCAGCAGTGGTGTGGTCAGTGGAGGCCTAGTGGAAGGAGTCACCGCAGACAGGCATCGAAGGCCTAAAATAATAACACATGGCTGTAGGCAATTTTAAATTGGTTCCAGGGGTACACGGGCAGCAGTGGTGTGGTCAGTGGAGGCCTAGTGGAAGGAGTGACCGCAGACAGGCATCGAAGGCCTAAAATAATAACACATGGCTGTAGGCAATTTTAAATTGGTTCCAGGGGTACACGGGCAGCAGTGGTGTGGTCAGTGGAGGCCTAGTGGAAGGAGTGACCGCAGACAGGCATCGAAGGCCTAAAATAATAACACATGGCTGTAGGCAATTTTAAATTGGTTCCAGGGGTACACGGGCAGCAGTGGTGTGGTCAGTGGAGGCCTAGTGGAAGGAGTGACCGCAGACAGGCATCGAAGGCCTAAAATAATAACACATGGCTGTAGGCAATTTTAAATTGGTTCCAGGGGTACACGGGCAGCAGTGGTGTGGTCAGTGGAGGCCTAGTGGAAGAAGTGACCGCAGACAGGCATCGAAGGCCTAAAATAATAACACATGGCTGTAGGCAATTTTAAATTGGTTCCAGGGGTACACGGGCAGCAGTGGTGTGGTCAGTGGAGGCCTAGTGGAAGGAGTGACCGCAGACAGGCATCGAAGGCCTAAAATAATAACACATGGCTGTAGGCAATTTTAAATTGGTTACAGGGGTACACGGGCAGCAGTGGTGTGGTCAGTGGAGGCCTAGTGGAAGGAGTGACCACAGACAGGCATCGAAGGCCTAACATAACAAAAATGTCAATACAATGGTATTGTCAGTGGCAGGCATTGAAGGATGTCAGCGCATAGACTAAACATTGGTGGAGCTGTGAGATAATTTTGCAAGTGGTAGAGCACTGTTTGAGCTGGGGTGGGGGGAAACTGTCTTGTGGCCGGCGGTACAGGCCCAGGGCGCCTCATATTACAACGGTGTGTCTGACGTTGGGTGCGCACCACCACCGCCAGAGACACTTTATTGTACTAGGAGGGACCCAGTGGCAGTGCCGTCGACCAAAAGCGGGCTCACCCACCTCTTCAGACAAACAGTACTCTCACGGGTGCTGTCGCCAAGTGTCGATACCACGGCCCCGTGTGGGGAGTTTGGCCATTTAGTGAGGTGTAAACATGTCGTATGCTGGACAATCAGGTGCAGAAAATTACGAGATTGGAAAAGGCATTCAGAATAGTCCACAGGCAAGACCTTTTTATAGGAAAGCTAGGTGTCAGCCGGGCAAGGTGGGGCAAAAGATTTCGAAATCCAGTTGTGGTTCATTTTAATGAAGGTTAGATCATCTACATTTTGGGTAGCCAGACGAGTCCTTTTTTCTGTTAGTATTGAACCTGCAGCACTGAATACTCTTTCTGATAGGACACTAGCTGCCGGGCAAGCAAGCTCCTGCAATGCATATTCTGCCAATTCTGGCCAGGTGTCTAATTTTGATGCCCAGTAATCAAATGGGAATGACGGTTGAGGGAGAACATCGATAAGGGATGAAAAATAGTTTGTAACCATACTGGACAAATGTTGTCTCCTGTCACTTTGAATTGATGCTGCAGTACCTGTCCTGTCTGCGGTCATAGCAAAATCACTCCACAACCTGGTCAGAAAACCCCTCTGGCCAACGCCACTTCTGATTTCTGCCCCTCTAACTCCTCTGGTCTGCTGGCCCCTGCAGCTCGTGTGAGAACGATCACGGGCGCTGTGTGCAGGGAATGCCAGAAGCAAACGGTCAACAAGAGTTGATTGTTTGGTTGCTAATATTAGTTCCAAGTTCTCATGTGGCATTATATTTTGCAATTTGCCTTTATAGCGAGGATCAAGGAGGCAGGCCAACCAGTAATCGTCATCATTCATCATTTTAGTTATGCGTGTGTCCCTTTTGAGGATACGTAAGGCATAATCCGCCATGTGGGCCAAAGTTCCAGTTCTCAAATCTGCGGTTGTGCTTGCTTGAGGGGCAGTTTCAGGCAAATCCACGTCACTTGTGTCCCTCAAACAACCAGAACCCGGCCTTGCTGCGCCACCAATTTCCAGTGGCCCCGGAAAAGCTTCCTCATTAAAAATATAATCATCCCCATCATCCTCCTCGTCCTCCTCCTCCTCTTCACCCGCTACCTCGTCCTGTACACTGCCCTGGCCAGACAATGGCTGACTGTCATCAAGGCTTTCCTCTTCCTCAGCTGCAGACGCCTGATCCTTTATGTGCGTCAAACTTTGCATCAGCAGACGCATTAGGGGGATGCTCATGCTTATTATAGCGTTGTCTGCACTAACCAGCCGTGTGCATTCCTCAAAACACTGAAGGACTTGGCACATGTCTTGAATCTTCGACCACTGCACACCTGACAACTCCATGTCTGCCATCCTACTGCCTGCCCGTGTATGTGTATCCTCCCACAAAAACATAACAGCCCGCCTCTGTTCACACAGTCTCTGAAGCATGTGCAGTGTTGAGTTCCACCTTGTTGCAACGTCTATGATTAGGCGATGCTGGGGAAGGTTCAAAGAACGCTGATAGGTCTGCATACGGCTGGAGTGTACGGGCGAACGGCGGATATGTGAGCAAAGTCCACGCACTTTGAGGAGCAGGTCGGATAACCCCGGATAACTTTTCAGGAAGCACTGCACCACCAGGTTTAAGGTGTGAGCCAGGCAAGGAATGTGTTTCAGTTGGGAAAGGGAGATGGCAGCCATGAAATTCCTTTCGTTATCACTCACTACCTTGCCTGCCTCAAGATCTACAGTGCCCAGCCACGACTGCGTTTCTTTCTGCAAGAACTCGGACAGAACTTCCGCGGTGTGTCTGTTGTCGCCCAAACACTTCATAGCCAATACAGCCTGCTGACGTTTGCCAGTAGCTGCCCCATAATGGGAGACCTGGTGTGCAACAGTGGCAGCTGCGGATGGAGTGGTTGTGCGACTGCGGTCTGTGGACGAGCTCTCGCTTCTGCAGGAGGACGAAGAGGAGGAGGAGGGGGTGCGAACGGCTACAGCCAATTGTTTCCTAGACCGTGGGCTAGGCAGAACTGTCCCAAACTTGCTGTCCCCTGTGGACCCTGCATCCACCACATTTACCCAGTGTGCCGTGATGGACACGTAACGTCCCTGGCCATGCCTACTGGTCCATGCATCTGTTGTCAGGTGCACCTTTGTGCTCACAGATTGTCTGAGTGCATGGGCGATGCGCTCTTTAACATGCTGGTGGAGGGCTGGGATGGCTTTTCTGGAAAAAAAGTGTCGACTGGGTAGCTCGTAGCGTGGTACAGCGTAGTCCATCAGGGCTTTGAAAGCTTCGCTTTCAACTAACCGGTAGGGCATCATCTCTAACGAGATTAGTCTAGCTATGTGTGCGTTCAAACCCTGTGTACGCGGATGCGAGGCTAAGTACTTCCTTTTTCTAACCATAGTCTCATGTAGGGTGAGCTGGACTGGAGAGCTGGAGATCGTGGAACTAGCGGGGGTGCCGGTGGACATGGCAGACTGAGAGACGGTGGGAGATGGTATTGTTGCCGCCGGTGCTCTAGATGCAGTGTTTCCTACTACGAAACTGGTGATTCCCTGACCCTGACTGCTTTGGCCTGGCAAAGAAACCTGCACAGATACTGCAGGTGGTGCGGAAAATGGTGGCCCTACACTGCCGGAAGGGATGTTGCGTTGCTGACTAGCTTCATTGGCCGAGGGTGCTACAACCTTAAGGGATGTTTGGTAGTTAGTCCAGGCTTGCAAATGCATGGTGGTTAAATGTCTATGCATGCAACTTGTATTGAGACTTTTCAGATTCTGTCCTCTGCTTAAGGTAGTTGAACATTTTTGACAGATGACTTTGCGCTGATCAATTGGATGTTGTTTAAAAAAATGCCAGACTGCACTCTTTCTAGCATTGGATACCTTTTCAGGCATTGCAGACTGAGCTTTAACCGGATGGCCACGCTGTCCTCCAACAGGTTTTGGCTTTGCCACGCGTTTTGGGCAAGATACGGGCCCGGCAGATGGAACCTGTTGCGATGTTGATGCCTGCTGCGGCCCCTCCTCCTCCGCTTCAGAACTGCTGCCGCCTGCACCCTGTTCCCCCAATGGCTGCCAATCGGGGTCAAGAACTGGGTCATCTATTACCTCTTCTTGTAGCTCGTGTGCAACTTCGTCTGTGTCACCGTGTCGGTCGGTGGTATAGCGTTCGTGATGGGGCAACATAGTCTCATCAGGGTCTGATTCTTGATCAGCACCCTGCGAGGGCAATGTTGTGGTCTGAGTCAAAGGACCAGCATAGTAGTCTGGCTGTGGCTGTGCATCAGTGCACTCCATGTCAGATTCAACTTGTAATGGGCATGGACTGTTAACTGCTTCACTTTCTAAGCCAGGGACGGTATGTGTAAAGAGCTCCATGGAGTAACCCGTTGTGTCGCCTGCTGCATTCTTCTCTGTTGTTGTTTTTGCTGAAGAGGACAAGGAAGCGACTTGTCCCTGACCGTGAACATCCACTAACGACGCGCTGCTTTGACATTTACCAGTTTCACGAGAGGAGGCAAAAGAGCTAGAGGCTGAGTCAGCAAGATAAGCCAAAACTTGCTCTTGCTGCTCCGGCTTTAAAAGCGGTTTTCCTACTCCCAGAAAAGGGAGCGTTCGAGGCCTTGTGTAGCCAGACGACGAACCTGGCTCCACAGCTCCAGACTTAGGTGCAATATTTTTTTTCCCACGACCAGCTGATGCTCCACCACTACCACTACCCTCATTACCAGCTGACAATGAACGCCCCCGGCCACAACCTCTTCCACCATACTTCCTCATTGTTTTAAAAACGTAAACAAACTAACGGTATTTGTTGCTGTCACACAAATTACACGGTGAGCTATAACTTCAGTATGATTTAGCTACCCCTTTACAGGTGAGTGAGACCACAACGAAAATCAGGCACAATGTTACACACTCTGTTGTTGGTGGCAACAAATGAGAGAGATGCCACACACGCAGGACTGTCACTGAAGCACAAATGTAAATATTAATCTCCCACTGATTTGATTTTTTTTTTTTTTTAAGGGAGACTTTAGGAAAAAAAAAATAATAGAATAAAATGATTTTTTCAGGAAGAATTTAGAAACCAAAGAAAATAAATTGATTTTTTCAGGGAGAATTTAGAAAACAAATAAAACAAAAAAAGGCTTTCTATGGCCCACTGAGTGAGAGATGACGCACACAGGAGTCAGGAGTGGCACACAAGCCCAGAGGCCAATATTTATCTCCCACTGATTGATGTAGTGATTTTTTCAGGTAGATTTTGGAACCCAAATCAAGCTAAAAAAAATAATAGGCTTTCTATGGCCCACAATTGGAGAGAGAGAGAGAGATGGCACACCCAGGAGTCAAGACTGGCACACAAGCAGAAAGGGCAATATTAATCTCTCACTGATTTGTTTTTTTTTTTTTTTTTTTCAGGGAGACTTTAGGAAAAAAAAAATAGAATAAAATGATTTTTTGAGGAAGAATTTAGAAACCAAATAAAATAAAATGATTTTTTCAGGGAGAATTTAGAAAACAAATAAAACAAAAAAAGGCTTTCTATGGCCCACTGAGTGAGAGATGACGCACACAGGAGTCAGGAGTGGCACACAAGCCCAGAGGCCAATATTTATCTCCCACTGATTGATGTAGTGATTTTTTCAGGTAGATTTTGGAACCCAAATCAAGCTAAAAAAAATAATAGGCTTTCTATGGCCCACAATTGGAGAGAGAGAGAGAGATGGCACACCCAGGAGTCAAGACTGGCACACAAGCAGAAAGGGCAATATTAATCTCCCACTGATTTGTTTTTTTGTTTTTTTTTTCAGGGAGACTTTAGGAAAAAAAAAATAGAATAAAATGATTTTTTCAGGAAGAATTTAGAAACCAAATAAAATAAAATGATTTTTTCAGGGAGAATTTAGAAAACAAATAAAACAAAAAAAGGTTTTCTATGGCCCACTGAGTGAGAGATGACGCACACAGGAGTCAGGAGTGGCACACAAGCCCAGAGGCCAATATTTATCTCCCACTGATTGATGTAGTGATTTTTTCAGGTAGATTTTGGAACCCAAATCAAGCTAAAAAAATAATAGGCTTTCTATGGCCCACAATTGGAGAGAGAGAGAGAGAGATGGCACACCCAGGAGTCAAGACTGGCACACAAGCAGAAAGGGCAATATTAATCTCCCACTGATTTTTTTTTTTTTTTTTCAGGGAGACTTTAGGAAAAAAAAAATAGAATAAAATGATTTTTTCAGGAAGAATTTAGAAACCAAAGAAAATAAAATGATTTTTTCAGGGAGAATTTAGAAAACAAATAAAACAAAAAAAGGCTTTCTATGGCCCACTGAGTGAGAGATGACGCACACAGGAGTCAGGAGTGGCACACAAGCCCAGAGGCCAATATTTATCTCCCACTGATTGATGTAGTGATTTTTTCAGGTAGATTTTGGAACCCAAATCAAGCTAAAAAAAATAATAGGCTTTCTATGGCCCACAATTGGAGAGAGAGAGAGAGATGGCACACCCAGGAGTCAAGACTGGCACACAAGCAGAAAGGGCAATATTAATCTCCCACTGATTTGTTTTTTTGTTTTTTTTTTCAGGGAGACTTTAGGAAAAAAAAAATAGAATAAAATGATTTTTTCAGGAAGAATTTAGAAACCAAATAAAATAAAATGATTTTTTCAGGGAGAATTTAGAAAACAAATAAAACAAAAAAAGGTTTTCTATGGCCCACTGAGTGAGAGATGACGCACACAGGAGTCAGGAGTGGCACACAAGCCCAGAGGCCAATATTTATCTCCCACTGATTGATGTAGTGATTTTTTCAGGTAGATTTTGGAACCCAAATCAAGCTAAAAAAATAATAGGCTTTCTATGGCCCACAATTGGAGAGAGAGAGAGAGAGATGGCACACCCAGGAGTCAAGACTGGCACACAAGCAGAAAGGGCAATATTAATCTATCACTGATTTGTTTTTTTTTGTTTTTTTTTTCAGGGAGACTTTAGGAAAAAAAAAATAGAATAAAATGATTTTTTCAGGAAGAATTTAGAAACCAAAGAAAATAAAATGATTTTTTCAGGGAGAATTTAGAAAACAAATAAAACAAAAAAAGGCTTTCTATGGCCCACTGAGTGAGAGATGACGCACACAGGAGTCAGGAGTGGCACACAAGCCCAGAGGCCAATATTTATCTCCCACTTTTTTTTTTTTGTTCCAGGGAAAATTTATAAACCCAATAAAAAAAATAATAAATAGGCTTTCTATGGCCCACTATCTGAGAGACAGAGAGAGATGGCACGCTTAGGACTGGCACACAAGCCCAAAGGCCAATATTAATCTTCCTTTTTTTTTAAGGGAGAATTTATAAAACCAAAAAAAAATAAATAAATAGGCTTTCTATGGCCCACTATTTGTGAGAGAGATGGCACGCTCAGGACTGGCACACAAGCCCAGAGGCCAATATTAATCTCCCACTTTTTTTTTTTTTCCCAGGGAAAATTTATAAACCCATTAAAAAAAAATAAAAATAAATAGGCTTTCTATGGCCCACTATCTGAGAGAGAGAGATGGCACGCTTAGGACTGGCACACAAGCCCAAAGGCCAATATTAATCTCCCACTGATTGATTTATTGATTTTTTCAGGTAGAATTTAGAACCCAAATAAAGCAAAAAAAAAAAAAAAAAGGGCTTTCTATGGCCCACTGAGTGAGTGATGATGCACACAGGAGTCAGGAGTGGCACACAAGCCCTGAGGCCAATATTTTTCTCCCACTGATTGATGTTGTGATTTTTTCAGGTAGATTTTAGAACCCAAATCAAGCAAAAAAATAAATAGGCTTTCTATGGCCCACTGAGTGAGAGATGACACAGACAGGGATGGCACTCTAGCAGAAATGTCAATCTTAATCTCCCACAAAAAAAAAAAAAAATAGGGAGTGTCCTACAATTACTATCTCCCTGCAGTAATCTCAGCCAGGTATGGCAGGCAGCAATAAGGAGTGGACTGATGCACAAATTAAATAAAAAGTGTGTACAAACCAAAAAGATAGCTGTGCAGAAAGGAAGGAACAAGAGGATTTGTGCTTTGAAAAACGCAGTTGGTTTGCACAGCGGCGTACACACAGCAATGCAGCTATCAGGGAGCCTTCTAGGGCAGCCCAATGAGCTACAGCGCTGAGGGAAAAAAAGAAAAAAATGTAGCTTCCACTGTCCCTGCACACCGAAGGTGGTGTTGGACAGTGGAAATCGCTACAGCACAAGCGGTTTGGTGGTTAATGGACCCTGCCTAACGCTATCCCTGCTTCTGACGAAGCGGCAGCAACCTCTCCCTAAGCTCAGATCAGCAGCAGTAACATGGCGGTCGGCGGGAACACCCCTTTATAGCCCCTGTGACGCCGCAGACAGCAAGCCAATCACTGCAATGCCCTTCTCTAAGATGGTGGGGACCAGGACCTATGTCATCACGCTGCCCACACTCTGCGTTTACCTTCATTGGCTGAGAAATGGCTCTTTTCGCGTCATTGAAACGCGACTTTGGCGCGAAAGTCGCGTACCGCATGGCCGATCCCGCACAGGGGTCGGATCGGGTTTCATGAAACCCGACTTTGCCAAAAGTCGGCGACTTTTGAAAATGAACGACCCGTTTCGCTCAACCCTAGTGAGGACCTTACCGAGTTGCTCAGCAGGGAGG
This sequence comes from Ranitomeya imitator, assembly GCF_032444005.1. Lineage (NCBI taxonomy): Eukaryota > Metazoa > Chordata > Amphibia > Anura > Dendrobatidae > Ranitomeya > Ranitomeya imitator. The sequence goes on from NC_091283.1 coordinate 43,144,335, forward strand.
TACTACAACGCACGAGCGCTATAGGAAGGCTATTGAATTCCACCTGGATAAGGGGACTCTGGACTTGCCTTCAGATCGGCCGGACTCTGCCCACCCTGTAATCTGGTACTCTGTACTGTGGATGCTGAAGCCTTCAGTAAAGGTAAAGAGACTGCACCCTTTGTGTCCTCGTTATTCACCGCGCCTTACATCATCCACCATCACCATCTACACTTCTGGGAAGCCCTGGGGATACACTTCACCTGTGGGAAGGTATACCATCTAGCTGCCATCACATCACCCCAGTGGACCCCTAAGCAGTATCGGTCACCCTGACCGAATAACACAGGTGGCATCACGAACACTATCAATCCATCCAAACTCTGCCTTTTATTGGGCGCCCCTCATAGGGCCACGGGCCGGGTCGGGCCACTGTGACATCCCCGCTGAAGAACCGAAGGACCCGGTACCGAGTACCTCATTGCCCTTACGTGGGGGCGCTCCACATAGGCCTCATTGTTCCCCTCTGTGTTGGTGCATCTCCTTTTCCTGCAGGCATAGGCCTCAATGTTCCCCTCTGCATTGGTGCTTCTACTTTTTCCGCAGGCATTGGCCTCAATGTTCCCTTCTGCATTGGTGCTTCTCCTTTTCCTGCAGGCATGGGTCTCAATGTTCCCCTCTGCATTAGTGGGTCTCCCTCTTCTGCAGGCATAGTCCTCGTTGCTCCTCTCTGTATTGATGCTTCTCCTTCTCCCGTAGGCATAGACCTCAGTGTGGGCTTGTGGACTAGGAAATCTATGCCCAGTCATATTTGGAGGTCAGTATTGTGTGGCTACTGGACGGAAACCCTACAAACTGCCTTCTACCTACAACCTGCCTTCGAAAGCATCACCAAACCAGGGATTCAAGCTTCAGGAGGCTAATTTGCATATTCCAGGTGCCTTCTGGGAGAAGCGAAGTCTCCCTAAGCTAGAAGATCGTTGGGTACAGCCGGGACCAGCTGCTTGGAAAGAATCATCAAACCAGGGAATTTTTGCCTGTAGGACATTATTGCAAGAGAGCTTGGCTGAGTAGATTACACAAGAAGGAAAACACACAGCAAGTCAGCAGGATCTAGGAGCAACATGGCAGATGTGACAACCTACATGGTGAGCTGCAGCATGTGCTACATGTTCACAGATCGACCAGAAGAAGAATCCAATTTCACCTGTCAGAAGTGTAGACTAGTGGCCCTTTTAGAAGAAAAGGTGCGGGGTCTGGAAGAAAGAATAGCAACTTTGAAACTCATCAAAGAGAATGAAGACTTTCTAGACAGAACAGAAGCATCTCTACTGGTCACAGAAGGTGAAAAAAGTGTCAGAGAACCTCCAAAAGCAGATGAGTGGAAGCATGTGACCAAAAGAAGCAAGAAGACCATGGAGAAATCACCAACCACACAACTGAAGAACCGATATCAAATCTTTGTAGAGGATGAAGATGGCACACCTAAGAATGAAGCAATACCAGCAAGCAAAAAAGAAAAGGGCACACAGCAACAAGTGACAGCAAAAAGTACAGCCAAGAAGCAACGAAGAGTGGTGGTGGTGGGAGACTCACTACTGAGAGGCACAGAAGCAGCCATCTGCAGACCGGACATAACTGCAAGAGAAGTATGCTGCCTTCCAGGTGCGATGATCAAGGATGTGACCGATAGGATACCAAAGCTCTTCAGCTCCAAGGACGTCCACCCATTTCTTCTGATACATGTTGGCACCAATGACACGGCAAGGAAGGACCTACCGACAATCTGCAAGGACTTTGAAGAGTTGGGGAAGAAAGTAAAGGAACTGGATGCACAGGTAGTTTTTTCTTCTATCCTTCCAGTAGACGGGCATGGCACCAGGAGATGGAACAGGATCCTTGATGCAAACAACTGGCTAAGACGATGGTGCAGACAACAAGGATTCGGATTCCTGGACCACGGTGTGAATTACTGGTATGATGGACTCCTCGCCAGAGACGGACTACACCTCAACAAACCTGGGAAACACACATTCGCCAGAAGACTCGCTACACTCATCAGGAGGGCGTTAAACTAGAAGAAGAGGGGACGGGAAGAAAAACATTAGACTCGAACAAAGACGACCCAGGAAAACATACTCTGAAGGGAGGTAAGAACATTTCTAAAACAATCCACAGTGAGGAGATTGGAACAAAACAAAATCCTCTAAACTGCATGCTCGCAAACGCCAGAAGCCTGACAAACAAGATGGAAGAACTAGAAGCAGAAATATCTACAGGTAACTTTGACATAGTGGGAATAACCGAGACATGGTTAGATGAAAGCTATGACTGGGCAGTCAACTTACAGGGTTACAGTCTGTTTAGAAAGGATCGTAAAAATCGGAGAGGAGGAGGGGTTTGTCTCTATGTAAAGTCTTGTCTAAAGTCCACTTTAAGGGAGGATATTAGCGAAGGGAATGAGGATGTCGAGTCCATATGGGTTGAAATTCATGGAGGGAAAAATGGTAACAAAATTCTCATTGGGGTCTGTTACAAACCCCCAAATATAACAGAAAGCATGGAAAGTCTACTTCTAAAGCAGATAGATGAAGCTGCAACCCATAATGAGGTCCTGGTTATGGGGGACTTTAACTACCCGGATATTAACCCCTTCATGACCCAGCCTATTTTGACCTTAAAGACCTTGCCGTTTTTTGCAATTCTGACCAGTGTCCCTTCATGAGGTAATAACTCAGGAACGCTTCAATGGATCCTAGCGGTTCTGAGATTGTTTTTTCGTGACATATTGGGCTTCATGTTAGTGGTAAATTTAGGTCAATAAATTCTGTGTTTATTTGTGATAAAAACGGAAATTTGGCGAAAATTTTGAAAATTTCGCAATTTTCACATTTTGAATTTTTATTCTGTTAAACCAGAGAGTTATGTGACACAAAATAGTTAATAAATAACATTTCCCACACGTCTACTTTACATCAGCACAATTTTGGAAACAAAATTTTTTTTTGCTAGGAAGTTATAAGGGTTAAAATTTGACCAGCGATTTCTCATTTTTACAACGAAATTTACAAAACCATTTTTTTTAGGGACCACCTCACATTTGAAGTCAGTTTGAGGGGTCTATATGGCTGAAAATACCCAAAAGTGACACCATTCTAAAAACTGCACCCCTCAAGGTGCACAAAACCACATTCAAGAAGTTTATTAACCCTTCAGGTGCTTCACAGCAGCAGAAGCAACATGGAAGGAAAAAATGAACATTTAACTTTTTAGTCACAAAAATGATTTTTCAGCAACAATTTTTTTTATTTTCCCAATGGTAAAAGGAGAAACTGAACCACGTACGTTGTTGTCCAATTTGTCCTGAGTACGCTGATACCTCATATGTGGGGGTAAACCACTGTTTGGGCGCACGGCAGGGCTTGGAAGGGAAGGAGCGCCATTTGACTTTTTGAATGAAAAATTGGCTGCACTCTTTAGCGGACACCATGTCACATTTGGAGAGCCCCCGTGTGCCTAAAAATTGGAGCTCCCCCACAAGTGACCCCATTTTGGAAACTAGACGCCCCAAGGAACTTATCTAGATGCATAGTGAGCCCTTTAAACCCCCAGGTGCTTCACAAATTGATCCGTAAAAATGAAAAAGTACTTTTTTTTCACAAAAAAATTCTTTTAGCCTCAATTTTTTCATTTTCACATGGACAACAGGATAAAATGGATCCTAAAATTTGTTTGGCAATTTCTCCTGAGTACACCGATACTTCACATGTGGGGGTAAACCACTGTTTGGGCACATGGTAAGGCTCGGAAGGGAAGGAGCGCCATTTGACTTTTTGAATGAAAAATTATCTCCATCGATAGCGGACACCATGTCGCGTTTGGAGAGACCCTGTGTGCTTAAACATTGGAGCTCCCCCACAAGTGACCCCATTTTGGAAACTGGACCCCCCAAGGAACTTATCTAGATGCCTAGTGAGCACTTTAAACCCTCAGGTGCTTCACAAATTGATCCGTAAAAATGAAAAAGTACTTTTTTTTCACAAAAAATTTATTTTCGCCTCAATTTTTTCATTTTCACATGGGCAATAGGATAAAATGGATCCTAAAATTTGTTGAGCAATTTCTCCCGAGTACGCCGATACCTCATATGTGGGGGTAAACCACTGTTTGGGCACACGGCAGGGCTCGGAAGGGAAGGCGCGCCATTTAACTTTTTGAATGGAAAATTAGCTCCAATTGTTAGCGGACACCATGTCGCATTTGGAGAGCCCCTGTGTGCCTATGCAATGGAGCTCCCCCACAAGTGACCCCATTTTGGAAACTAGACCCCCCAAGGAACTTATCTAGATGCATACTGAGCACTTTAAACCCCCAGGTGCTTCACAGAAGTTTATAATGCAGAGCCATGAAAATAAAAAATAATTTTTCTTTTCTCAAAAATGATTTTTTAGCCTGGAATTTCCTATTTTGCCAATGGTAATAGGAGAAATTGGACCACAAATGTTGTTGTCCAGTTTGTCCTGAGTATGCAGATACCCCATATGTGGGGGTAAACCACTGTTTGGGCGCACGGCAGGGCTCAGAAGGGAAGGCACGCCATTTGGCTTTTTAAATGGAAAATTATCTCCAATCATTAGCGGACACCATGTCGCGTTTGGAGAGCCCCTGTGTGCCTAAACATTGGAGATCCCCCACAAATTACCCCATTTTGGAAACTAGACCCCCAAAGGAACTAATCTAGATGTGTAGTGAGCACTTTGAACCCTCAAGTGCTTCACAGAAGTTTATAACGCAGAGCCATGAAAATAAAAAAAAAAAATTATTTTCTCAAAAATGAATTTTAGCCCGCAATTTTTTATTTTCCCAAGGGTAACAGGAGAAATTTGACCCCAAAAGTTGTTGTCCAGTTTCTCCTGAGTACGCTGATACCCCATATGTGGGGGTAAACCACTGTTTAGGCACATGCTGGGGCTCGGAAGTGAAGTAGTGACGTTTTGAAATGCAGACTTTGATGGAATGCTCTGCGGGCGTCACGTTGCGTTTGCAGAGCCCCTGATGTGGCTAAACAGTAGAAACCCCCCACAAGTGACCCCATTTTGGAAACTAGACCCCGAAAGGAACTTATCTAGATGTGAGGTGAGCACTTTGAACCCCCAAGTGCTTCACAGAAGTTCATAACACAGAGCAGTGAAAATAATAAATACGTTTTCTTTCCTCAAAAATAATTTTTTAGCCCAGAATTTTTTATTTTCCCAAGGGTTACAGGAGAAATTGGACCACAAAAGTTGTTGTCCAGTTTCTCCTGAGTACGCTGATACCCCATGTGTGGGGGTAAACCACTGTTTGGGCACACGTGGGGGCTCAGAAGGGAAGTAGTGACTTTTGAAATGCAGACTTTGATGGAATGGTCTGCGGGCGTCACATTGCGTTTGCAGAGCCCCTGGTGTGCCTAAACAGTAGAAACCCCCCACAAGTGACCCCATTTTGGAAACTAGACCCCCAAAGGAACTTATCTAGATGTGTGGTGAGCACTTTCAACCCCCAAGTGCTTTACAGAAGTTTATGACGCAGAGCCGTGAAAATAATAAATACGTTTTCTTTCCTCAAAAATAATTTTTAGCCCAGAATTTTTTATTTTCCCAAGGGTTACAGGAGAAATTGGACCACAAAAGTTGTTGTTCAGTTTCTCCTGAGTACGCTGATGCCCCATGTGTGGGGGTAAACCACTGTTTGGGCACACGTGGGGGCTCAGAAGGGAAGTAGTGACTTTTGAAATGCAGACTTTGATGGAATGGTCTGCGGGCGTCACGTTGCGTTTGCAGAGCCCCTGGTGTGCCTAAACAGTAGAAACCCCCCACAAGTGACCCCATTTTGGAAACTAGACCCCCCAAGGAACTTATCTAGATATGTGGTGAGCACTTTGAACCCCCAAGTGCTTCACAGACGTTTACAACGCAGAGCCGTGAAAATAAAAAATCATTTTTCTTTCCTCAAAAATGATGTTTTAGCAAGCAATTTTTTATTTTCTCAAGGGTAACAGGAGAAATTGGACCCCAGTAATTGTTGCGCAGTTTGTCCTGAGTATGCTGGTACCCCATATGTGGGGGTAAACCACTGTTTGGGCACACGTCGGGGTTCGGAAGTGAGGGAGCACCATTTGAATTTTTGAATACAAGATTGGCTGGAATCAATGGTGGCGCCATGTTGCGTTTGGAGACCCCCTGAAGTGCCTAAACAGTGGAAACCCCTCAATTCTACCTCCAACACACCCCTAACCCTTATCCCAACTGTAGCCGTAACCCTAATCACAACCCTAACCCCAACACACCCCTAACCACAACCCTAACCCCAACACACCCCTAACCCTAACCACAACCCTAATTCCAACCCAACTCTAAGGCTATGTGCCAACGTTGCGGATTCGTATGAGATTTTTCAGCATCATTTTTGAAAAATCCGCGGGTAAAAGGCACTGCGTTTTACCTGTGGATTTACCGTGGATTTCCAGTGTTTTTTGTGCGGATTTCACCTGTGGATTCCTATTGAGGAACAGGTGTAAAACGCTGCGGAATCCGCACAAAGAATTGGCATGCTGCGGAAAATACAACGCAGCGTTCCCGCGCGGTATTTTCTGCACCATGGGCACAGCGGATTTGGTTTTCCATATGTTTACATGGTACTGTAAACCCGATGGAACACTGCTGCGGATCCGCAGCGGCCAATCCGCACCGTGTGCACATAGCCTAATTCTAAAGGTATGTGCACACGCTGCGGAAAACGCTGCGGATCCGCAGCAGTTTCCCATGAGTTTACAGTTCAATGTGAACCTATGGGAACCAAAAATCGCTGTACACATGCTGCGGAAAAACTGCACGGAAACGCAGCGGTTTACATTCCGCAGCATGTCACTTCTTTCTGCGGATTCCGCAGCGGTTTTAGAACTGCTCCAATAGAAAATCGCAGTTGTAAAACCGCAGTGAAATGCGCAGAAAAACCGCGGTAAATCCACGATAAATCGGCAGTGGTTTAGCACTGTGGATTTTTCAAATCCGCTGCGGAAAAATCCGCATAGGACCAGAATACGTGTGCACATACCGAAACCCTAACCCTAGCCCTAACCCTACCCCTAACCCTACCCCTAACCCTAGCCCTACCCCTAACCCTACCCCTAACCCTAACCCTACCCCTAACCCTAACCCTACCCCTAACCCTAACCCTACCCCTAACCCTACCCCTAACCCTAACCCTAGTTCTTACCCCAACCTTAGTGAAAAAAAAAAAAATTCTTTATTTTTTTTATTGTCCCTATCTATGGGGGTGACAAAGGGGGGGGGTCATTTACTATTTTTTTTATTTTGATCACTGAGATAGGATATATCTCAGTGATCAAAATTCACTCTGGAACGAATCTGCCGGCCGGAAGATTCGGCGGGCGCACTGCACATGCGCCCGCCATTTTGGAAGATGGCGGCGCCCAGGAAAGAAGACGGACGGACCTCGGGCGGCCAGGTAAGTATAAGGGGGGGGAGATCAGGGCACGGGGGGGGCGTCGGAGCACGGGGGGGTGGATCGGATCATGGGGGGGGTGGATCGGAACACGGGAGGGAGGATTGGAGCACGGGGAAGGATTGGAGCACGGGGTGAGGGATCGCTGTGCGGGGGGGGTGGATCGGAGCACGGGGGGGGGGTCGCTGTGTGCGGGGGGGGGATCGGAGTGCGGGGGGGTTTGATTGCAGCACAGGGGGTGTGATTGGTGCACGGGGAAGTGGACAGGAGGACGGGGGAGCGGAGCACAGGACGGAGGGGAGCGGACCACAGATCGGGGGGCTGGGGGGGCGATCGGAGGGGTGGGGTGGGTGCACATAAGTGTTTCCAGCCATGGCCGATGATATTGCAGCATCGGCCATGGCTGGATTGTAATATTTCACCAGTTTTTTAGGTGAAATATTACAAATCGCTCTGATTGGCAGTTTCACTTTCAACAGCCAATCAGAGCGATCGTAGCCACGAGGGGGTGAAGCCACCCCCCCTGGGCTAAACTACCACTCCCCCTGTCCCTGCAGATCGGGTGAAATGGGAGTTAACCCTTTCACCCGGCCTGCAGGGACGCGATCTTTCCATGACGCATATGCTGCGTCATGGGTCGGAATGGCACCGACTTTCATGACGCAGCGTATGCGTCAAAGGTCGGGAAGGGGTTAACTGGGAAACAGAAACCTGTGAAACCCATAAAGGCAACAGGTTTCTGCTAATAACCAAGAAAAATTATCTTTCACAATTGGTGCAGAATCCAACCAGAGGAGCAGCACTTTTAGACCTAATACTATCTAATAGACCTGACAGAATAACAAATCTGCAGGTGGTCGGGCATTTAGGAAATAGCGACCACAATATTGTGCAGTTTCACCTGTCTTTCACTAGGGGGACTTGTCAGGGAGTCACAAAAACATTGAACTTTAGGAAGGCAAAGTTTGAACAGCTTAGAGATGCCCTTAATCTGGTAGACTGGGACAATATCCTCAGAAATAAGAATACAGATAATAAATGGGAAATGTTTAAGAACATCCTAAATAGGCAGTGTAAGCGGTTTATACCTTGTGGGAATAAAAGGACTAGAAATAGGGAAAACCCAATGTGGCTAAACAAAGAAGTAAGACAGGCAATTAACAGTAAAAAGAAAGCATTTGCACTACTAAAGCAGGATGGCACCATTGAAGCTCTAAAAAACTATAGGGAGAAAAATACTTTATCTAAAAAACTAATTAAAGCTGCCAAAAAGGAAACAGAGAAGCACATTGCTAAGGAGAGTAAAACTAATCCCAAACTGTTCTTCAACTATATCAATAGTAAAAGAATAAAAACTGAAAATGTAGGCCCCTTAAAAAATAGTGAGGAAAGAATGGTTGTAGATGACGAGGAAAAAGCTAACATATTAAACACCTTCTTCTCCACGGTATTCACGGTGGAAAATGAAATGCTAGGTGAAATCCCAAGAAACAATGAAAACCCTATATTAAGGGTCACCAATCTAACCCAAGAAGAGGTGCGAAACCGGCTAAATAAGATTAAAATAGATAAATCTCCGGGTCCGGATGGCATACACCCACGAGTACTAAGAGAACTAAGTAATGTAATAGATAAACCATTATTTCTTATTTTTAGTGACTCTATAGCGACAGGGTCTGTTCCGCAGGACTGGCGCATAGCAAATGTGGTGCCAATATTCAAAAAGGGCTCTAAAAGTGAACCTGGAAATTATAGGCCAGTAAGTCTAACCTCTATTGTTGGTAAAATATTTGAAGGGTTTCTGAGGGATGTTATTCTGGATTATCTCAATGAGAATAACTGTTTAACTCCATATCAGCATGGGTTTATGAGAAATCGCTCCTGTCAAACCAATCTAATCAGTTTTTATGAAGAGGTAAGCTATAGGCTGGACCACGGTGAGTCATTGGACGTGGTATATCTCGATTTTTCCAAAGCGTTTGATACCGTGCCGCACAAGAGGTTGGTACACAAAATGAGAATGCTTGGTCTGGGGGAAAATGTGTGTAAATGGGTTAGTAACTGGCTTAGTGATAGAAAGCAGAGGGTGGTTATAAATGGTATAGTCTCTAACTGGGTCGCTGTGACCAGTGGGGTACCGCAGGGGTCAGTATTGGGACCTGTTCTCTTCAACATATTCATTAATGATCTGGTAGAAGGTTTACACAGTAAAATATCGATATTTGCAGATGATACAAAACTATGTAAAGCAGTTAATACAAGAGAAGATAGTATTCTGCTACAGATGGATCTGGATAAGTTGGAAACTTGGGCTGAAAGGTGGCAGATGAGGTTTAACAATGATAAATGTAAGGTTATACACATGGGAAGAAGGAATCAATATCACCATTACACACTGAACGGGAAACCACTGGGTAAATCTGACAGGGAGAAGGACTTGGGGATCCTAGTTAATGATAAACTTACCTGGAGCAGCCAGTGCCAGGCAGCAGCTGCCAAGGCAAACAGGATCATGGGGTGCATTAAAAGAGGTCTGGATACACATGATGAGAGCATTATACTGCCTCTGTACAAATCCCTAGTTAGACCGCACATGGAGTACTGTGTCCAGTTTTGGGCACCGGTGCTCAGGAAGGATATAATGGAACTAGAGAGAGTACAAAGGAGGGCAACAAAATTAATAAAGGGGATGGGAGAACTACAATACCCAGATAGATTAGCGAAATTAGGATTATTTAGTCTAGAAAAAAGACGACTGAGGGGCGATCTAATAACCATGTATAAGTATATAAGGGGACAATACAAATATCTCGCTGAGGATCTGTTTATACCAAGGAAGGTGACGGGCACAAGGGGGCATTCTTTGCGTCTGGAGGAGAGAAGGTTTTTCCACCAACATAGAAGAGGATTCTTTACTGTTAGGGCAGTGAGAATCTGGAATTGCTTGCCTGAGGAGGTGGTGATGGCGAACTCAGTCGAGGGGTTCAAGAGAGGCCTGGATGTCTTCCTGGAGCAGAACAATATTGTATCATACAATTATTAGGTTCTGTAGAAGGACGTAGATCTGGGTATTTATTATGATGGAATATAGGCTGAACTGGATGGACAAATGTCTTTTTTCGGCCTTACTAACTATGTTACTATGTTACTATGATACCTATGGCATCCACGGCTCCTGTTTTGGTGAGCTGATTTGCCAGGATGTTGTGTGTGCGACACGACAGGCCGACTAAGGTGCTATGGGCTCCTATCTCATCTAGCGGCAACAAAATACTGACCTGGCTAGTGAATCTGGCTTCTGCAAATCGATTCTCTCATCTCTACTATTGGACGATCCTTCATTAATTAAAGTTTTTGCTCTTCTTTTTTTCCTGCTGCTCCCGTTGAGTATTTTTCATGATTTTTTTTTTTTTAAATCCACCAAAAGTTTCCAGAGATACGGACATTTTTTTTTAATTAGTCCTATTTATTTATTTCCTTTACTAACAGGGCGTGGCTAAAAGGGTAATAATGCAGAATATCCTAAAAACACGCCCCTGAGGATCCTGCTAGCCACACCCCCATAGGATTAGCACTAAATAAAAAAAGCCCATATTTCTTGAACTGCATGAACTATTAACAGAAAAGGAATATTCAGGCAATCAACGGTATTAAAATAATAAAATATGACCAAATGTGGGCCATTTTTTACTTGGTTACTGGCCCTCTTTAACTCCTTTATGACATGTGACGTAAACTTACATCATATGCCAGCTCCCTGACTTTTATGCAGGCTCACACATCTAGCATACAAGACATCTTTCCTCACACATGGCAGCAGATTTAATCAGTCATCATGTGCCTCTAACAGCCACGGGTGGAGTGCAGCTCTGCCTACGGCTGTTAATCTGTTAAATCCTGCTGTCAATCTCTGACAGCGGCATTTCAGATGTGCCAGCTGGGCGAGCATTGCTCCATGCTCCCATCGGCGCCCCTATGATGTGAATGAGGGGCGCTGATGGGTTGTCTTGACAGCTGAGGGTCTGCTGAAAACCCATGTGCCTGTCATTACAGTCCTCTTGGGAAAGCCGGCTCGTGGCCGAAAATCATAGGAGAAGAAGCAGTGCGAAACGCGCGTCGGGGCAGAGGGACGCTGAGAGGATTCCACGTAGCTGCACATTAGGTATTGTAACAATTTGTTACTTATTATGGTTGAGCCCTTGTTATTGCATCACTGAGCACACACAGACACGTGGGATTAATATAGCCATATCCCTCCGTTTAGGGAATTCCAAGGAGGTTATTATAGGTTTATTACAGTTCAGTTAAATTTCCCATGTGAAAAAGTGTTTTTGCTCTAACATATAGGGAGTTGCACCACTATGTATACAGCTAATAGTTAGGAATACCCTATGGCATTGTAGTCCCTCATCAAAGGACCTTAGCACCCTTGTTTTGTTTTGTAATATTGTCTTTTAAAGGAAATTATTAATAAAAGTGATTTTATTTAAGTACTACTTGGGGATCTGTTCTTTATCATCAATTGATCACTAGAAGTGATAATATGTTTATTAAAAGCGATAGTATTATCGCAGCTTTAAGTCTATTAAATCCAGCAAAAAGTGAAAAAAAAAGTTTTAAAAAATATGAAAAAAACCCCCACAAATGTTTACATTACCCCTCTTTTGCCACATTCAAAATAAAACACCTATTTGGTATCGCTGCATTCGTAAAAGTCCGATCTATTAAAGTATGAAATAAATTAATCCGATCGGTAAATGGCGTAATGAAAAAAAGTCAAAACGCCAGAGTTACATTTTTTTGCCTACTGCAATATTTCAATAAAATATGATAAGAGATCAAAACATAATTTCTGCCCCAAAATGGTATCGGTAAAAACTTCACTTCAGGGCGCAAACAAAAAAAAACATCACCCGGCCCCATAACCGTTATGGGTCTCGTAAAATGTCGACAAAAGCAAAAATAATTTCTTATAAATTTACGAATTTTATTTCACCACTTAATTGAAAAAAACAAACCAAATCTTTACACGTTTGGTATCTGCGTACTCGTACTGACCTGGGAAATAATACTGCCCAGCCAGTTTTGCCGTATAGTGAATATAGTAAATAAAAAAGTAAAAAAAAAATAATTGTAGTTTTACACTTTTTTTTGCAATTTCAACGCAATTTGATTTTTTTTCCCCGGTTTCCAGTACACTATATGGTAAAATCAATGGTGTCATTCAAAAGTACAACTCATCCTGCAAAAAAAAAACTGTGGCCGCCAATCATAGATCGTTTTGTATAACTCATTAGCAGATAATCTGTGTAATTTAACACACAAAGAAATAATATAGCAATTAGGATCAGACATATCGGGGCAGGCAGTATGCAGCGAGAGGTGCTGCTGAGTAATTTGCAGGTTTTCCCAAGAGGCTTTGCAGGATACTGGTTCTCCAAGTTCTCAGTCACTTCCCTGTGCGGCGAGAGTGTGTGAATGTCTCAGTGCAGGACGGTCCCGGGACGTCTTGGGTTCCTGCCCTGTGACCTCCGCAGGTAAAGTGACATCTAGAGGTAGAAGAGACTGCTGGAGTTGGGGTGCACTTCATAGAGATCATGTTATGGGCAATGTGATTCATTTCCTGGCTCCTCCGCTGCTTGCGGTGTAACCGGAGACTGCACGGACAAGAGTCGTAATTGTGCACGTACCAGAGGAAAAGATGCAATCACTTCCATAACCCTTCATGTTCATTCTTGGCAAAGACTTCATTCAAATCCTGGTTTCTTTGTTTTTGTCTTAAAGAGGAATTGAATTTTTAAATATTTGTGAAGGCAAGACCTCCGGGCAAAAAAAAGAAGTGTGAATGTGTTTTGCATTACACCTGATTCCGTACAGAGCGGAATTGCTTTCTGCGCACCCCGTGAATGTCATAGTCATCCATTTGGCACACATGGTCATTGACATCTGACGTAGTCCTCCGCGGCAGTCGATACCAGGGTAGTCTTTACTTCTGTGCATGGCATCCTCGCAATATTATTATGTCTCAAAGACCTAATAAATGCTAGAGGTTCCCTAAGGGAAGAGTCAGACGTCGGTATAAATCGGACCACAATACTCAGACTGGCCAGCCCAAGCGTGCATAGAAATAATTGAAGCTGACTGACACTTTGGACGGTAGAGCCGCCAGCCAGTCCGACCATTGCGTTCCGATGTGTTTGACCGTCTGACTCTGCCCTAACAGTCGTGTATCTGCATAATCATCATATGGTCGGGTCAGATTTTCATCCTCTGGAATTAAACAAGGAGCTTTCCATACAATGACCGCAGGCAAAACATCAAAACAAGTTACACAAAAAAATGAGATTTAGCGGTTAAAATTGGAATACCCCTTTAATTCAAGCTGTAAAGTCAGCAAATAAAGTTTGTTTAAACTTACTGCTAAATGGAAACTGCCAACAAGCAGGATAGCCGCAGCTGACAGTTCATAAAAGAGTGGTCCAGCACTTTAATATTGATCATGTATTTTTAGGATAGGTCATCAATACTAGATCAGTAGGGGTACAACATCCGGCAGTCCAACATCCGGCAGTCCACCAGTACCGGCGGTGGCTGGATGTGCTTAGTAGTAGACCGAAATCACGCAGCACCATCAACGGTATAGTGGTCACAGCAGCATTCATCTGAATAGGTGCGGATGTGCAGTACCTGGCAGCAGCCACTAAATAGTTGGCGGAGCTGCGCTGTGTAGCTCTATAATTGATCACATCTGGCTGACACCAGGAAAAGCTGATTGGTGGGAGTATGTGGTGTCACACCTACGCCGCTGTTCTCCTGAATCCAGCGATGTCTTCATTTTGTTTCTGCTCCTCTCCTTCCCTGAGATATGGCCCTTTCTTCCCTGTATAAATCTAGTCTTTTTATCCAAGTGGGCATGGTCCACAAATATTCTCAGTGGGAATCTTCTTGAGGAAACATTCACAGTTGGCTAAAAAAAAACCTAAAAGTTACACACAGGTAAGAGGAGGCCATATCACAGGAACAGAGAAAAGCAGGAACAAAAGAAAAACATCGCCGGATTCAGAAGAACAGCGGCATCTACATCAGATAAGAAAATGACAAATTTGTGGTAAGTGACAGTTTCTTGTTAAAAGAGGTAAATACCGGAACTTAGAAGATTACATTCACTACTGTTGGTCATGGCAGGACATGGAACCTCCAGCCAAGCGGCTGAAACCTACAGTCTCACTAGATTATAATTTGGTTTCTCAAGCACCAGCCTCCTCCTCCTCACCTCTCTTTGAGGACATCACCTTCCCTCAAGATAAGGCGCTACAGAATGAAAGAATCAAGTGGAAGAGACCTAAGGTAATTAATGACACTTCTCATAAACCAGAGCCAAAGACCTTTCATCGCCCAGAACTAAGGTTCAGACTTCTGCCTCATCCCTGAAATTAAAAATCCCAAGCAAAGACAAAGTGGCTGGTCGGCACACCTTCTAGCACTTTGGGCAGATACCCTCCTGGCTCCTAACACTTTGGGTAGACATCCTCCTGGCTTATAACACTTTGCGTAGACATCCTCCTGGCTCCTAGCATTTTGGGTAGACATCCTCCTGGCTCCCAGAACTTTGGGTAGACACCCTCCTGGCTCCCAGCGCTTTGGGTAGACACCCTCCTGGTTCCCAGCGCTTTGGGTAGGCACCCTCCTGGTTCCCAGCGCTTTGGGTAGGCACCCTCCTGGTTCCCAGCGCTTTGGGTAGACACCCTCCTGGCTCCCAGCGCTTTGGGTAGACACCCTCCTGGCTCCCAGCGCTTTGGGTAGACACCCTCCTGGCTCCCAGAGCTTTGGGTAGACACCCTCCTGGCTCCCAGCGCTTTGGGTAGTCACCCTCCTGGCTCCCAGCGCTTTGGGTAGACACCCTCCTGGTTCCCAGCGCTTTGGGTAGGCACCCTCCTGGTTCCCAGCGCTTTGGGTAGGCACCCTCCTGGCTCCCAGCGCTTTGGGTAGACACCCTCCTGGCTCCCAGCGCTTTGGGTAGACACCCTCCTGGCTCCCAGCGCTTTGGGTAGACACCCTCCTGGCTCCCAGCGCTTTGGGTAGACACCCTCCTGGCTCCCAGCGCTTTGGGTAGACACCCTCCTGGCTCCCAGCGCTTTGGGTAGACACCCTCCTGGCTCCCAGCGCTTTGGGTAAACAACCTCCTGGCTCCCAGCGCTTTGGGTAGATACCCTGCTGGCTCCCAGCGCTTTGGGTAGACACCCTCCTGGCTCCCCCCAGATATGCCCTTGTCCTAACAATATTAAAAAACAATCTCACCACTTCACTCTGTCTTCTCCTTGTAGGAAATATGTGAATGTCCCCGCTTTATCGTAGATGGAGCTACCAGGATGGACGTGTGTCAGGGTAACCTGAGTAAGTATGAACCAGGCCTGTCTCAAGACTCATGCCAATGGATATTTCAGGATCCTTGGGTAGATTGTAATACTGGCTTAATTTGACATTCAAGACCCAACCCATGATTTTGCCTCCTTAGATTGAGATTACTCAATACTAGTGATGAGCGAATATACTAGTTACTCGAAATTTCTCGAGCACGCTCGGCGGTCCTCCGAGTATTTTTTTTTTTTAGTGCTCGTAGATTTAGTTTTTCTTGCTGCAGCTGAATGATATACATCTATTAGCCAGCATAAGTACACTACTCAATACCTGACTACTTTCCACATTTTGTGGAGTGGAGTGTGCAAGTGCGTTCGATTGAACCATTGTGTGTCAGATCCTTGACTCATCAGTACATTCTCTTGTAAGGTGATAAATTCCGACCTTTCTAACCTATGGTATATGCTTTAGAGACTTTTTACCCATAATCTCAAAGATGCTTGGTATAGCGGGCATTCCTACTTTCCTTGCGTCAACATTCAGATTGTTCGAAGATGTTGATTTTAGTTTTAGTTCGAATGCCAAACTGAATTGACTTGGCTGGGAAAGGGAGCTTGTGATGTGGGCTCATCAGGGACATCTCCATTTTACAGGTAACTGTTGGTTCCTCTCAGCTGTGGCTTGTCTTTCTCTGTACCCTCAGCTGCTGGAACAAGTGGTCCCCATTGATCAAGATTTTTGGAATGGCTACAATGGCAAATTTAGATTCCAGGTAAACATCATTCATACCAAATCACTGGACACCTATTGGAATAGCTATGTAATACTTATCATCTCTCTTTTATAGTTTTGGCAGTATGGGCGTTGGGTAGAGATTGTGGTCGATGACCTTCTGCCTACAGTCCCTGTCCAGAATAATGGAAAAACTCAATACGATTTACTTTTTGTGCACTCTAAGGACAAGGATGAGTTCTGGAGCTCACTTCTAGAGAAAGCCTATGCAAAGTGAGTGTCACATGAAACCAGTGGTAGACAATCTGAATTTACAATGGTTTGAGATCATCCCATAATGGTTCTTGTTACAGACTGAAAGGAGGTTACTCCACTCTTGAGATGGGATTTGCAGGAGAAGCACTGGAAGACATGACTGGTGGTGTGGTACAAAGCTGTGATACCAGTGGGCCAACTTCAGATTTATGGAGTCACCTCCATAATATGCTTCAGAGAGGAGCTCTTATCTGCTGTGGGAACACTCAGGTGAGAGTTTCCATCGTTCTTCCTAGACATACACTACCTCCAAAAAAAACACTTGACTTGTAGAAAAGCAGCATCAGGTGAACAGGGCTGTGCTTCAAGGGCTATTCCCAACCTGGAAAGTCATCACCAATCCACACGGTAGTTCCAATCAATGGAGCCCATTCTTGGAATTGGTGGAGTCCTCAGGGTAGTTCCAATCAATGGAGCCCATTCTTGGAATTGGTGGAGTCCTCAGGGTAGTTCCAATCAATGGAGCCCATTCTTAGAATTGGTGGAGGTCTCGGCAGTCAGACCCAACAAATCCAAAGAACGTTTCTCTGAAATTCCCCGGAGGCTGTGCTTGTGCTCCACCGTTCCATTATTTCTCTATGAGACTGCTGGACATAGCCAAGTTGGCTTTCTCCAGCAGTTCCATAGAGAATGAATGGAGCAATGGTGACCGCTCTAGTCAAACAGGACATTTCATAGCCCCTCTATTGGGATCCTTGGGGGTCCCAGTGTTTGATCCTCCACCTGTACAGGACTTTTTATTGACACCTCCATTTACAATGTACCATTTAATCCCCAAATAATACAGTCACATAGCTCCCAAATAATAATGCCCAACCATTGCCCAAATTAACATGCACATTGGTAGTAGTAAAAGGTGAAAGACCCCATACAACCACACAGGTTGCACACCCCACTTGCAAGCCCTTATTAGACTTCACCCACTATCGAAAGATCCTGAGGAAATCCAGTATAAATCCCTGTGCCATGTGCCGCTCTGGCAGGCCCTGCTCATAGAACAGTGTAATAAAAACTCAAAAGTTCTTCTGAATTTGTGTGCTCTTTACAAATTTATTTATAATACATTTTTTCCTTTTTGTCCTGTAGGGAGAGATTGAAACATCGAATCTGATGGGGATTCTCAGCTACCACATGTACTCAGTGACCGGGACAAAAGAAGTAAGTGTATGGGAGAGTAATATTGGACATAGCACGGTGTATAGACTCTGCCCAAAGTGACTAGGAGCAGAGCTGCAGTACCTGAGAACGGCCACTACATGGTGTGTGACACTGTAATCTCCAGGCTCCATATACTGATTACATTTAGCTGCTGGCGGAGCTACTTATAGCTGATCGGCAAGGGTGGCAGGTGTCTGATATTGATGGGCCATCAGTTCCTTAATAGTGGCCATCTTTTTTAACAGTGGCAATTAGACTGTATGGCAATGGAGAGGAACATGGCAAAGGTACATGTAATACCCCAGGTAGCCGGTTGTTACAGTGATGTTGCCTTCCTTTCGGGGGGGCGATATCATGCTTGGAGGCAAGGAGGATTCTCTTTACCAGGTAACGCACCCACATTCAACACATTCGGTATCCAGGCCAGAAGGGGGAGCTCTGAACCCGGATTCAGGGGAGCTTCCCCAGCTTTGTGTTCTGGTCTGGAGGAGGAGTTAGATCACTCTGCAGCAGACAGTGAAGAGAGAGAAGTGGAGAGCAGACAACGGAGCCGTTCAGCCAGGACTGAGCTGCAGCTCCAGGAAAGGAAGTGAGTCCGAGGGGTTGAAAGTGGTGGAGCTACTGAGAAAAGGAGCACAGTGGAGAAGGAAAGGGGCGCAGAGGGGAACTGTGACCGGGCACCCTCAGAGCCGAAGCGCAGCAACCGGGAGCCCGAGGCTGTGTTGTACTCCAGGACACACGGCAGAATCGGAGGGCATAGAACTGTATGTGATTTGCCCACACTACACCTGAAGGTGAAGCAGCACCTGAAGAGCCCAGGTCATGATAGAGACCCTATAAAAAGGTACCTCGCACACAAGCGCGAGTAGGACGGCTTATGGACCTCACCTGGTAGAGGGATTCACTATTGCCTCCAGGCCAGCCGGGCCATTCCATCACTTGTTCCTGGTACCCTGGACTGTGGACTGCTACTGTCAGTAAACCAGGTAAAGACGTTACAACTTTGTGTCCTCCACTTATTTGCCAGCATACACCATCCTTGCCCATACACCTTGGGAGACCTTGGGACCCCGCTTCATCTGTGGGAAGCATCACCATCTTGCTGCAACAACATCACCCCAGAGGACACCTTTAAGCAGTGTAGGACCCCTCTGACCGAGAGCCACAGGTGGTGTCACGAACACAAACTTTAATACAAAACCCTTTAAAAGACTTTCCCCTTTAATTGGGTGCCCAGGGCCACGGACCGGGTCGCAGCCACCGTGACATTACCTTTAAGTGCGATCGGACCCGGTACTGAGTACCCCACTGCCCAGGCGGGCGACTCCTACATGTTGGAAAATCCTTTGCGTAGCTCTGATGTAATGTGAATTGACCATAAACTTGTCTATGATAATAATGAGGCCACAAATAAGTGATCTCTGCAGAAGAGGAAGCGTCAGCCTATCACAAGGCTCCATGACCAGAGCAAAAACTGCAAGATTTTCAAATTTAATATTCAAATTTAAAACAAATTGTCCCCCAATTATTTTTTTAAAATGTTTTATAATTTAAAAGTTGAGCGAAAAGAGGGTTGTCTAATTTTCTATTTTCAGGAGCGTACCGCTCTTCTGCCTCATGTCTTCCTGCTTGCTGAAGAGCGGTGTGCTCCTAAAGATTGATAGTGCGCTCTGCCAAAGGTAGGAGGAGTGCAAGAGTAGTGAAGCTGGCCGGATCAATCTATCCAGCCACCTTCAGAAGAGCACCTTGCAAGCACTCACCCCTTGTCTAAGAAACCGTCCACCATCGATAGACTGCAGAGGAGGCCGGTAACTGAGGCAATGGTCAGTAGACAATAGACTTAAATATTTTTCCTTTCTTGATTTTTACGAAGAGATAAAATGCAAAGATGCTCGTTTTTACAAGCAATTTGCAAGTTTTAGCCATTTAATAATTTGAGGCGTCCCCTTTAAACAATAGGTGTTTTCCTGATTAGCCAGCAGGGTAGGAGAAAGAAGTTGTTCAACCACCTTCGTACATGTCATCCCCACCCGGTGATGAGCCGATATCGCCCCTTTCTTTTTCGGCAGTTCTCGGCTCAGCGTTTTTCCAGAAACGATCCGGCCACGTTCCTCCCTGTGTGTGACAACCTAGTAGATCATCAGTGACGGATCATCGCTCCTAGTTCTGCTAATTATAGACAATTTGATGAATTGAATGGAACAAAAACAATTAGAATCAAATACAACAAATGTGTGAACCTCCTCAGCTCTCGGGAACAATGGATGACAACGTCTGAGTCACAATTTGCCGTATTGCCCGCTCCATGCTGGAAATACTATTTCTGCTTTTTGCCTTGCAGCTGTATTATAGCGAGCGGCGGTTTGCCTGTCCGCTGCACATTGTTTGGCGGTGATATGAGGACTCTGTCATTCTAGAATCGTCTCTCTGTAAAGTTTTAACCCTCTTTAGACACCTATCTCTTCCCGCAGGTTCAGACATTACATGGCTCCGTGTCTCTGCTGAGAGTCCGTAACCCCTGGGGGCACACGGAGTGGATCGGGCCGTGGAGAGACGGGTAGGAGGATTTATTTCTGGTTCAGGTAATAATGAGCTGTCACACACCGATGAAATCTTCACGTACAATATGTTTCTGTTTCCTCAGGGGACCTGAATGGCAGAGTGTAAAAGACCCCGAGGAGTCAGAAAATGTGATATTAGAGGATGGAGAATTCTGGTAAAAAAAAATTAAAACAAATTGTAACAGTGAAAAACAAAAAGAAAAAACATTGTAAAATGTAAATCTGACTCTTTACATGCAATGGAGAGATGCTAAGCACTTCTTGGTTATTTCCATGAAGATGCTCCAGAAATATTGCTTACGCCTTATGGATCTTCTCAAGGAGAACCAGAACCAGAACTTTCCAAGATTATTCTCATTAGTGAGACATATGTGTTAGAGCTCAAGCAAATCTCCATTTTTTTTTTTTTATCAACAAGTGCTATCCATGATTTTCACAGATGGCACTTATACCTCTGATACTCTGTGGGGCCTTAACATATGTGGTTTGTTTACAACTGGTTGCCTTGGAGTCCGACCATCGTTGCTGGATAACAGAATATGCTCAGTGCTTACAAGCTTTTTTTCTATTGAGCTTGTAAGCACTGTTTTCAAGTGGTCTGGATCGTTGGAGAGTGTGGTAACCTCCTAATCCCAGCCAGTTTATAAGCTAGTCAGCAGCCGTGGTCAGTCAAAGTGACCTTCACATACATGGCTGTGGGTAAACAGATGGTAAATGGTGGTAACAAACAGTCTGTTCCTCTCACACTCCTCTTTTTCACTGCTGTGCTCTCACACAGTATCTGTAATAGTTATTTAGTGTTTTATGGCTTTCTCTCCTTATCTCTATGGCTAAGCTGTGAGCTGTGACGTCTTTTCACTTTCCAGATTCACCATAAAAATGGCCACTACATTTCCTGCTTCAGCTTTTATACAGGCTATGATTGTCACTCCTGCTGTTCTATGTGATATAATGGCTGAAAGGCTTTATGGAGGAGCCCGCTCTCATGTGCCAGTGGTTATGTGAATCTTCTCTGCTTGACGCAATCTTTTGCGATGTGCAAAATGATGGCTAATATTTTAGGCGACTCGAACAAAGCGCAAATTGGGTACAGCAAATTGCTAAAAATTCTGCACAAATTTTATTAGAGGATAGGTGAGAGGCTCCTGATCAAGGGATCCCAATAGCGGGAGGTAAAAAAAAATGGGTGAAAAGACGCATGTCATTGGGTATATTGAAGAACCATAAGGTGATGAGTTATATATGGATTAGTTTCAGGGTTAGATGATCGATAGAGAATGAAATAATAGGCCGGTATATGGGAAGGACTAAGGAGAGGATGAAATGTACATTCGCTATATATATTCAGCATTGTCTTCCTCTTTATGTAGGATGGCAGTTGACGACTTCCAAAAAAATTTCCACTTTCTGGAAATTTGTCACCTGGGGCCACAGAGTATTGTGAAAATCGGTGCAGCAGCTAAACCTTGGGAATATGTTACCTATGAAGGACGCTGGGTGAAAGGACTGTCCGCAGGGGGCAGCCTGACCAGCAGCGGTAAGATAAAAGGTCCATGTAATATACTGCTGCTTTATGTTGGTTGGTTGGTCTTCTCTTCTTGGCTTGTCATTGGACTGGTCAACTTCATCTTTTTTTACCAAATTCTACATGAAAATCCAAAATGTAGACTTAAAACAAAAAAAAAAAATATTGTAGTTGCATTCGAGACGATCCCGTTGGTGAAGTCCATGGTCAACCTATGGACAATCTTTGATTTCTACAAAGCTTAAACCCCTTTGACTGCAATGCATCGGTCAGCTTACCTACTGGAAATCACACACCTGTTTTTACTCACTGTCTCCAATAAACCAGGTGTATAGGTGTAAAAAAAAAAAACTTTAACCCCCCCCAAATTCTCTGCTTTACAGATTACTACTGGCTGAACCCCCAATTTTCCCTCACTTTGGAGAATAATAACAAAGACAACTCTGAACCCCAAACATTATGCAGCTTTATTGTGTCCGTCATGCAGAAGCATCAGAGGCTACGGAGGACGGGGCACATCCGTGTAGCATGCCATATATTCCAGGTAATATAAATATACAGGACCATGTCAACCTCCAGTACATGTAGACTAAAATGCTTGGGTTTGGACCCTCACAGATACCGGAGCCCAACTGTGACTGTGACTCTGCACCTCCTAGTGCAACTAGTACAGATATTTCAATGGCTGCAAAAGTTTTCTGATTTTGCAATGCAAATGGTCCCTTTTTGCAATCATGTTAAAGGGGTTGTCCAGTCTCGGGGAACAAGTCTGCAGTCACTCCATGTGCTTGCAGACTTGTGAATACTCACAGTGTATGCACTTCATGCTTTCAGGATTCTCCGCTGCCCTGTCTGGGAGCGGGCGGGTGCATAACTGCAAATATGCCATTTGTTGCATCCATGCTGTCAAGTGCCGACTAGACTTGTGTGGCCTCACTGAATATAAGTGAATTGAGCGAAAGCCGGACGAGTCTAGTCGGAATGTGGCTGGAAGTATGCTCGCTTTGAGGATTCACAAACCTGCAGCCACATAGAGTGGACAACCCCTTTTAAAGGGACTCTGTCACCTGAATTTGGCGGGACTGGTTTTGGGTCATATGGGCGGAGTTTTCGGGTGTTTGATTCACCCTTTCCTTACCCGCTGGCTGCAATATTGGATTGAAGTTCATTCTCTGTCCTCCATAGTACACGCCTCCGCAAAGCAATCTTGCCTTGCGCAGGTGTGTTCTACGGAGGACAGAGAATGAACTTCAATCCAATATTGCAGCCAGCATGCAGCCAGCGGGTAAGGAAAGGGTGAATCAAACACCCGAAAACTCCGCCCATATGACCCAAAACCAGTCCCGCCAAATTCAGGTGACAGAGTCCCTTTAAAGGGCTATCAGGTTCGCGAAAAAAATGATTAATCATGAAAACTTTTTTTTTGCATGGATAAGGCCCAATGAGGCCCCTAATTTAGTGCATAAGGCATGCATACACGTGCACTTTTCATCTGCATTTTTCCATACAGAACAAAGTGTTGCCCAAATAATACAGTACTGCCATAATCAGAAAAAAAAATGTCCAAGCTTCTACTAATTCTTAAACAGTAAAAACTACAGGTTGCACCCTGGTGAAACTAGGCTGTCCCATTTTTCTCCTTTTTTTTTTTTTCACGGACTCACTGATTTGAAGGAGTGAGCTTGAATCGTGGCTCTTATTCTCAGGATCCATTTTAAAGGGACCCTGAGCAATCGCTGGGTTTGCTTGATTAAAAGTGAGAAAAAAACACTCTAATAAAAATTCAGTAATTTTATTAATTATAATCCAAAAGATAATAAAGCATAACTACAAAATGATGACACAGACTTCAGACATGATGCTTATACAGACAGATTAAGGCGACTGTAGTAACACACGGGGAAGATAAATCAGGTACCCGTACCCCCCGAGGAAGCCCAACGCGAAACGCGCGTCGGGGCTGCTGCAGGAGACAGGCACTGGCACATGGGTAAGATAAGCGGCGCACTGGGCATTTACCTATATTCTTCGGTCCCGTAGGTTATACAGTGTGTATTGTATTATGCTCCCCAAATTGGGATATAGTTATATATTTCTTTAAGCACTTTAGATTGCACTAAGCACCTTTCCAGTACATGCTGTACCATATATAATACGGGTACCTGATTTATCTTCCCCGTGTGTTACTACAGTCGCCTTAATCTGTCTGTATAAGCATCATGTCTGAAGTCTGTGTCATCATTTTGTAGTTATGCTTTATTATCTTTTGGATTATAATTAATAAAATTACTGAATTTTTATTAGAGTGTTTTGGACTTTGTACTCCATGGAGTTTTTGTAGGATATATGCTTTTGGAGTGTCCTGGTTATTATGTCCTAATTGATATGGGATGTTTTCCCGGAGTATTTATCTGAATTATGTATCAATGGTATTGGTTTTTTGATTAAAAGTGAGGTCCAACTAAAGCGGCATCTACTTTTCCTGACGATGTGTTGACCACTCCAGGTCAAGTATTTTATCTCGACCGATTGGATCACGTTATTCCGCAAGCTCCATATTGGGGTAAGCTGGATCTCAGATGGTTATTTCATTCTTTGACAAGAGACTATGTTTTTATGTATTTAATCAGGGAGATGATACCCATGTGTATATATTCCAAGATGCCCTCCGCTCCTTTCAGCCTCTTCTTAGTGCTGGGCCGTGTGATAATCACCGGGAGGTTGTCCTCTGCTCCAGCCTTCCACCGGGACGCTACATAATCATCCCATCCTTAGAGAAGGAGTCTGATGAGGGAGAGTTTCTGATCCGAATACTAACAGAGAAGGGATGCAATAACAGGTAACAAATGGAGAAACAGTAGAAAAGTAAGGCCCACTAATGGGGGAGCCCCCAAGATTGGATTACCCTTCCTTAGGACTAATGTCTCCAGTGGTGGCCACCCGGCAGAGGAATTTACTAAAGCACTTTGAAGGGGTCTTCAGAGATCACTGATCTGGCCGCTGGACTCGATTTGCACCAAGTCTACCCATACTCTAGATATTTGGGCTTGAGGAGAAGAGTGAACACAAGGATGGGGGTGAAGAAGTACTAAGCTCTGGGGTCCCCATTGTATGAATATGACATGGTGTGAAAATGGTCCCATGTTGGGTTTTGCTATGGGCTCTTTCTGCTTTATACATCACAGGTAGTACATCATGTTGGCTCTAAAGTTCCACTGAGGGCCCTCAAAGGTCCCCAAGAAAATGTTCTGAATGTATATTAGTTGTGCCTCTGAGTTAGGCCGGAGTCACACTACAGCGAGATACGGCAGAGTCTCGCTGGTTAAAAGCAAGCTCTGGCACCGGTACTACGGAGCGGAGCGTGCAGCTCCATGTATTGCTATGCGGCCGCACGCTCCGCTCTGGAGTGCCGGTGCCAGAGCTTGGTTTTAACCTGCGAGACTCGGCCGTATCTCGCTGTGTGTGATCCCGGCCTAAGAATCACTCTAAATCCCACTGTATACTGTATATGAGGATGCAGGCTTCATAGGACTTATAGCCTTGTTACTGCAGTGATCTTTATCACTTCCAATCAATATATCGTAATTGTCCTTTTGTTAATCTTAGGCCACTGGAAATGAATGCGAAGTGTGCTGAAATTCCGGTAAGTGTCATACAATCATAACTCCGTGGCATCAGACATGGGACACAACCACAAAAGCTTTCTGATGTGAGAGGCCGTTTTCCCAATTCCTTTACTGAAAGGGAATGTGTCATCAGAAAAGTAATTAGTAAATTGGGTCTGTAATTTAAAACTATTAAAAATTATTAATGTACTATTTAATGTTCTATAATTTTCTTGTACAAAGACTGATAACCCCTCCATATACAGTAGAAAATATATCCAGCACAATAGGTGATATCACAGCTCACCTCCTCCCCCTGTACAATGACTGATAACACCTCTATATACAGTAGATAACACAGGATCCACCATTCACAATAGGTGATGTCACAGCTCACCTCCTCCTGTAAAATGACTGATAATACCTCTATATACAGTAGATAACACAGGATCCACCATTCACAATAGGTGATATCACAGCTCACCTCCTCCTCCTGTACAATGACTGATAACACCTCCACATACAGTAGATAACACAGGATCTGCCATTCACAATAGGTGATGTCACAGCTCACCTCCCCCCTCCTGTACAATGACTGATAACACCTCTATATACAGTAGATAACACAGCATCCAGCATAGGTGATGTCACAGCTCACCTTTTAAAGTTATGTTGTCTGATGCTCTTATACACAAGTTAATAAACTATTATTGGAACATGTCCATCTTATAAAGTAGACATGTGTAGTGGGGTACATTTCTTGTTTCTGCATTACAGGCACTTTCTCCATTCCCCTCAGAGGACCATTGTATGAGGCGGTTTTTACAGTTTGCAAATCAGGTACATTTTATAGAGATAAATAAAAGGGATAACTTTAAAGGGATTGTGAGGATTGCCCGGAAGATGATCTTGTGCTCATTTACATAAGACATGGGGAAATTTTTTTTATGTGGCTTATAAAAGGTATGGGGCATGGCATTATTATCCTGTTAACTGGGAACACCAGTGTTTCATTTACGTGGCATATATGGGTGCCCAAATGTCCTTGACGCGTCCCTTTTTAGGGTATGTGCACACGTTAGGATTTTCATCATGTGCACAAAAATTGCAGAATGCATTCTAAATGATAGGATGCATATGTCTGCAGTTTGTAATGCGTTTTTATCGTGAAAAAAACGCAAAAAAAAAAAAACGCCAAAAAACCTGAACGTGTGCACATACCCTCAATACTAAAATCTGCTTTCTGTCAGCCACCAGTATGTGGAGTTTTGGGCTTACTGCATAGTGTTAATACAAAAAACCCAATAATAAAGCATAATGCAGCATGTACCTAAACTTTAGGGGAAGCTGCTCTGAAAATCCCAGTGATCGTGGAGGTGAATCCACACCCAACCACAGATTCTTCCTGCAGTGGCCCCTAGTGGGGAAATGAAGAACCTGTTTATGAAAATTTAAAGGGACACTGTCACCTGAATTTGGAGGGAACAATCTTCAGCCATGGAGGCGGGGTTTTCGGGTGTTTGATTCACCCTTTCCTTACCCGCTGGCTGCAATATTGGATTGAAGTTCATTCTCTGTCCTACATAGTACTCGCCTGCGCAAGGCAAGATTGCACCTTGCGCAGGCATGTACTACGGAGGACAGAGAATGAAATTCAATCCAATATTGCAGCCAGCATGCAGCCAGCAGGTAAGGAAAGGGTGAATCAAACACCCCAAAACCCCGCCTCCATGGCTGAAGATTGTTCCCTCCAAATTCAGGTGACAGTGTCCCTTTAAAGTCTACCAAAGTGGAAGCATCTCTTTCTTAGCCGCTCTCTTTTCTGCGAAAATATGAGGTCTTTAGTAAAGTTCCCACCTCTATGACATCCATATGCCTTAAAAAAAAAAAAGTCTAGATTTTTGCCAACACACATTACCATAATGAAGGTCAAACCTGCTGACATACGGATGGCCCAGCTGAACATGTAATGTATCTCCTCAACTCGAATGTTTGGGGATAGAAGGATCAGGCATATTGGGATTTAACATGCCCAATCCTTTTGTTCTATGGGGAGTAAAACCACTTCCATAGTGTCTATTTTGATATTCCCATACAGAACACGTATGCGTTCAGCCGAGCATGTGTGTGTGTTTATGTAGGGGAAGAGGAAGTGATACCG
Source organism: Ranitomeya imitator (assembly GCF_032444005.1). Taxonomy (NCBI): domain Eukaryota; kingdom Metazoa; phylum Chordata; class Amphibia; order Anura; family Dendrobatidae; genus Ranitomeya; species Ranitomeya imitator. The sequence continues at coordinate 43,172,235 of NC_091283.1, forward strand.
GTCATCTCATATGGCCTACGTGTACCCAATCCTCATGTTGGCCATACACACGAGATACCTATTGGCTGAGCGTTTATTCGGCAGACAGTCTCTTTTGACCCTTCCTTGCACACTGGTACTTGTCTCTGGCAAGTGCTCATGTGTTTTCAATTTTGGAGAGAAGAAAAAGTCACTGTCAGACTCTCCTGGCAGCGGCTTATCTCCCCTGTGAACTAAGGAATTGGGCATTAAAATTCCACTTGGCGGATCCTTCTCTTTTCCAAAATCATTTGTTGGCGGGGAGAGTCGAGAGGCCTAAATACACATCTGATAGTCCTCCCGTCCTGTCAAAACTTGTCTGACTTGCACCTAGTGTGAATGGGACCTTTAAAAGTTTCCTCTTTGCACAAGAAGAAGCAAAATCCGGGCTCTCTCATCTTCTCCTCTGCTCCTCTGCATCCGCTCTCCGCAATGCTAACCCAATGTATCCTTCATGTCCATCCATCCCCTTTAATTATAATCCCACCCCTTTGTCTGATTACAGGAGGGCCGAGTCAATAGCGTACAACTTCACAAACTTTTGGCTTGGTTACTGACGGAGTTTGGTGAGTAAATGAAACCGTCAAGAGACCCGGGACGGAATAGTTCCGGCAGTCAGCGCTGCAGATTCCCGACCCGCAGCGCGGAATAGTTTAAAAAGCAAACTGTGCAGAAAAGTAAATGATTGCAAAAGTATTCATCCCCCTTTAAATCCTTCTTTTATGGGCATACACAGCGAGCTGAACCCATTCTTTCATTACACGCGCAGTCTTGACCTCCCTGCCCATTCACCCAAGCAGTAAATGATACAGTGTATGTCCCACACGATCTCGCCCACATACGCCCGCAATTTACAGGTGTCAATCTGGTATGAAGGCGCTGTATTAGCAAAGCTCCATCACATGTGGATGTTTATGATGCCGCTCCTGCTTGTAGATGCTTCAGTGCATGACAAACATCCCTTTCCACACCTACTAAATCCCTAATCAAACACCATGGGGCTCGGATGACGTGACGTGACTCTGAGTCATCCATCTTGCGCTACAAGTCGGATTATATTTAGGTAAAAAAAAAAAAAATATGGGTGAGAATCCAACCAATGCGGAAAAAGGAAATCAGGAAGGAAATTGACACATGAGGCTATTTTTTATTTTTTTAATTTTTTTTGCAATGCATAAGGTGAAATTTTCATCAAAATCTGATATTTTTTTTAGGCAGTGCCCTTCCCTGGATCTTGGAGGCAGTATTTTGGCAAATAAGACGCTCGTGCTCCACCGATGACTAGAAATTGTGGTATTTTGTGAATTTGACTATTTCCAATGGTTGCATTCATTTCTAAGGTCAACCCATGAAACAGTTATCCTTGGGGGGGCTTGGACCTTTAAAGTGACTACACACCTTTTCAAATAGCTGTCGTTTGGCTGTTAACGATTTCTTCCCAATCCGAATTAGGGGAAAAGTTATATTTAATGAAAAGTAGCTGCTGCCACACACCAAAGATGGGGCATGTTGGAATGCGACATGCGCTACCATTCCGAACCTCAATATCTGGCGTTGAGTGAGATTTGGGCAACCCGCGCTAGGCTGTTGGCCAACAATCCAGATGTAAGGCATCTAGGCTCCTTTACTTATCATACCTTTACGACCTTCCTAATTGGTCTCAAGATGGAAGCGTTTGCATTAAAGGAGCACTAAACAGAGAAAATATTTAAAAAAAAATGAGCTCTCAATCTCTAACTTTTCTGTCTAATATTACAATTAATACCAAAAGTATATAAAGAAATCTTCCCTGTGACTCAATAAACAAACCATTTCCCCGCCTCTTCCTCACTGTTTTCTATATTGTTGTAACAACTGTCTGCAGCAGGAGCCTCCCCCCAATGCATTTTGTGCAGCAAACAATACGACTTTTCACCACCTACGTGACTATGGTGCATGTCTTTTAGATGGCCTCCAGCCAACAACAGAACTGATAAAAATTAACGGATTTCTGCAAAGTCGGAATGTTACGATGGTGCTTATAGATTAGACTGCGATCCTACACACCAAGCCTGCGCAAAGTGTGGCCTGGGAGCCTCTTCCAGATCTCTGACTGTTCCTACAAGACCTGTTGATGGGGCAACTAAAGAGATGGTGTTGGCAGCGGGGAACTTTTTAGCACAGCGTGAACCCGACCTGCGTAGAATGCCATGGCGCTCCTGGCTTCCCACCTTGCTGCCGCAGCACACCAAAACAATTCACCCCACTGCTGCCTCCCAACCCAAAAAAATCTATTAAAGGCCTCTGCTTCCATGGCAAGCATCCATTTAAAGTTTATATTGAATGTTCCAAATATCTTTTCACCCCACCCAAAGTGTGTGGAGTCCACAAAGAAGAGCAAAAAGTGTCAACACCCTTGTTGTAATCTTAGAACTTGAAATTCTTGAAACAAAATTTTTCAGTCTTGATACGATGGATGGACGCGTTTTCGACTTCCCGTCCTCTGACGTTGTCAACTGTTTTTCTGTATCTTTGCAGATCCCCATTTGCCAAAGTTCACCTTGGAGATTTGCCGCTCACTAATGGCCTCAATGGATGTATCCTTTATGTGTTAATACGAAGGCTCATTTGTTGGGTTTATGACCCAAAGTCTAGTAAAGATCTAGAAAAAGGAAAAGGAATGAAGAAAGCTCACCATGCTAACATGTGAATGAGAGCAGGGGATGGTGAGTAGGTGGGCGACGAATCCTGATGAGGCACAGCAAACGTGAAAATCTGGAAAAGAAGCTCGGCACAACCATCAGCTTAAAAATAGAAATCCACACGACGCGTTTCTGGCATGACAAACTCCCTCCATTATAGTATAAAAAAACGAAACGTGTCAGTGTGGCGCCCCAAGGTTCTAGTCATCACAGTAATGTCGCTCTCTTCACGGGGAGAGTGATGCTACGTTTGGAGGCAAGAAGGGATAACTGTAACCAGGTACCACAAACATGCAACACATTCACACTCCAGGCCACCAGGGGGAGCTCTTGATCCTATTTCTTAGGTGACTCTCTCTCTCTATATATATCTATCTATCTATCGATCTATCTATATATATATATCTATATATATATATATATATATATATATATATATATAGATATATATATATATCTGGCAGTCTGTAGAGAAAGAGAGAGAGAAAGTTCCAGACAGCCGTCTGAGGAGGACAAAGGGTTTACGGTGGTGTGCATGCTCCCAGAGCTGCAGCTCCCAGAATGAGACGTTTTAGAAAGCAGAATTGATTGCAGTGAGCGTGCAGGAGAAGAAGCACAGGAGAAGATACCAGAAGGGGACCAGCCCCAAGCAGGCTGCCTCCTTCTGAGGCGCAGAACACCGGTAACCCGAACACCGAGGTTGTAAGGACCTCCATGCCTTACATCAGAGACCGGCAGGACAGCTATTTGTACGTTACCTGTCCGACCCAACACCTAGGAGGTGACACCCCGCAGAGCCGGGTCATCTTAGAGACCCTATAAGCAGGCTTAAGTCTCCAGTCATAAGGGTTTTTTCCTATCCTAACCGGGGGACAGAGAGAGAAAGAGATAACATCTGTGAGGACCCTATGTGAAGCTTCTAGCAGTAAGGGACTACACCACTACAGCGCAAAGGAAGGTTTTTACTTTCCACCTGGATAAGGGGACTCTGGACTTGCCTCCAAACCGGCCAGACTCTGCCTACCCTGTGATCCAGTGCCCGGACTGTGGCTGCTGAAGACTTCAGTAAATGAGGTAAAGAGACTGCAAACCTGTGTCTTCGTTCCTTACTGCACCTCTCACCATACCACCGTCTTCACACCGGAAGCCTTGGGGACACACTTCGCCTGTGGGAAGATATACCATCTAGCTGCCATAACATCACCCCAGAGGACCCCTTGAGGCAGCGTCGGTCACCCTGACCGAATACCACAGGTGGCGTCACGAACATATACTTTAGTCCCTTTAAAAGCATCTTTCCCTTTTACACGGACGTCCCAGGGTCACAGACCGGGTCGCAGCCACCGTGACATCCCCCTGTGAACACCGGACCCGGTACAGAGTACACAACGGCCCTGGCGGGCAACTCATCTGTATTTACATTTCTCATATGGATCTACTCGTTTTAATGGATTTTGATCACCAGATTTCCATTTTTAACCTCGTAGTTGTGCCGAGCTTCTTTTCCATTTTTTCGTAAAGATCTAGATGTTTGAGGTCATCTAGCCTACAGTAGGTGATATATAGCTAGCCCACGTTGGCGCCCTTCACATCTCGCTCCGTCATCTCATTTCTCACTCTGTACGTTATGATGATGTGACTCTGGACAGATATCGGCTGCTGGATCCCTGGACTCGGGGCAGTTTTGCATACTTTGGAAGAAAATCACAGCTGGAACGGTGCGTTTATCACTTTTTATGTACTTTTGTTGGGAATCAATTCTAGCTCGTACCTTGTGGTTTCACCAATATGCATCAATGTTGAATATTTTCTCTAGGTTCTTGTCTCATGTGAATGGGACAAGCTGCAGTACCAGGTAGGGGAACCCTTATGCGTTGCATCACTCGCAGAAATTTAGGGTTCCATTCATTCACCTGGGTAGCTGGGTTCCTAGATGAAGACCTCAACTGATCATTAATGGTCTGTCCTATGGTTGGAGCTAGGGTTGAGCGAAACGTGTCGAACATTTTCAAAAGTCGCCGACTTTTGACAAAGTCGGGTTTCATGAAACCCGATCCGACCCCTGTGCGGGGTCGGCCATGCGGTACGCGACTTTCGCGCCAAAGTCGCGTTTCAATGACGCGAAAAGCGCCATTTCTCAGCCAATGAAGGTAAACGCAGAGTGTGGGCATCGTGATGACATAGGTCCTGGTCCCCACCATCTTAGAGAAGGGCATTGCAGTGATTGGCTTGCTGTCCGCGGCGTCACAGGGGCTATAAAGGGGCGTTCCCGCCGACCGCCATGTTACTGCTGCTGATCTGAGCTTAGGGAGAGGTTGCTGCCGCTTCGTCAGAAGCAGGGATAGCGTTAGGCAGGGTCCATTAACCACCAAACCGCTTGTGCTGTAGCGATTTCCACTGTCCAACACCACCTTCGGTGTGCAGGGACAGTGGAAGCTACATTTTTTTTTTTTCCCCTCAGCGCTGTAGCTCATTGGGCTGCCCTAGAAGGCTCCCTGATAGCTGCATTGCTGTGTGTACGCCGCTGTGCAAACCAACTGCTTTTTTCAAAGCACAAATCCTCTTGTTCCTTCCTTTCTGCACAGCTATCTTTTTTGTTTGTCCACACTTTTTATTTAATTTGTGCATCAGTCCACTCCTTATTGCTGCCTGCCATACCTGGCTGAGATTACTGCAGGGAGATAGTAATTGAAGGACAGTTCCTTTTTTTTTTTTTTTTTGTGGGAGATTAAGATTGACATTTCTGCTAGAGTGCCATCCCTGTCTGTGTCATCTCTCACAAATAGTGGGCCATAGAAAGCTTATTAATTTTTTTGCTTGATTTGGGTTCTAAATTCTACCTGAAAAAATCAATAAATCAATCAGTGGGAGATTAATATTGGCCTTTGGGCTTGTGTGCCAGTCCTAAGCGTGCCATCTCTCTCTCTCAGATAGTGGGCCATAGAAAGCCTATTCATTATTTTTTTTATTGGGTTTATAAATTTTCCCTGGAAAAAAAAAAAAAAAGTGGGAGATTAATATTGGCCTCTGGGCTTGTGTGCCACTCCTGACTCCTGTGTGCGTCCTCTCTCACTCAGTGGGCCCTAGAAAGCCTATTTTTTGTTTTATTTGTTTCCTAAAGTCTCCCTGAAAAAAAAAAAAAAAAAAAAAAAATCAAATCAGTGGGAGATTAATATTGCCCTTTCTGCTTGTGTGCCAGTCTTGACTCCTGGGTGTACCATCTCTCTCTCTCCAATTGTGGGCCATAGAAAGCCTAGGCAGGCAGTAGGATGGCAGACATGGAGTTGTCAGGTGTGCAGTGGTCGAAGATTCAAGACATGTGTCAAGTCCTGGTTAGTGCAGACAACGCCATAATAAGCATGAGCATCCCCCTAATGCGTCTGCTGATGCAAAGTTTGACGCACATAAAGGATCAGGCGTCTGCAGCTGAGGAAGAGGAAAGCCTTGATGACAGTCAGCCATTGTCTGGCCAGGGCAGTGTACAGGACGAGGTAGCGGGCGAAGAGGAGGAGGAGGACGAGGAGGATGATGGGGATGATTATATTTTTAATGAGGAAGCTTTTCCGGGGCCACTGGAAATTGGTGGCGCGGCAAGGCCGGGTTCTGGTTTTTTGAGGGACACAAGTGACGTGGATTTGCCTGAAACTGCCCCTCAACCAAGCACAACCGCAGATTTGAGAACTGGAACTTTGGCCCACATGGCGGATTATGCCTTACGTATCCTCAAAAGGGACACACGCATAACTAAAATGATGAATGATGACGATTACTGGTTGGCCTGCCTCCTTGATCCTCGCTATAAAGGCAAATTGCAAAATATAATGCCACATGAGAACTTGGAACTAATATTAGCAACCAAACAATCAACTCTTGTTGACCGTTTGCTTCTGGCATTCCCTGCACACAGCGCCCGTGATCGTTCTCACACGAGCTGCAGGGGCCAGCAGACCAGAGGAGTTAGAGGGGCAGAAATCAGAAGTGGCGTTGGCCAGAGGGGTTTTCTGACCAGGTTGTGGAGTGATTTTGCTATGACCGCAGACAGGACAGGTACTGCAGTATCAATTCAAAGTGACAGGAGACAACATTTGTCCAGTATGGTTACTAACTATTTTTCATCCCTTATCGACATTCTCCCTCAACCGTCATTCCCATTTGATTACTGGGCATCAAAATTAGACACCTGGCCAGAATTGGCAGAATATGCATTGCAGGAGCTTGCTTGCCCGGCAGCTAGTGTCCTATCAGAAAGAGTATTCAGTGCTGCAGGTTCAATACTAACAGAAAAAAGGACTCGTCTGGCTACCCAAAATGTAGATGATCTAACCTTCATTAAAATGAACCACAACTGGATTTCGAAATCTTTTGCCCCACCTTGCCCGGCTGACACCTAGCTTTCCTATGAAAAGGTCTTGCCTGTGGACTATTCTGAATGACTTTTCCAATCTCGTAATTTGCAGCACCTGATTGTCCAGCATCCGACATGTTAACACCTCCCTAAATGGCCAAAGTCCCCACACGGGGCTGTGGTATCGCCACTTGGCGCCAGCACCCGTGAGAGTACTGTTTGTCTGAAGAGGTGGGTGTGCCCGCTTTTGGTCAACGGCACTGCCACTAGGTCCCTCATAATACAATAAAGTGTCTGGCGGTGGTGGTGTGCACCCAACGTCAGACACACCGTTGTAATATGAGGGGCCCTGGGCCTGTACCGCCGGCCACAAGACAGTCCCCCCCCCCCCCCCAGGTCAAACAGTGCTCTACCACTTGCAAAATTTTCTCTCACAGCTCCACCAATGTTTAGTCTATGCGCTGACATCCTTCAATGCCTGCCACTGACAATACCATTGTATTGACATTTTTCTTATGTTAGGCCTTCGAAGCCTGTCTGTGGTCACTCCTTCCACTAGGCCTCCACTGACCTGTCTACTGCTGCCCGTGTTCCCCTGGAACCAATTTTAAATTGCCTACAGCCCAATTTTTGTTATGTTAGGCCTTCGAAGCCTGTCTGCGGCCCGTTCTTTCCACTATTACTACACTGACCTGGCTACTGCCGCCCGTGTTCCCCTGGAACCAATTTTAAATTGCCTACAGCCAGCCCAATTTATTATGTTAGGGCTTCGAAGCCTGTCTGCGGTCCCTCCTTCCACTAGGCCTCCACTGACCTGTCTACTGCTGCCCGTGTTCCCCTGGAACCAACATCAGAAAATATAAAAATAAGTATTTTGCTTATAAAAAAGAAAATACTGGAGAGATATCAAATGCAGACATTTTAACATTAAAAACAAACACATGCAACAAAAATCTGGTACAGTACTAAAAATGGCCACCAGCTACAATAACTTTCTCCTGCAAGTAGTTAACTGAAAGGTTTTTTCAATTTAAAACACAGATATGGCATCCACCGAGTGTTGTCCTGTCGCGTCTTCTTTATATTATTGCCAAGAAGATGCAAAACAATGAAAATAATAAAATCATTATTTACCAAAAAAATAGAGTAAGTCAAAACCACATTGCAAATAAACATTCATTACAAATAAAGAAGCAGGGCGCGTCCGATGGTGAGTATATACCTAATAAGAATATAATCACCCTCGGACGCGCCCTGCTTCTTTCCGACAGCCTTCCTTCCTAAGAATCAGCCCTTCCGTGGTGTAGAGAGAGGGTTTGTTACACTCCAAGGTGTTCCCCAGGTTGCCTTTCCTGAGCTTCGATCTTCATGCTCTCGTTTAGTAGTTGTCGGAAAGTACGCTGCATTAGGCCTACAAATTGGGTATGGGGTGGAGAGAGATGGTGTGTTACACTCCAAGGTGTTCCCCAGGTTTCCTTGCGATTGCTTCGGTCTTCCGACTCTCGTTTAGTAGTTGTAGAAAACTACACTGCATTAGGCCTACAACATGGGTATAGGGTGGAGAGAGATGGTGTGTTCCACTCCAAGGTGTTCTCCAGGTTGCCTTTCCAGAGCTTCGATCTTAATACTCTCGTTTAGTAGTTGTTGGAAACTACACTGCATTAGGCCTCCAAATTGGCTATGGGGTGGAGAGAGATGGTGTGTTATACTCCAAGGTGTTCTCCAGGTTTCCTCGCCATTGCTTCGATCTTCAGACTCTCGTTTAGTAGTTGTAGAAAACTACACTGCATTAGGCCTACAAAATGGGTATCGGGTGGAGAGAGATGGTGTGTTACACTCCAAGGTGTTCCCCAGGTTTCCTTGCCATTGCTTCGGTCTTCCGACTCTCGTTTAGTAGTTGTAGAAAACTACACTGCATTAGGCCTACAACATGGGTATGGGGTGGAGAGAGATGGTGTGTTCCACTCCAAGGTGTTCTCCAGGTTGCCTTTCCTGAGCTTCTATCTTCAGGCTCTCGTTAAATTGTGGTTAAATGGAACAACTGCATTTGGCGTACTAGTTGGTTTGGGGCCTACTAACAGTGTCTGCCGCTCCTTGCTGTTCTCCTGGTTTCCTGTCCTGAAATTCCGTTTTCAGGCGCTCGTTAAGTAGTTGTTAATGTTAGACTGCATTTGGCCTACTAGTTGGGTTGGGGCCTACTATCGGTGTCTGCCACTCCTTGCTGTTCTCCTCCACTGAACAAAGCTGTGCCGCCTGTTTACTACGGTTGCCAATTTTGAACTGCATTTCGACTACTTACTGATTTGGGCCTACTCTCTGTGTCAGCCTCTCATTCCAGTTGTCCTCCACTGCAATGCCCCCTGGTTATTCCTGTGTTATTATAATTTACGTATACTCATCCATTATCTTTTTTTTTTTTTTTTTTTTTTTTTTTTTGGCTTGTGGTGCCCAACATCTTGCACCACGCATTCTAAGAGGTTTCTGTGGTGTCTTATACTATCGACCACGTATCATTATACTTGCCAGAGTGTTCTGCCTATTTACTCTCTAGCTCACATTAGAGGCCAGAGTTTATCAATTTTGCATTTTGTTTTTAGTGCATCTTTAGCCAGAATTTAGCAGCATTTTTAATTTAACACTTTTTTTCTTGTTTTGTTTTGGTGGTGTTATTGTTGGTGGTGGCTTTTTTTTGAGGGATTCCTTTTTAGGGACTTTAGGGACAGTCTACGTTGAGCGGGGGCGCCATATCGTATCCCAGGGTGCCAACCTCCGCTGTCAGGAAGGGAATTTAGTAGGGATAGGCACATCTATCTTCCCTAGCCCTTTCCCATATATTTGTATTTATATTTTTTCTGGCATTTTTTATACCAGAGTACCCTATTTTCCCGTAGGATCCCTCCTATTGGTCTTTTTGATATTTTTGTCATTTTTTTCTTTTTAATTATTATATTAAAATATATTGTTTTAGGTCTTGCGTTAGTTTTTTGGTTTTTTTCTTATTCCTGTGTTACCAATTTTGAACTGCATTTAGCCAACTTTATTCTTTGGGCCTATATCTGTGTTTCCTCCTCATCCTGCCCATTGCCCAGCCAGTGATAGATGAGTCTGCTGGTACATTGACCCATAACGCAACATTCCCCGTGCACGCTACACAACAACATTGTGACCCTGCTGAAAGTCAGGTTGCTCTTCCCGCATACCATACCACCTTACACGGGGACAAAGAGGAAGGTGCAGATGAAAGTGCAGGTTCCTTCATCAGGTGGGGGGAGGAATACTAGTTGGCGACGTCACTGGCACAGGGCCTCTCATAGTACGCAAAAGTGTTGCTGCCGGTGGGAGGCGCCCCCGCCGTGCAAACACACCGCTGTACTTTGAGGGGCCCTGTGCCAGTGCCAATGCCAACGAGTGGGCCCCCCCTGCTTGCTCAGGTTCACAGCACTTGCAAAGTTGAAATACTTACCTCTCCCTGCTCCACTGCCGTGACGCGGTCCAGATTTCCTGGGCCCACTAATTACTTGAACCAGCCCTACCCACCACAACTTTAGCCAAATGACCCCCAATTTCAAATGCCTTCCAATTATTATAAGGTAAATTACGCTTGACAAGCTTCATTAAGAAGAATGGATGGTTTTGACATTAAAATGGGCACTCTAGGTGTTTTCCTGGCCCCCACTCACTGCCGACTATGCTGCCCCATTGACTTGCATTGGGTTTCGTGTTTCGGTCGATCCCGACTTTACGTCATAATCGGCCGATTTCACTCGACCCGACTTTTGAGATAGTCGGGTTTCGCGAAACCTGGCTCGACTCTAAAAAGGTCAAGGTCGCTCAACTCTAGTTGGAGCATTAAGTATCTCAGTTCAGGACGACCCTTTTAATGACACATGCTTATGATAGGTTACCAGCATCAGAACAGTGGGGGTCCAGGACCTGGCAACCTCACCAATCTGTTCATAACTGGTATCAATGGGAGAAGATCTGTAGTTACCAAAAATTGCCACTACGTAGCGAACAGATGCGTAAAAATGTCTCAAAATTTGTGGGCAATTGTGAAGTTGGCAAACACTAGAAAACTTGCAAGAACTGCTTGATGAATCGGGCTTGTTTTACCATGTTCTGGTGTTTCAGAGAAGATAAGCTTTGGAGATTCGGCTGGGCACCATAGCCGGAGATGAGACTTGGCCGGCTCCACCCCTGGCCGGCTCTTCCCAGCGCCACTGCAGGTAATTGACAGGTTTCTCTCTTGCGTGTACATAGGGAGAGATCTGTCAATCACCTGCAGCTTGATCATGCTCTATAATACCAGAGTCTGGCCGTTGGAGGCATCTACAGATATAACAATGATCTGCTTTTTTCTGCAGTGTATATTTGCTAATTTGCACAAAGACAAGACTGACAGAATTTCCGGTGATCAGCTCGTAGCGGCTCTCCAGTCAGCAGGTAACAGCATGACCTAGATAGACTCGCTCAGTATGCAAGGATTGCAGCAATCGGACATCTCTTATTTAACCCACAGTGAATATATATTTGCTGAAGCTGAAATCTTTACTAAAGCCGCATTACAGGATGGGGATCCCTGCACACTGGCTACAACTAACCGTGCAAACAAAATATGGACTTGATTATGTAATATTTCCACCACGATAAAAAAAATGAATCCTAAATCCTTGACTTATCATTGCCTGAAGAACCTAAAGTTCTTTTGACAAGCCAGGTGGGCACCGTTATGGAGTCATCAGAGTCAGCTGTCGGTGGTCTAACGATATTGGGAGCAGGGCTGCAATCGCACCCGAGCTCTGGAGCCTAAGGGGGCCCAAAAGGAAACCAAAAGTATTAAAGGGTTGTGGTAGTTGGTGGCCCTGTTGGAGATTTGGCATTGCGTTCCACAAGCTTTAGAATTATGCTGATGTCAACTGTCCACTTTTGCAAACAGAGGGGATTTAAAATGTAAGACCCTCATCCTCAAAATGAAGACAATATGGAAACTGCCTTTTGTGGTGATACCGGTAGTAAATGAGCAGTGTTATAGAGGTTTGCTATTGTCACTCACTATATAGAAACGGTGGCACATAGTGCTGCAAGAAAGGAGGAATTAAGGATCACACCCACTTGGCTCCAAAGACTAGATTAACATTCATGAAGGCGGACGTATCTAATTTATGACAAGTTGTTACGCACTTGTCCTAGATCCGGGCCGTTCTCCTCTTCCTCAGGTCAGCTGAACTCTGGTGTACTACATGTCGGGCTTTGCCTGTCATTATCCCATGTGATCATCTACCTAGGCCTTACCTACCAAAACACACACCTGTGTCTTGGTATTCAGACTTTCTGATTACTCGGGAATTCTGTCTGCTACCTGTTCCCAGTCTTCTAGGACCTCTCCTACGTTTAAAACACCAGCGGCTTCCAAGACATCTGGCCGCCTGTGGCTTTCAGGACCTCTGCAACATGTCCGTCTGCAGCTTCAAGAATGTCTCCTGTCCATATGCGGCTTTCAGGACCTCTGCAACATGTCCGCCTGCAGCTTCAAGAATGTCTCCTGTCCATATGCGGCTTCCAGGACATTTGCTACATGTCTGCCTGCAGTGTCCAGGGCGTCTCCTGTCTGCCTTGGCTTCCAGTACCTCTACTACCTGTTCCCAGCCTTCTAGGACCTTTCCTATGTGTCTTCCTGCAGCTTCCAGGGCATCTCCTGTCTGCCTGCGACTTCCAGGATCTGTACTACCTGTCTGCCTGCAGCTTCCAGGGCATCTCCTGTCTGCCTGCAGCTTCCAGGACATCTCCTGTCCGCCTGTGGCTTCCAGTTCCTCTGCTACCTGTTCCCAGTCTCCCGGGATCTCTGCTGCCTGTTTCCCAAGTGCCTGCCTGCTGCACCAACACCCAGACCTTGGGCTTTGTGGGTCCACTTCACGTAGCGGGTCTAACACAAGTGACAGGTCCTCTTAAAGCTTCTTTAAATGTACTGCTTGTGGGACCTCCAGTGATAAGTGCTGACCTATGGAGGAACCTGGCAGCAAGTGATCTTTCCCTCCAGATCCAGGGGAAATTACAACATTCCCAATTGAAATCAATGGGCTGACCATATAATGCACAGACGAGAGTGAGGGATTAACATTGGAGCCTCTTTCTGTGCTATGGCTAATATAAAAGATTCAGTTAAAGGGGACCTCCATCTGTTAATGCAGAGTTCTTTAGGTATCTGAAAATTTTATTTTCTACCAGGCAATTCTTTTGCTTTCTGATATCTAGCGTTTTACACCTAAAAGTGATGTTCTGGGCAGTTTAATGAATGTTGTAAATCAGCAGAAGTACAGAACTTGCTGATTAATGCTTAGACAACATGGGAAGATGCTGATGTGTGCATTCACATGATCACACATATATTTGCAAAGATAAAACAGTTGATGACCCAAATAAAGGGTCAAGTGATTCAAGTATATTCCATTCCTATCCCCCAGGCGGTAAACCTCTGCCCTTTCCTGTCTCATTGTCTTCTTTTACTTGCCCGCCAAAATTTTATTGGCACTGATACATATACAGTGGGGCAAAAAAGTATTTAGTCAGTCAGCAATAGTGCAAGTTCCACCACTTAAAAAGATGAGAGGCGTCTGTAATTTACATCATAGGTAGACCTCAACTATGGGAGACAAACTGAGAATAAAAAATCCAGAAAATCACATTGTCTGTTTTTTTATCATTTTTTTTGCATATTATGGTGGAAAATAAGTATTTGGTCAGAAACAAACAATCAAGATTTCTGGCTCTCACAGACCTGTAACTTCTTCTTTAAGAGTCTCCTCTTTCCTCCACTCATTACCTGTAGTAATGGCACCTGTTTAAACTTGTTATCAGTATAAAAAGACACCTGTGCACACCCTCAAACAGTCTGACTCCAAACTCCACTATGGTGAAGACCAAAGAGCTGTCAAAGGACACCAGAAACAAAATTGTAGCCCTGCACCAGGCTGGGAAGACTGAATCTGCAATAGCCAACCAGCTTGGAGTGAAGAAATCAACAGTGGGAGCAATAATTAGAAAATGGAAGACATACAAGACCACTGATAATCTCCCTCGATCTGGGGCTCCACGCAAAATCCCACCCCGTGGGGTCAGAATGATCACAAGAACGGTGAGCAAAAATCCCAGAACCACGCGGGGGGACCTAGTGAGTGAACTGCAGAGAGCTGGGACCAATGTAACAAGGCCTACCATAAGTAACACACTACACCACCATGGACTCAGATCCTGCAGTGCAAGACGTGTCCCACTGCTTAAGCCAGTACATGTCCGGGCCCGTCTGAAGTTTGCTAGAGAGCATTTGGATGATCCAGAGGAGTTTTGGGAGAATGTCCTATGGTCTGATGAAACCAAACTGGAACTGTTTGGTAGAAACACAACTTGTCGTGTTTGGAGGAAAAAGAATACTGAGTTGCATCCATCAAACACCATACCTACTGTAAAGCATGGTGGTGGAAACATCATGCTTTGGGGCTGTTTCTCTGCAAAGGGGCCAGGACGACTGATCCGGGTACATGAAAGAATGAATGGGGCCATGTATCATGAGATTTTGAGTGCAAACCTCCTTCCATCAGCAAGGGCATTGAAGATGAAACGTGGCTGGGTCTTTCAACATGACAATGATCCAAAGCACACCGCCAGGGCAACAAAGGAGTGGCTTCGTAAGAAGCATTTCAAGGTCCTGGAGTGGCCTAGCCAGTCTCCAGATCTCAACCCTATAGAAAACCTTTGGAGGGAGTTGAAAGTCCGTGTTGCCAAGCGAAAAGCCAAAAACATCACTGCTCTAGAGGAGATCTGCATGGAGGAATGGGCCAACATACCAACAACAGTGTGTGGCAACCTTGTGAAGACTTACAGAAAACGTTTGACCTCTGTCATTGCCAACAAAGGATATATTACAAAGTATTGAGATGAAATTTTGTTTCTGACCAAATACTTATTTTCCACCATAATATGCAAATAAAATGTTAAAAAAAACAGACAATGTGATTTTCTGGATTTTTTTTTTCTCAGTTTGTCTCCCATAGTTGAGGTCTACCTATGATGTAAATTACAGACGCCTCTCATCTTATTAAGTGGTGGAACTTGCACTATTGCTGACTGACTAAATACTTTTTTGCCCCACTGTACATCTCACTTTGTCCAACGTGACAAAGATGTCTTCAAGGGTCAATACTTGGTGTCTATGTATTGGTTCCAATAAAGTTAGGTTATTTGTTGTGAATTCTGCTCTTGGGTTCCCTCCAGTGGTTGTAGGTAGGAATGCAGTTGTCTCTGAGTCACAGTCCTGGCCAGGTGTATCTACTGATTGCAGTTCTGACTGGGATATTTAAAGGGAACCTGTCACCCCGTTTTTTGAGATTGAGCTATAAATACTGTTAAATAGGGCCTGCGCTGTGTGTTCCTATAGTGTATGTAGTGTACCCCGATTCCCCATGTATGCTGAGAAATAACTTACCAAAGTCGCCGTTTTCGCCTGTCAATCAGGCTGGTCAGGTCGGGAGGGCGTGGTGACATCGCTGGTTCTTCCTCAGCTTTACGTTGGTGGCGTAGTGGCGTAGTGGTGAAGACACAGCGCGCGATCTGCGCTGTCATCCCTTTCGTCGGTGGGGGCGGCCATCTTCCTGGGGCCGCGCGTGCGCAGATCGAGTGCTCTGCTGCACGGGGCTTCAGGAAAATGGCCGCGGGATGCCGCGCGTGCGCATTAGAGATCGCGGCGGCCATTTTCCCAAAGCCGAGTTTGCATCTCGGCTTTGGGAAAATGGCCGCCGCGATCTCTAATGCGCACGCGCGGCATCCCGCGGCCATTTTCCTGAAGCCCCGTGCAGCAGAGCACTCGATCTGCGCACGCGCGGCCCCAGGAAGATGGCCGCCCCCACCGACGAAAGGGATGACAGCGCAGATCGCGCGCTGCTTGTTCACCACTACGCCACTACGCCACCAACGTAAAGCTGAGGAAGAACCAGCGATGTCACCACGCCCTCCCGACCTGACCAGCCTGATTGACAGGCGAAAACGGCGACTTTGGTAAGTTATTTCTCAGCATACATGGGGAATCGGGGTACACTACATACACTATAGGAACACACAGCGCAGGCCCTATTTAACAGTATTTATAGCTCAATCTCAAAAAACGGGGTGACAGGTTCCCTTTAAGTGTGCAGGATTCATTAGCCCTTGCCAGTTGTCAATGTTTCTTCTGAAGTGTTGGATCACGTTCTGGCTTCTCCTGCTTAGCTGCCAATTGAGCAAAGATAAGTGTCTGTTTTTTGTTTCTGTGGCACACATGCAGTGTGCCTTATATTCTGTGCTATTCATTTGTTTTTCTCTTGTCCAGCTTAGACTGTGTCAGTGTTTTCTCTGTCTTGTTGGATTCTCTGGAGATGCAGATATACGCTCCACATCTTTAGTTAGATGGTGGAGTTTTTGTATTTTCTACTGTGGATATTTTTGGAAGGATTTTTAATACTGACCGCTTAGTATCCTGTATTATCCTTTCCTATTTAGCTAGTGTGTGCCTTATTTGCTAAACCCTGTTTTCTGCCTACGTGTGTCTTTTCCTCTACTACTCAAAGTCAATATTTGTGGGGGGCTGCCTATTCTTTGGGGTTCTGCTCTGAGGCAAGGTAGAAATTCCTATTTCCATCTATAGGGGTATTTAGTCCTCCGGCTGTGTCGAGGTGTCTAGGTTTTGTTAGGTACACCCCACGGCTACTTCTAGTTGCGGTGATAAGATCAGGGTTTGCGGTCAGTATAGTTACCACCTACTCCAGTGAAAGTTTTCATGCTGCTCCAAGGTCACCTGATCATAACAGTTATTACATGTTGGCATAGCCCTTTTCACTTGGATGACTAGAAGCCGAAAGGAAAGGCTCCGACCGACTGCTGGTAACAGCCATTGCCTCCTTTTACTGGTCATTTTTACCTATCTATGTTTAATCATCTTGTTTTTGTTACTGCTGGAGAAAGTACAACGCCCGGCTAATTCCAGTAGTCCTACTGACAAGGAATTGAGGTTGTGCATGTTCACCTCCGCTCCTCCTGAAGATGGAGCTACAGGGCCACATTCTCAAGATTGCCGGACGTCCCAGTGGTTGGACCTCCAGCGATCATCCGATGGAAAGGGATAGCTTGTTATTTTGGCGATAGTTGGTCATTCTCGCCCAAATCTGTTCTCCACCAGCCACATGTCTGTAGCCGGGAGATGTTGAATTGAGCTTCAAGCTGTGCATGTTCTCCCCCCTCCCGTTCCTTTTATTGTCTCCTATAGCAAAGTTCATCAGTGCCGGGGTTGATATTTTTTTTTTCGTTGATCCTATTCAACTTCTTTTGGTTACAGCCTCTCATTGTTAGGAAAGGCCAGGTGATGCAAGTTTTCCAGCTTTATAAAAACCCAGCCTCCTCTAACCTTGTGCCAAAAAAACAGCAGTCACGGGTTTTTCTAAGCAGCTGTCTAGCACTCTGAAAATGGTGGAAGCCCGCAAAAGAAGGAAAAGTTTATAAGAAGATAGCAAAGTGTTTTCAAGTTGTCTTTTCCTCAGTTCAAAATGTAATTAAGAAATGAGTTACCAGGAACAGTGGAGGTCAAGACAAGGTCAGGAAGACCAAGCAAAATTTCAGTGAGAGCTGCTCATAGGATTGCTAGAGAGGCAAATCAGAACCCCTGCTTGACTACAAAACATCTTCAGAAAGATTTAGCAGACTTTGAAGTTGTTGTACATTGTTCTACTGTTCAGAGACACCTGCACAAATATGGCCTTTATGGAAGAGTCATCAGAAGAAAACCTCTCCTGTCTCCTCACCATAAAATTCAGCGCCAGAAATATGCAAAAGAACATCTAAACGAGCCTGATGCATTTTGGAAACAAGTCCTATGGACCGATGAGGCTAGAATAGAACTCTTTGGCCACAATGATCAAAGGTATGTGTGAAGAAAAAAGGCGCAACATTTCAGGAAAAGAACATGTCACCAACCATTAAGCATGAGGGAGGATCAATCATGCTTTGGGGTTGTGTTGCAGCCAATGGCACGAGGAACATTTCATGGGTTGAGGGAAGAAAGGATTCAATGAAATTTCAACAAATTCTTGATGGCAACATAACACCATCTGTAAAAAGTTGAAGTTGAAAAGAGGATGGCTTCTACAAATGGATCATGATCCTAAACTTACGTCAAAATCCACAATAGACGACCTCAAAAAGGTGCAAACTGAAGGTTTTACAATGGCCCTCACGTTAACAAGGTGTGATACTTTCAAAAAGGGGTGCTACTAAGTACAAACCTCATGCAGGGTGCCCAAACTTTTGCATCTGCCCATTTTTCCTTTTTGTAATTTTTAAAATGTAAAAGATGAAAATATATATATTTTCCCCTAAAATACAAAGGAAATGTGTCATCTTTAACTTTAGGTCTTTTAGCGATCATTTCATCTTTAACTTGCTCAACTGTTCACAAAAATAGTAATTTTTCATCGGGGGTGCCCAAACTTTTACATGCCACTGTAACATACATTTTTCATGCAGTGATGAGCACATTATCTTTCTATCTGATAGGTCTTCCTGCTGATGATTTTTTGGTCCGTTTGGCTCAAGTGAGATATGGAGATCCAGATGGTTTGCTCAGTTATCCTGATTATATTTGCTGCCTCCTGAAACTTCAGAGTCTGACAGGTAAACGTGTGCTAAAAATTAAAAGCTTCGTGATAGAAACGTAATCCTTCGTGGTGCTCCTCCATTCTTACTAATTGCGGATATAAAGGGTGCATCGAGCTCTTGTGCTAGGTTTGAACAGTCATTCTGTGCTGACAGACACCCTTTATAAGCTGTGTCACCCGATTGTAATAGATTGTAATGGTCTTTTTACCCAAGATGGAGGATTATGGCTTGAGGACCTGATTTTCATATGTGTTTTATGGCCCCTTTTTCAACATATTTATGTCTACACTAATCAAATATAATTTGCAAAAACATCTGCCACGAACCTGCCGCGTCTGAATGACGATCTGAATGGTGCCTGCTTAGTTTTATTTTTTTTAATGTGTTCTCATGCTTTTAGTTTTAGACATGTCGCCTTTACTGAAGAGGAAATATTTGGTTCCTCTTCTATTGTATCTCACGTGCTTTCATATGTAATTCTGTTTCTCAATTCCTCATTTCTCATTGTATTGTATGAGCTACATCCTCATATTTCCATTATTGATAGTAAACTGTAAGAGTTTACCATGGCCCCACGCCATGTAAAATGTCGTTTAATATGGCAGATTGATCTGTGGGGGTGGGCACTTCAGCCTTCATAGCCACGCCCCTGCTTAGTCTATTAAAAAGCAAATCTATCACAATTTACATTATCCAGGATATGTGAGGAGGGGGGTCGGTGCAATGATCATTTGGAGGCATATACCAACATCGGGCCTTTCTTGTGTCACGCTGCAGCTATGCAGGTAACTGCAACTTCCACTAGATGGCAACAGAGTGGAAGGATAGAAACAAGTCTGCAAGGGCAGACCTACAGTGCTGCAGCGAAGCTACCACCAGGTGGCAGCAGAATAGTCAAACAAGCCGAGTCAAAACCTAGCCTGTCATGCAGTACAAAGGAAAAAAACAAGCACAGAGTCAGTGGAGAGCCAGATGGTCAATACCAGACAAAGTCAAGGTCAGAGTCAAAGCTGAGTCCAACACAAGGAAATCCAAAAGCAATCAGGAAACCCTAAGACGGGATGGGCAGATAAGGAGGAAGGTCAGAAAGCGCAGCAGAACCAATCAGGATACTCACCCGAGTCAGATACTCACGCCGAAGGCAGAAAATATAACTGACACTGCCTGCAGGATGCAGCGGCGCTAAATAGCAAACCTGAACCCAGAATGAGGCAGAGCAAAGTTAACCCTTGCCATGATCAGCCTAGCAAAAGGGCAGACAAGACTCAAAACCCGGACTGGATAATGACATCTTGTGTGTTTAGGCTCTATAATTGCGGCCAAGGAGCAGCAAAATGGATGAAATTTCAGCATGTTTCCTATGTAGATAGATCACAGATCCCCTCCCCCCTAAATTCAATAGAGAGGGGATAAAATTTGCATCAAGTTACAATTATTACCAATTTTGTTGCAAATTATTTGTGGATTAAGTTTCATTAAATAAAGTTTAAAAACTTTAAAATAAAACACTAAATTTCCCCTGCCTGGCACACGTCTTCGGTGTGCTCGAGTACTATGTTCTAGTCCCCGCAGTTACATGTCTCACTGCTGTTCCACAGACGCAACACATGCAGGGATTGTGTAACAAACAGCAATTCCTGCATGTTTTGCGGCTGTCGAACAGCCACGAGACATGCAACTGCGGGGACTAGAACATAGTATTTGAGCATGCTGGAGATACTGTGTTAGCACCCGAGCATGCTCAGATAACACCTTATCTGAGCACGTTCGCTCATCACCAGTCAGGACTAAATTGCAAAGTTTAGTTAAGGAGCTTTGGTTTCGTTCCAAAATTTAGGAAAACCTGCACCAGCACCTGGCGTGGACCCACCAGGCCTGGGGGAGCCTGGAAAAATATATACTCCACTTGGCACAAATGGAGGCCGGACTTTTTTTTGATACTGCAAATACATCTGAATCCGGCCCTGCTACTAAGATTTGTTTTCTCTATTTTCTATTGCTGCATTAATCAGATTTTTTTTTCATAAAATATATTTTTTTCCTTGCAGAGACACTCGCCTTATTACCGTGGTACGTCTTCTCTTTTCTCTCCTAGTCGAGAAGCCTGGGGATCGTTGTCGGGCTGATTCCATTACACATTTACACTTCTCCCGTTTTTGTTAGTTTAATTGGTGAATTTATTGTAGTTTTCGGCAGTGTCTCCGCTGTAAACGTCCACATTTCGAGTGAGCAGCAGCTGTTCTACCGCTGTTTTTTTTTTTTTTTTTTTTTTTTTAAGCCGCCGTCTCGGCCATAGAACAGAAGGGAACGAAATTCTATCCCCTAGGATGGAAACGCAGGAACTGTTACATCTTGTTTAAGGAATTTGGCACATACAGGTTATATTTTACTGAGAGTAGCAGGCGGTGCTTGAACACTGTTAATTCATCATAACAATGCTGACTATTGTGCTCATGGTACAGATCAGGGCTCAGCTCCCAGTTTGTCTTAATAGACCACATTACATTGCAAAGCCATGATACTACGCCCACTAGCCCCCCATCCAATGTGAAATCCCACCCGGGGGGCTTAAACCTTACGCTATGTGCAAATTGCTGCCTCCTGATCAAAATTTTATGGCGTATTTTGGTACCTTTACTACATTATCTCTGTGCAGGAGTTTAAAGAATTATCCCCCCCCCCCCCCCCAAAAAAAAAAAAAAAGAAACTGGAAAGTGAAAAGTTTGTTAATATGTGGGGTCCGGCCACCACTATGCAAGATGTGGCCGTGTTCTCAAGTGTCCATAGCCCTGGTCTTGTGGTTGGACCCCAGCGATCAGCAAGTTGTCTGCCATCCTGATGATAGGAGATAACTTTTTTTTTTTTTTAATAATCCTGTAAGGGGAATCTGAGAGAAGCATGATGTGGGGCCTGAGAACCTGATTCCAACGATGTATCACTTACTTTACTGCTTGGTGTAGCTTTGATAAAATCACTATTTTTGTTGCCGTAGATGTAGCAGTGCTCTGAATGCTGAGCTGTGTGTAATCCCGCCCACAGTGCTGATTGGCAGCTTCCTGTGTACATTGTCAGCAAGCTGCCAATCAGTGATGGGGGCGGGGTTATACAGCCTGATACGTGACACCTAGTCCTGCAGTGATAACCTCCTGCTGATAAAACACTGATTGTATTGAAACAACAGCAAACTGCTGAGAAAGTGACAAATCCCTGGAATCGGGGTTTCTGTTTACATTATGCTAATCTAGGATTAAATAGCAAGAAACTGCTGACAGATTCCCTTTTAATGATACAATTGTTATCCTTGCAGCAGCCACCACTAAGGCAGAGCTTAATATTTCACTGCGTGCTGTTTTATTATTGCGCTCAGTATATAACCTGTATGCGCAGTGAAGCACAGATCGCTGCCTATAGGTAGTTAATAAAATACTTGCATTTTTTTCCCAAACTGTCGTCAGGTTGGAGGGACATGTCAGTAGTAGGGATCCAGGCGTTACGACATCCACTAATTGCTGAAACAAAAAGGGCAAAAAATGCTCCGCCAAGCGTTGCATTCCTCTAGACGGTCAGATAGACTTTCATGAGCCTTCTTTATCCAATCGTCGGCTCTGCTCCTTCAGTTTGGAGGGTAATGGGGGTCTCAGCACCTGCATATATCAACACATTTGGATCTGTAACTAACTGCTGATTCATTTCTAGAAGTTCAATAAACTAGGATTTTCTTAATTTTCTGCAGAAAAATTCCAGGCTGCCGACCCCTCTGGTTCTGGTGAAGTGACTCTAAACTATCGTCAGGTTTGTATCTGTAAAGAGTTAGTAAAATAAGTGGTGTATTACACGCGAACCTTAACCCATTTTCCCCACGTTGCTGACGTAACTATGCGACCTATATGTATTGTTACACTTTGGTAGTAAAAAGCCTGGGAGGAGGGAGATGAAGCTGCAGGTTCTCTGTGTTTTTATATATGAAGTAGCAACAGAATTGGAAAGATATGATTGACTCCTTTCTAAGAATTGCACGTAATAAACTAGACTATTCAGTCTGACGATGTACAAAATGGTTGGCTTCTTTTGAGCCCGTAGTTTTCATCAAATTTTTTTTTGTGCAATTTTGGCAGATATTGATTCATTTCAAATGGGAAATAAAGAAATGTCTAAAACACATAAATGTGATTCAAGACATCTACATCAGTTTTTTCAGAGCAGAATTTTGGCACATGTAGCCTAGTAAATCTCCCCTATAGTGCTATATACTACATTATTGGAATGTTGACAGAGGGAAGCAACACCGAAGCAAGAGCAGACTATATATATATATATATATATATATATATATATATATATATATATATATATATATATACATATATATATATATAATTTTAATATGTGTTCTCTCAACAGTGGCTGCTGCTGGCCGTGTTCAGCTGATGGGAAAAACTCAGACGAGACAACTTGAAGAATCAATCAGACAGATCTGAGAAGTCTGAATTTGATCTCCATATCCCACCATTGACAAAGTATGGAAGATTACCTTCCAAAGGAGAATTAAAGGGTTTATTCTCATTAAAAATATATATTACCTATCCACAGGTTAGATGATAAATGTTTATGGCTGCTAAGACCCAACTAATCACGAGTTAGAGGGTCGCAATGTCCACTTGTGAATGGAGCAGTACTGAGCATGTGCGACCACCACTCCTCTAGTGGTCGCACATGCTCACAACCACTCAATCCACACAGAGGACTTTGGGAGCCACTCTCTTGTGAACGCTGGGGGTCTAAGTGATCATACCCCCTAGCAATCATTGATTACCTATCCTGTGAAGAGGTGATACCTGACAACCATAAGAAGATGGAAGACCACGGCTTCGGGAGCAATCCTACCTCATAACCTGCATTTCATCCACATTCCCCTATTTATTTTTGTTACATATGTATCTGATTTCATGAACGATCTTCATCACTTTTCTGCAGCTGCCACAAGATGGAATCTGTAAAAAAAAAATCTCCCAATAAATCACGTCTTAATTGTGTCTTTTTTTTTTTAGAAGACAAAGTGACAAAATATTTTTCCACGAGTGTGGCGAGTTTATGCAGAAGCACAATATGGATGTTGCTGGTAATGATGTAAACACTTCTGCGGATTTGTTCACAGGGGAAGGTTAAAAGGAACAGTAAACCAGTGCGCTCATTAGCGGGAGCCAAAACGGAGAAAGAAAACTGCTTCACACGCTGAAAGGATCCACGGAGGTTCCGTCCATGGTTGTAATGCTGAATTCCCGGGAGGAACCGGCAGCTTTCATTACTAATGTTCATCTAGAAATCTGTATTGTGTAACTGGAGCAGTGGCCTCCAGACTGTCGCTCTACAAGTTTAGCAGCATGTCCCCTGCCTGTCAGGGCATGCTGGGAGTTGTGGTTTTGCAATCACTAGCTGAACACCTCTGCTTTTCTGTTGGCAGCAAAAATGATTTTAAATGTTGAAATCCAGCATGTACAATCTCAGAATGTATTTCACATTCTGTGTGCTCGATACAGAATGGGGGAAGAAGCAGGAGTCTTAAAATATCTTCACCTTTGGTTTCGGACCACCCCTTTAAGATTTCCCTTCACTGGAATGAAAGGGCTGGGGGCGCACCCTCATAACAAGCCCGTCCTCCACCAAACTGTACAGCGGGCACAATGGAGTCAGAGGGTAACGTCCTCCTGGTGACACCAAACCAAGACTCGTCCATCAGACGCCAGATAGAGAAGTGTGACCCGTCACTGCACAGAACACGTTTCCTCCAGAGTCCAGTGGTGGCGGCTTCACACCACTCCATCCGACGCTCGGCATTGTGCTTGGTGATGTACGGCTGTATGCAGCTGCTTGGCCATGAAGGTCCTGGCCGGGCGCAGTGTCTGTGCTGATGTTATACCAGAAGAGGTCTGGACTCTGCAGTTATGGGGTCAGCAGGGCGTTGGTAACTTTTCTGCCCTCTGCTCCTCAGCACTCGGGCCCCCACTATGTAACGTTACGGGGTCTCCACTATTATACACTGGGGTGGGGCTGGATGTTATACATCGGGGGCAGTGAAGCCGGATATTATACACTGGGGTGGGGCTGGATGTTATACATCGGGGGCAATGAAGCCGGATATTATCCACTGGGGTGGGGCTGGATGTTATACATCGGGGGCAATGAAGCTGGATATTATACACTGGGGTGGGGCTGGATGTTATACATCGGGGACAATGAAGCCGGATATTATCCACTGGGGTGGGGCTGGATGTTATACATCGGGGACAATGAAGACAGATATTATACACTGGGGTGGGGCTGGATGTTATACATCGGGGGCAATGAAGCCGGATATTATCCACTGGGGTGGGGCTGGATGTTACACATTGGGGGCAATGAAGCCGGATATTATACACTGGGGTGGGGCTGGATGTTACACATTGGGGGCAATGAAGCCGGATATTATACACTGGGGTGGGGCTGGATGTTATACATTGGGGGCAATGAAGCCGGATATTATACACTGGGGTGGGGCTGGATGTTATACATCGGGGACAATGATGCCGGATATTATACACTGGGGTGGGGCTAGATGTTATACATCGGGGACAATGAAGCCGGATATTATACACTGGGGTTGGGCTGGATGTTACACATTGGGGGCAATGAAGCCGGATATTATACACTGGGGTGGGGCTGGATGTTATACATCGGGGACAATGAAGCCGGATATTATACACTGGGGTGGGGCTGGATGTTATACATCGGGGGCAATGAAGCCGGATATTATACACTGGGGTGGGGCTGGATGTTATACATCGGGGGCAATGAAGCCGGATATTATACACTGGGGTGGGGCTGGATGTTGTACATCGGGGGCAATGAAGCCGGATATTATCTACTGGGGTGGGGCTGGATGTTATACATCGGGGGCAGTGAAGCCGGATATTATACACTGGGGTGGGGCTGGATGTTATACATCGGGGGCAATGAAGCCGGATATTATCCACTGGGGTGGGGCTGGATGTTATACATCGGGGGCAATGAAGCCGGATATTATACACTGGGGTGGGGCTAGATGTTATACATCGGAGACAATGAAGCCGGATATTATACACTGGGGTGGGGCTGGATGTTATACATCGGGGGCAGTGAAGCCGGATATTATACACTGGGGTGGGGCTAGATATTATACATCGGGGGCAATGAAGCCAGATATTATACACTGGGGTGGGGCTGGATGTTATACATCGGGGACAATGATGCCGGATATTATACACTGGGGTGGGGCTGGATGTTATACATCGGGGGCAGTGAAGCCGGATATTATACACTGGGGTGGGGCTGGATGTTATACATCGGGCGCAATGAAGCCGGATATTATACACTGGGGTGGGGCTGGATGTTGTACATCGGGGACAATGATGCCGGATATTATACACTGGGGTGGGGCTGGATGTTATACATCGGGGGCAGTGAAGTCGGATATTATACACTGGGGTGGGGCTGGATGTTATACATCGGGGGCAATGAAGCTGAATATTATACACTGGGGTGGGGCTGGATGTTATACATCGGGGACAATGAACCCGGATATTATACACTGGAGTGGGGCTGGATGTTATACATCGGGGACAATGAAGCCGGATATTATACACTGGGGTGGGGCTGGATGTTATACATCGGGGGCAGTGAAGCTGGATATTATACACTGGGGTGGGGCTAGATATTATACATCGGGGGCAATGAAGCCGGATATTATACACTGGGGTGGGGCTGGATGTTATACATCGGGGACAATGATGCCGGATATTATACACTGGGGTGGGGCTAGATATTATACATCGGGGACAATGAAGCCAGATATTATACACTGGGGTGGGGCTGGATGTTATACATCGGGGGCAGTGAAGCCGGATATTATACACTGGGGTGGGGCTGGATGTTATACACTGGGGTGGGGCTGGATGTTATACATCGGGGGCAATGAAGCTGGATATTATACACTGGAGTGGGGCTGGATGTTATACATCGGGCGCAATGAAGCCGGATATTATACACTGGGGTGGGGCTGGATGTTATACATCGGGCGCAATGAAGCCGGATATTATACACTGGGGTGGGGCTGGATGTTATACATCGGGCGCAATGAAGCCGGATATTATACACTGGGGTGGGGCTGGATGTTATACATCGGGGACAATGATGCCGGATATTATACACTGGGGTGGGGTTAGATGTTATACATCGGGGGCAATGAAGCCGGATATTATACACTGGGGTGAGGCTGGATGTTATACATCGGGGGCAATGAAGCCGGATATTATACACTGGGGTGGGGCTGGATGTTATACATCGGGGACAATGATGCCGGATATTATACACTGGGGTGGGGCTGGATGTTATACATCGGGGGCAGTGAAGCCGGATATTATACACTGGGGTGGGGCTGGATGTTATACATCGGGGGCAATGAAGCCGGATATTATACACTGGGGTGGGGCTGGATGTTATACATCGGGGGCAGTGAAGCCGGATATTATACACTGGGGTGGGGCTGGATGTTATACATCGAGGGCAGTGAAGCCGGATATTATACACTGGGGTGGAGCTGGATGTTATACATCGGGGACAATGAAGCCGGATATTATACACTGGGGTGGGGCTGGATGTTATACATCGGGCGCAATGAAGCCGGATATTATACACTGGGGTGGGGCTGGATGTTATACATCGGGGACAATGAAGCCGGATATTATACACTGGGGTGGGGCTGGATGTTATACATCGGGGGCAATGAACCCGGATATTATACACTGGAGTGGGGCTGGATGTTATACATCGGGGGCAATGATGCCGGATATTATACACTGGAGTGGGGCTGGATGTTATACATCGGGGGGCAATGAAGCCGGATATTATACACTGGGGTGGGGCTGGATGTTATACATCGGGGACAATGAAGCCGGATATTATACACTGGGATGGGGCTGGATGTTATACATCGGGGACAATGAAGCCGGATATTATACACTGGGGTGGGGCTGGATGTTATACATCGGGGACAATGAAGCCGGATATTATACACTGGGGTGGGGCTGGATGTTATACATCGGGGGCAATGAAGCCGGATATTATACACTGGGGTGGGGCTGGATGTTATACATCGGGGGCAATGAAGCCGGATATTATCCACTGGGGTGGGGCTGGATGTTGTACATCGGGGGCAATGAAGCCGGATATTATACAATGGGGTGGGGCTGGATGTTATACATCGGGGGCAATGAAGCCGGATATTATACACTGGGGTGGGGCTGGATGTTATACATCGGGGGTAGTGAAGCCGGATATTATACAGTGGGGTGGGGCTGGATGTTGTACATCGGGGGCAATGAAGCCGGATATTATACACTGGGGTGGGGCTGGATGTTATACATCGGGGGCAATGAAGCCGGATATTATACACTGGGGTGGGGCTGGATGTTATACATCGGGGGCAATGAAGCCGGATATTATACACTGGGGTGGGGCTGGATGTTATACATCGGGGGCAATGAAGCCGGATATTATACACTGGGGTGGGGCTGGATGTTATACATCGGGGGGCAATGAAGCCGGATATTATACACTGGGGTGGGGCTGGATGTTATACATCGGGGGCAATGAAGCCGGATATTATCCACTGGAGTGGGGCTGGATGTTATACATCGGGGGCAGTGAAGCCGGATATTATACACTGGGGTGGGGCTGGATGTTATACATCGGGGGGCAATGAAGCCGGATATTATACACTGGGGTGGGGCTGGATGTTATACATCGGGGGCAATGAACCCGGATATTATACACTGGAGTGGGGCTGGATGTTATACATTGGGGGCAATGAAGCCGGATATTATCCACTGGAGTGGGGCTGGATGTTATACATCGGGGGCAGTGAAGCCGGATATTATACACTGGGGTGGGGCTGGATGTTGTACATCGGGGGCAATGAAGCCGGATATTATACACTGGGGTGGGGCTGGATGTTATACATCGGGGACAATGTAGCCGGATATTATACACTGGTGTGGGGCTAGATGTTATACATCGGGGGCAGTGAAGCCGGATATTATACACTGGGGTGGGGCTGGATGTTGTACATCGGGGGCAATGAAGCCGGATATTATACACTGGGGTGGGGCTGGATGTTATACATCGGGGGCAGTGAAGCCGGATATTATACACTGGGGTGGGGCTGGATGTTATACATCGGGGGCAATGAAGCCGGATATTATCCACTGGAGTGGGGCTAGATGTTATACATCGGGGGCAGTGAAGCCGGATATTATACACTGGGGTGGGGCTGGATGTTATACATCGGGGACAATGAAGCCGGATATTATACACTGGGGTGGGGCTGGATGTTGTACATCGGGGGCAGTGAAGCCGGATATTATACACTGGGGTGGGGCTGGATGTTATACATCGGGGACAATGAAGCCGGATATTATACACTGGGGTGGGGCTGGATGTTATACATCGGGGACAATGAAGCCGGATATTATACACTGGGGTGGGGCTGGATGTTATACATCGGGGGCAATGAAGCCGGATATTATCCACTGGAGTGGGGCTAGATGTTATACATCGGGGGCAGTGAAGCCGGATATTATACACTGGGGTGGGGCTGGATGTTATACATCGGGGACAATGAAGCCGGATATTATACACTGGGGTGGGGCTGGATGTTGTACATCGGGGGCAGTGAAGCCGGATATTATACACTGGGGTGGGGCTGGATGTTGTACATCGGGGACAATGAAACCGGATATTATACACTGGGGTGGGGCTGGATGTGATACATCGGGGACAATGAAGCCGGATATTATACACTGGGGTGGGGCTGGATGTTGTACATCGGGGGCAATGAAGCTGGATATTATACACTGGGGTGGGGCTGGATGTTGTACATCGGGGGCAGTGAAGCCGGATATTATACACTGGGGTGGGGCTGGATGTTGTACATCGGGGGCAGTGAAGCCGGATATTATACACTGGGGTGGGGCTGGATGTTGTACATCGGGGACAATGAAGCCGGATATTATACACTGGGGTGGGGCTGGATGTTATACATCGGGGACAATGAAGCCGGATATTATACACTGGGGTGGGGCTGGATGTTGTACATCGGGGGCAGTGAAGCCGGATATTATACACTGGGGTGGGGCTGGATGTTGTACATCGGGGACAATGAAACCGGATATTATACACTGGGGTGGGGCTGGATGTGATACATCGGGGACAATGAAGCCGGATATTATACACTGGGGTGGGGCTGGATGTTGTACATCGGGGGCAATGAAGCTGGATATTATACACTGGGGTGGGGCTGGATGTTGTACATCGGGGGCAGTGAAGCCGGATATTATACACTGGGGTGGGGCTGGATGTTGTACATCGGGGGCAGTGAAGCCGGATATTATACACTGGGGTGGGGCTGGATGTTGTACATCGGGGACAATGAAGCCGGATATTATACACTGGGGTGGGGCTGGATGTTATACATCGGGGACAATGAAGCCGGATATTATACACTGGGGTGGGGCTGGATGTTGTACACCGGGGGCAATGGTGCCAAATGTAAAACCTGAATTCAATGATTAAGACGTCCCAATACTTTTCTCCATATAGTGTATGTTGCAGTAAACTATCAGTACAGGAGAGCCATTTGCACAGATAACATAGATGCAACAGAAGAAACCTCTCAGCTGTGATAAATATTATGTATATCATACACTGTTTAATCTTTAGTTAAATACAGACATAAAACCCTTGAAGTGAACAGGAATGTATTACCAGAGGTTTGGCACACAAAAAATTAGTCTGTATCATGCAATATCCAGAAATAGACACTAGGGGGAGCCTGTGAATGTGCTTGTTTCTATATATAAGAATAAGTTTATTACAAGTATTCCATGGATTCTCTCCTCTGTACACTCTCTGAATCTCACACTACATGAATATACATCTCCCCTCCTTTTACACTGAGGTTGTACACAAGAATAGGGATCAAAGTAAAATGTTGAGCTCCAGCATCGGTATGGACGACCCTTCATCCCTGCAACGTATGGTCATTGATCTAGGGCTCACATATGTATGGCGCTCCCTTAACCCCTCAGCAAGGTTGTACACCTACTACTTGTGGAGAGTGACATGTCAAGCCTGACATGCCAAGGTGAGGAGACTTTTTAGTCTTTACGGGGATGATTGATATCTTCCTGTTCGTATCCGTTTCGATGGCACTGAACACAATAGGTTAGTTTGGTCTTTTCTCTGGCCTAAAATTTAACTGGGATAAATCCTGTGCCCCTCGCAACGTACTTGATGGCATTAGGGAGACCTGTTCAGAGGTGGCCACCAAGTCAATGGGAATGGAACCCAATTTCCCTACAGGTCTCCAGGAACTTGGGGAGACTTTTATCACCTGAATATCTCCTTTTTTAATTCAGTATAAGATAAAAAAGAGAGTAGCTGTCCTTATAGCCCATGATCTGCATCTGCCTAATTAAACTAATTATTATGCAGAAGGTGCTATGTAACCTCCTAAAATTGCTAGCCTATGTAGACACCAACATGGTTGATAGACATTGGGGGTGAGGGACCAGACTCAACTCTTTATTTACCTCTTCTATCTGGCAGGTCCATAGCGCCAGGCTCTGGGGTCAGATACTGCGAAATCCCTGGTCACGGGGAAGTACTACACTGCCATACCCTAAACTATAATAATAATAATCTTTATTTTTATATAGCGCTAACATATTCCGCAGCGCTTTACAGTTTTGCGCACATCATCATCACTGTCCCAGATGGGGCTCACAATCTAGAATCCCTATCAGTATGTTTTTGGAAACCAGAGAACCCGGAGGAAACCCACGCAAACACGGGGAGAACATACAAACTCCTTGCAGATGTTGTCCTTGGTGGGATTTGGACCCAGGACTCCAGCGCTGCAAGGCTGCAGTTCTAACCACTGAGCCACCGTGCTGGGCGGCCCAGCTTTCTCATGAGTGTCATTGGGTAAGAGGATTCGTTGAGGGACCTTGTAGAGATCATCCCAGGGATCTCACATTCACTACATGCTCCTCTGCAAGGGCTCCACGAGTCTCTGCTGGATGCCCGATTCTCAGGCAGGCTCTTCTGGTTTGGTTTTCTGCACCAAGGTTGCTTCAGTCCACTCCCTATGACAGCCTCACCCGTTTTTGGTATTATAAAACCCTCAATGATCTGTCAAATCTGGAGTAGGGTCCTATGTGGTAAAGGGTGGGATTGATCTACCTTGATAAAAAATTGTAGTAGAGACCCTTAAACCATTCCTGACACTAAGATAACTATACCTTCCAAACAATTACCTCTTCCGCTACCTACAGTTACAAAATGCCCTTCAGACCCTGTTCCTGGGTCCAACCCCTGTCCTGTGGGACTACCTCTTGTCCAGGAGCTACGGTTCCCCTGGATCTGACCGTATATCCCTTTTGCTGGAGGCGAGCACAGAACCACAGCATAACCTGTCGAGAAGCAAGTGGGAAGCTGATGTCGGACCAATGATCGATGAAAGCCCACCGTGGAAGCCCCATGTTTCCCCTAATTATACTGAAAGAGCCACTCATTTATATATTGTTCACTGTATGTATTTCATCACATCCAGAATGCACAGGGTACAACCTCCAATCTCGGATGAGTGCCCCAAATGTCACAAAGGCCCAGGAACATTTTTTTTTTACCACCTATGGGACTACCCAGAGATTTGAGGATAATGGGACCATCGCAGATGACCCTGAGATTTGTCTACTATTTGTTGTCCCGGGACAATATCAAAGGACTGTAGGTTGATGATTACTTCTGACTAAGGTTCTATTTAAAGCCCCAAAATGTGTGGCCAGATATTGGATGTCGTCAAGAGGACCCAACATCTCACGAAGGAAATCGGCAGCAAACCTCTACTAAAATAAATATATATATACCTATATATGTGCCCTGGAAAGCGCTAAAAAAGTGAGTAAATTGATTGAATTCCATCTAACTGCTTAACTGGTGGACGAAAGTGATTGAGGGTAGGTTGGTAGATGACCAGTAGGAGAGAGGGAGGAGGCCTTCTGGGCCGAACTTTCTTCTAGGTGGTCTTGAAAAAATAAAAAAAAGTAAAGTAGTCGATGGAAATGACTGGAGTCTGGGGCTTATAAACAGAGCTGCTGATATTATTATCGCACATCCCAATGAATCTAAACATTTCCGGAAGTTCTAACGAGCTGAGACATAATGTGAGATAATGTAGTCATGGAGGGGGGCAGAGATTCCTCTGGATTTCTTGTCATTGATCCCATTGAAGAACCTAACAATCTGCCTCGCCCCAGCCTGAAATGTCCAATAAAAGGTAACAATAAAACGCATTGAAGAACGCCGTGGCTGTAGATAAGAGAGGCTGCAGATGTGGTATCAGTTAGGATAACCCTTCCATTGTGGGTCTTGAGTTATACTGTACATAGAATGTAAGTCCGCAAGGACAGGGTCCTCTCCCCTCTGCACCAGTCTGTCATTGTAAATCTGTTTACTGTAAATGATATCTATAACCCTGTATGTAACCCCTTTCTCATGTACAACACCATGGAATTAATGGTGCTATATAAATAAATAATAATAATATACAAATGGCATGTGGGAGCCGCCATGTTGGTCCCTCATCTGCTGGAGAACCCACAGTTACACAATGCAGGGCTTCCACTCACCTTAATCACTATTATACTGGGATAATTTTATCCAGCCACTAGGGATTGTCTATTAAATATTATTACCCTGCAAATGCTGTAGGGAAAAGGAAGCATTACCTGGTGTCTATTCAAAAGCAAAATAGTGAGAGGGGCCGGGTCCTCCAGCGAGAGAGGAGCTCATTCTAAGTGCTTCCTGCTCTGGTAAAAGATGTGGGTCCGCTCTGCTAGGCTCATGGACTATGTAAAGGCTAGAGACACTTTTGAAATGGAAAAAAAATATTTCTATGCATGTGAATGGTTACCTTTAATTCATAAGATGGCAATATATGTCAGCCTGTAACTTAATTCCTTTGTTCATTTTCAAATATGCAATTTGCATCCTGATCCAAGTTTCAGATTTTTTTTCTTGCGGGAGTGTCTCTGCTGGTAATATAGGCTGGATGTAATCCATGTGTGCTTCTCCCGGTAATATAGGCTGGATGTGATCTCTGTATGCATCTCCCAGTAATATAGGCTGGATGTGATCTCTGTGTGTTTCTTCCAGTAATATAGGCTGGATGTGATCCATGTGTGGTTTTCCCGGTAATATAGGCTAAATGTGATCTTTGTGTGCTTCTTCTGGTAATATAGACTGAATGTTATCTATGTTTGCTTCTCCCAGTAATATAGGCTGGATGTGACCTATGTGTGTTTATTCCTGTAATATAGGCTGGATGTGATCCATGTGTGGTTTTCCCGGTAATATAGGCTGAATGTGATCCATGTGTGCTTCTCCCATTAATATAGGCTGGATGTGATGTCTGTATGCATCTCCCTGTAATATAGGCTGGATGTGATCTATGTGTGTTTCTTCCCGTAATATAGGCTGTATGTGATAAATGTGTGGTTTTCCTGGTAATATAGGCTGAATGTGATCTATGTGTGCTTCTTCTGGTAGTATAGACTGAATGTTATCTATGTGTGCTTCTCCCTGTAATATAGGCTGGATGTGATCTATGTGTGTTTCTTCCAGTAATATAGGCTAGATGTGATCTCTGTGTGCTTCTTCTTGTAACATATACTGGATGTGATCTATGCATGCTTCTTCCGGTAACATAGGCTGTATGTAATCCATGTGTGCTTCTCCCTGTAATATAGGCTGAATGTTATCTATGTGTGCTTCTCCCTGTAATATAGACTGAATGTTATCCATGTGTGCTTCTCCCTGTAATATAGACTGAATGTTATCCATGTGTGCTTCTCCCTGTAATATAGGCTGAATGTTATCCATGTGTGCTTCTCCCTGTAATATAGGCTGAATGTTATCTATGTGTGCTTCTCACAATAATATAGGCTGAATGTTATCCATGTGTGCTTCTCCCTGTAATATAGGCTGAATGTTATCTATGTGTGCTTCTCACAATAATATAGGATGGATGTGATGCCGGCGTGCTCCTCCCGGTAATAAAGGCTGGGTGTGGTCTTTGTGTTTCTAGTGTATTGCTATCTTCATTAGCTCAAATATCAGCACAGCTTCTATCCTCAACTTATTTGCACTTTACATCTGCACCTTGTTTTCTTTGTCCTCCCTGAAAAACTTTCTCAAACCTCCCCATATTGTTGAGATCTGTGTACACCCCAGCAACACCCCCGCTATCTGTAAGGGTATGTGTCCACTTTCAGGATGGCCGGTGGTATCGTCGGAGCGGCTTAGCCGCTCTGCGGTAAGCCCCGCCCCCTTTCTGGGACGCGATGATGCCGGATGTGTTCATAGCACACATCCGGGATCATCGCTCCCCACCATAGGGCCCTGTGCTATATCTTGCGGCGACGCAGCGTCGCCGCAAGATATACAGACATGCTGCGATCTGAAAAGACGCGCAGCATGTCCGAAGTCGCAGGGCCGCCGCGTGCGTGTTACCACGCATAGTGGAGACGGGATTTCATTCAATCCCCTCCACTATGCTGTAACATCTGGACGCTGCGTGTCTGACGCTGCGGCTCTATGCAGCGTCAGACACGCAGCGTTTCCTGCACGTGGAAACATACCCTTACACTGAGAGAAGGCAGAGGGAGAGCAGAGGAGCTCTTACCGATTTGTATCAGATAAGGAACTTACATTTGCTCTGCAACAGCAAATGGATAGAAAGTTTTTAATGAAGATTATTTACAAAGTTGCTTAACTCAAGAAGAAAAGAAAAAAAAGTACCCAGTGACCTGGAGCCAAGGTGCGATTGCCACTACAACTACACCCCTTACTGGTGGGTCCGGACTCTGATATAAAGGGCTTCATTTGGAGGTGACTTTGGAGCTGATCACTTATCAATAGGGTCTATTTATTATGGGACGGGTCACTTATTGATGCTCCGTCCTGTATAGCATAAGATTGCGGGCCCATTAGAGCATCTTTTAGCCCTTGGACCATGAGTCGTCCAACCCTGATCTTAAATTTTGGAGAACATTCCTGACTGCTATTCTGGGATGTAGAAGCACATAGAAGCGATCACCATTGTGGCAGACAGTCAGTACATCAGATTTTCCTCCTACCAGGGCAGCGTTGTCAGTGAGTAGCCTTAGGGGGATGATTCAGGCCTTCCTTGTACGATTATTGAGCATAGCATTAGTAATTGGAAGGATTTTGTAGTATTAAGTAACATTATCCCTAAGGGCCACATTACAGGGACAGTTCATTAGATGTGTTGGAATATTGGGTTGTCCACCTTTGGGGACACCTATTTTTTTTACTTAATGGTATAATATTGGGGCTAAAACTCATTTTTGTAATTGGGTTTCATTAGTGCAGGATTGTGGGATCCCACCTGGCATTCAGTGAACCCACAACCCTGCTTTTTGCTAGAAAGTCAGGTCCCTGAATGCTGGCATTAGAGACATTTTTGTTGATGTTATATTTAGCATATTTCTTACATGGGCCGCCACGGGCAGATGACAGATACCCCTTAAAGGGGTTATTTCCGTGTTCATAGAAGGTTATCGTCTGATAGAGCTTGTAAAAACAAGCACTTTTCCAATTTACTGCTTCTTAAAATTTGCAGCCGTTCTTGAGATATTACCACTTTTTCTTTTGTTGACAGCTCGTTGCCTAGGAGACCGACCACCGCTGACGTCTTGCTGATAAGCACTGCTCTGAAAATGGCCGGGGTTTAAGAGATAACAGCGCGCTCCTGCTTCAAAACAGTGCTTATACTCGCAATTTTTAAAAAAAGAGCTTGTAAGCGCTGCACGTGTTCAGAAGAACTGTCTGACGGCGTTGGTCGGTCTCCAAGGTAACGAGCCGTTAAATAAGAGAAAAGTGTTAATATCTCAAGAACGGCGGAACAATTTACCAAGAAGTAAATTGCAAAATGGTTTGTATCAACAAGCTTTATCTGACGATACCCATATATGAAAGTTAAGAGTAACTCCTTTTATATATATTTTTTTTTAAAGAGGTCAAGACAAGATGGGAAAAGTGAACAGAGTGTAATCTATCAGTAGTGATAGCTATAGTAGTATCTACCACTATATGGGCATTGTATGGCGGTAATATAGCAATGGTTTCTACTGAGGGGTCCACTGTATGTGCGTTACCTAATATGGGGCCCACTTAGATGGGTTATGACCCCCATTTGGTATGCTTCTGACCCCCGACAGAAGA
This sequence comes from Ranitomeya imitator, assembly GCF_032444005.1. NCBI lineage: Eukaryota > Metazoa > Chordata > Amphibia > Anura > Dendrobatidae > Ranitomeya > Ranitomeya imitator. The sequence continues at coordinate 43,209,333 of NC_091283.1, forward strand.
TCAAGCACCATACGAAGTGTCCGAGCCGCCATTTTGCGATTGCCAAAAAGTTTTGACGGGGTGATCTGAGGGGACCTGTTGCTAGGCAACCCCGAACATGGCAGGTGACGTCTGTGGCAGGCAGCCATCTTGGTTGTCTCACAGCTCATTTTAGAGTCCAATTATCCCCCCAAAAAAAATAACAAGAAAAGAATTACCACAGATGGGGAAATATGGAAGGACTTTTATTAATAACTTTTTTTTGACTATTTTAAGGCAAAGGCATGATGTCAATTCTGTGTGCACTTATGTCATAACTCTGTGAGTAACTTCTAGGCGTGGAGATTCCTCAGCAGTGCCTCAGAAGTGCTCTCCATATTGTAACATGAGCCAATACTTTCTACTAGGGACGAACGTGTCGGTTGTCGACGCAGACACCTGGCTGAAGAAAAGGGCGGGAACCGTCTCTCACAGGGTGTGAGGGGAACATTGGGTGTGGTAGGTGGCGTCAGCTCGAAGTGGGCGGGTCTTGACTAGTTGAAGCGGGAGGCTTCTATGCCCTCTTTTATTGGCTTACAGTCTAGGTGGGCGTGTTTCTGCCGGAGTAGTGCTCTGCCATTGGCTGGCGCTGTTGAGGAGAGTGAGTAGACGCTGTGGTGGTGGAGGAGGCACACTACGCATGCGCATTCAGCGCTGATCCCTGGAGAGGAGAGGAACCCGAGGCTCTCACACACCGGAGAGACCCCGTCACGTATCACACTAGCTGCCGCCTCTCTGTTATCTCCGGACCGCCATGGTGGACTATCACATGACCGGCGGCGGGGCTACCTCCAACATGACGCAAGATGGCAGATACATGGAGCAAGAGGACGACTGGGACCGGGACCTGCTGCTCGACCCGGCCTGGGAGAAACAGCAACGCAAGGTAACTGCTACCTGTGCAGTGCGTGTGTCTGTCAGTGCAGAGCCTGCCCCCTCCTCTGCAACCTGTGGAGTCCAAGTGTGCACCAACTGCAACTCCTACCAGGCACAGGGGGCCGTGACCGAGCTGTGCTGGGAGCTGTAGTTCCCCAGACCTGAGGAAGTCCTAGTTCTGTTATGCATCCTATGTGTCCTTCTATATGTAACCGGGGCTGAGTATAGCTTATATAGGTGTGATCACATCCTGTGTATACACTGTATACCGTGCAGGGCTATATATAATATATACACATGTATGATCGCGTCCTGTGTATATACAGGGGGCAGTATGAGCGTGTGCAGGGCTGTATATAATGTATACACATGTATGATCCCGTCCTGTGTATATACAGAGGGCAGTATGAGCGCGTGCAGGTCTGTATATAATGTATACACATGTATGATCCTGTCCTGTGTATATACTGTATACAGGGGGCAGTATGAGCGTGTGCAGGGCTGTATATAATATATACACATGTATGATCCCGTCCTGTGTATATACGGGGGGCAGTATGAGCGTGTGCAGGGCTGTATATAATGTATACACATGTATGATCCCGTCCTGTGTATATACAGGGGGCAGTATGAGCGCGTGCAGGTCTGTATATAATATATACACATGTATGATCGCGTCCTGTGTATATACGGGGGGCAGTATGAGCGTGTGCAGGGCTGTATATAATGTATACACATGTATGATCCCGTCCTGTGTATATACAGGGGGCAGTATGAGCGCGTGCAGGTCTGTATATAATATATACACATGTATGATCCTGTCCTGTGTATATACAGGGGGCAGTATGAGCGCGTGCAGGTCTGTATATAATATATACACATGTATGATCCTGTCCTGTGTATATACAGGGGGCAGTATGAGCGCGTGCAGGTCTGTATATAATATATACACATGTATGATCCTGTCCTGTGTATATACAGGGGGCAGTATGAGCGCGTGCAGGTCTGTATATAATATATACACATGTATGATCCTGTCCTGTGTATATACAGGGGGCAATATGAGCGCGTGCAGGTCTGTATATAATATATACACGTGTGATCCTGTCCTGTGTATATACTGTATACAGGGGGCAGTATGAGCGCGTGCAGGGCTGTATATAATGTATACACATGTATGATCCCGTCCTGTGTATATACAGGGGGCAATATGAGCGCGTGCAGGTCTGTATATAATATATACACATGTATGATCCCGTCCTGTGTATATACAGGGGGCAGTATGAGCGCGTGCAGGTCTGTATATAATATATACACATGTATGATCCTGTCCTGTGTATATACAGGGGGCAGTATGAGCGCGTGCAGTTCTGTATATAATATATACACATGTATGATCCTGTCCTGTGTATATACAGGGGGCAGTATGAGCGCGTGCAGGTCTGTATATAATATATACACATGTATGATCCTGTCCTGTGTATATACAAGGGGCAGTATGAGCGCGTGCAGGTCTGTATATAATATATACACATGTATGATCCTGTCCTGTGTTATACAGGGGGCAGTATGAGCGCGTGCAGGTCTGTATATAATATATACACATGTATGATCCTGTCCTGTGTATATACAGGGGGCAGTATGAGCGCGTGCAGGTCTGTATATAATATATACACATGTATGATCCCGTCCTGTGTATATACAGGGGGCAGTATGAGCGCGTGCAGGTCTGTATATAATATATACACATGTATGATCCTGTCCTGTGTATATACTGTATACAGGGGTCAGTATGAGCGCGTGCAGGGCTGTATATAATATACATGTATGATCCCGTCCTGTGTATATACTGTATACAGGGGGCAGTATGAGCGCGTGCAGGTCTGTATATAATATATACACATGTATGATCCTGTCCTGTGTATATACAGGGGGCAGTATGAGCGCGTGCAGGTCTGTATATAATATATACACATGTATGATCCTGTCCTGTGTATATACAGGGGGCAGTATGAGCGCGTGCAGGTCTGTATATAATATATACACATGTATGATCCCGTCCTGTGTATATACAGGGGGCAGTATGAGCGCGTGCAGGTCTGTATATAATATATACACATGTATGATCCTGTCCTGTGTATATACTGTATACAGGGGTCAGTATGAGCGCGTGCAGGGCTGTATATAATATACATGTATGATCCCGTCCTGTGTATATACTGTATACAGGGGTCAGTATGAGCGCGTGCAGGGCTGTATATAATATATACACGTATGATCCTGTCCTGTGTATATACAGGGGGCAGTATGAGCGCGTGCAGGGCTGTATATAATATATACACATGTATGATCCTGTCCTGTGTATATACTGTATACAGGGGTCAGTATGAGCGCGTGCAGGGCTGTATATAATATACATGTATTATCCCATCCTGTGTATATACTGTATACAGGGGGCAGTATGAGCGCGTGCAGGGCTGTATACAATGTATACACATGTATGATCCTGTCCTGTGTATATACTGTATACAGGGGGCAGTATGAGCGCGTGCAGGGCTGTATACAATGTATACACATGTATGATCCTGTCCTGTGTATATACTGTATACAGGGGGCAGTATGAGCGTGTGCAGGGCTGTATATAATGTATACACATGTATGATCCTGTCCTGTGTATATACAGGGGGCAGTATGAGCGTGTGCAGGGCTGTATATAATATATACACATGTATGATCCCGTCCTGTGTATATACAGGGGGCAGTATGAGCGCGTGCAGGTCTGTATATAATATATACACATGTATGATCCCGTCCTGTGTATATACAGGTGGCAGTATGAGCGCGTGCAGGGCTGTATATAATATATACACATGTATGATCCCGTCCTGTGTATATACTGTATACAGGGGACAGTATGAGCGCGTGCAGGTCTGTATATAATATATACACGTATGATCCTGTCCTGTGTATATACTGTATACAGGGGACAGTATGAGCGCGTGCAGGGCTGTATATAATGTATACACATGTATGGTCATGTCCTGTGTATATACAGAGGGCAGTATGAGCGCGTGCAGGGCTGTATATAATATATACACATGTATGATCCTGTCCTGTGTATATACTGTATACAGGGGGCAGTATGAGCGTGTGCAGGGCTGTATATAATATATACACATGTATGATCCCGTCCTGTGTATACACTGTATACAGGGGGCAGTATGAGTTCGTGCAGGGCTGTATATAATATGTACATACACATGTATGATCCCGTCCTGTGTATATACAGGGGGCAGTATGAGCGCGTGCAGGGCTGTATATAATATTTACACGTATGATCCCGTCCTTTGTATATACTGTATACAGGGGGCAGTATGAGCGCGTGCAGGGCTGTATATAATATGTACATACACATGTATGATCCCGTCCTGTGTATATACTGTATACAGGGGGCAGTATGAGCATGTGCAGGGCTGTATATAATATGTATATACACGTATGATCCCATCCTGTGTATATACTGTATACGGGGGGCAGTATGAGCACGTGCAGGGCTGTATATAATATATACATTTATGATCATATCCTGTGTATATACTGTATACAGGGGGCAGTATGAGAGCGTGCAGGGCTGTATATAATATATACACGTATGATCACGTCCTTTGTATATACAGGGGGCAGTATGAGCGCGTGCAGGGCTGTATATAATACATATGTACATGTATGAATGAGCAGGGTGTGGGGCTATATATACTTGTGTGTTCATCCTGTGTACATACTATATACAGGGATCTGTGTGATCACGTTATGTATGTGTGTGTATGTGTATATATATATATATATATATATATATATATATATATATATATATATATATATATATATTATACATATATATACTAGCTGAAGAGCCCGGCGTTGCCTGGGCATAGTAAATATCTGTGGTTAGTTATAGCACCTCACTTCTCTTATTTTCCCATCACGCCTCTCATTTTCCCCCTCACATCTCTCATTTTCTCCCTCACACCTCTCATTTTCTCCCTCACTCCTCTCATTCCCCCCTAACACTTGTCATTTCAACCTCACATCTGTCATTTTCTGATCACTCCACTATTTTTCCTCACTCCTCTCATTTTGCACTCACACCTTTTCATTTTCACCTCACACCTCTCATTTTCACCTCAGTATATACATGTTTGTCATCTCCCTTATATATAGTATACATCTGTATGTCATCTCCTGTATATAGTATATACCTGTATGTCATCTCCCCTGTATATAGTATATACCTGCTGTGTCATCTCCCCTATATATAGTATATACCTGTATGTCATCTCCCCTATATATAGTATATACCTGTATGTCATCTCCCCTGTATATAGTATATACCTGCTGTGTGTCATCTCCCCTATATATAGTATATATCTGAGTGTCATCTCCTCCTGCATATAGTATATACCTGCATGTCATCTTCTATATATAGCATATACCTGTATGTCATCTCCTGTATATAGTATATACCTGTGTCATCTCCCCTGTATATATCCGAGTGTCATCTCCTCCTGCATATAGTATATACCTGCATGTCATCTTCTATATATAGCATATACCTGTATGTCATCTCCTCCTGTATATAGTATATACCTGTATGTCATCTCCTCCTGTATATATATGTACCTGTATGTCATCTCCTCCTCTATATAGTATATACCTGTGTCATCTCTCCTGTATATAGTATATATCTGTGTCATCTCCCCTGTATATAGTATATACCTGTGTGTCATCTCCTCCTGTATTAGACCTCGTTCACACGTTATTTGCTCAGTATTTTTACCTCAGTATTTGTAAGCTAAATTGGCAGCCTGATAAATCCCCAGCCAACAGAAAGCCCTCCCCCTGGCAGTATATATTAGCTCACACATACACATAATAGACAGGTCATGTGACTGACAGCTGCCGTATTTCCTATATGGTGCAATTGTTGTAGTTTGTCTGCTTATTAATCAGATTTTTATTTTTGAAGGATAATACCAGACTTGTGTGTGTTTTAGGGCGAGTTTCGTTTGTCAAGTTGTGTGTGTTGAGTTGCGTGTGGCGACATGCATGTAGCGACTTTTGTGAGATGAGTTTTGTGTGGCAACATGCGTGTAGAAACTTTTTGTGTGTCGTGTTGCATGTGACAGGTTAGTGTAGCAAGTTGTGTGCAGCAAGTTTTGCGCATGGCGAGTTTTGCGCATTGCGAGTATTATGTGTTGTGCCTTTTGAGTATGTGCAAGTTTTGTGTGAGGCAACTTTTGCATGTGTTGCAACTTTTGTGCATGTGGCAATTTTTCCGCGTGTGCAAGTTTTGCGTGTGGCGAGTTTTTCATGAGGAGAATTTTGCACTTGTGGCGAGTTTTGCAAGAGCCTAGTTTTTGCATGTGGCGAGTTCTGCGCGTGGCGAGTTTTGAGTGGCGACTTTTGTGTTTTGACTTTTATGTGGCGAGGTTGGTGTATTTGTGGTGAAATGTGTGCTGAGGGTAATATGTGTTCAAGCACGTGGTAGTGTGTGGCGCATTTTGTGTGTGTGTTCATATCCCCATGTGTGGTGAGTATCCCATGTCGGGGCCCCACCTTAGCAACTGTACGGTATATACTCTTTGGCGCCATCGCTCTCACTCTTTACGTCCCCTTGTTCACATCTAGCAGCTGTCAATTTGCCTCCAACACTTTTCCTTTCACTTTTCCCCATTATGTAGATAGGGGCAAAATTGTTTGGTGAATTGGAAAGCGCGGGGTTAAAATTTCACCTCACAACATAGCCTATGACGCTCTCGGGGTCCAGACGTGTGACTGTGCAAAATTTTGTTGCTGTAGCTGCGACGGTGCAGATGCCAATCCCGGACATACACACACACATACACACATTCAGCTTTGTATAGTAGATATATCTATATGATTCTAATGCATCGGGTATTCTAGAATATGCATGTCAACGTAGTATATTGCCCATTTACGTAGTATACAGCACAGAGCCACGTAGTATATTGCCCAGTGACGTACTATATTACCGAGCCACGTATGTCACAGGTAAAAAAAATAAAAAATAAACATACTCCCCTAACGATCCAAGGGCCCCTTGTAGTTGAACATACTCCCCATTCTGGTCGCTGCTCCTCAGCCTCCCGTCTCTCCCATTCCTGGGATCCAATGGCGCTGTGCAGATGGGCGCGCGGCTGCCGCCATCTTGCGTTCCCAGGATGCTTTGCGAAATTACCCATATGACTTGGCGGTCTCGCTGCCGCATAGGCAGCATCAATAGTAAACGGTTGGGGACACACAGGGTTAATAGCGGTGGTAACGGAATGCGTTACCGCCGGCATTAACCCTGTGTTAGCGGTGACCGGAGGGGAGTATGGAGCGGGCGCCGGGGACACTGACTGCGGGGAGTAAGCAGCGGAGCAACGGGGACACTGACTGCGGGGAGTGGAGCGCCGGGGACACTGACTGCGGGGAGTGGAGCGCCGGGGACACTGACTGCGGGGAGTAAGCAGCGGAGCAACGGGGACACTGACTGCGGGGAGTAAGCAGCGGAGCAACGGGGACACTGACTGCGGGGAGTAAGCAGCGGAGCAACGGGGACACTGACTGCGGGGAGTGGAGCGCCGGGGACACTGACTGCGGGGAGTAAGCAGCGGAGCGCCGGGGACACTGACTGCGGGGAGTAAGCAGCTGAGCAACGGGGACACTGACTGCGGGGAGTGGAGCGCCGGGGACACTGACTGCGGGGAGTAAGCAGTGGAGCGCCGGGGACACTGACTGCGGGGAGTAAGCAGCGGAGCGCCGGGGACACTGACTGCGGGGAGTAAGCAGCGGAGCGCCGGGGACACTGACTGCGGGGAGTAAGCAGCGGAGCAACGGGGACACTGACTGCGGGGAGTAAGCAGCGGAGCAACGGGGACACTGACTGCGGGGAGTAAGCAGCGGAGCAACGGGGACACTGACTGCGGGGAGTGGAGCGCCGGGGACACTGACTGCGGGGAGTAAGCAGCGGAGCGCCGGGGACACTGACTGCGGGGAGTAAGCAGCGGAGCGCCGGGGACACTGACTGCGGGGAGTAAGCAGCGGAGCGCCGGGGACACTGACTGCGGGGAGTATAGAGCGGCCATTTTCTTCCGGACTGTGCCCGTCGCTGATTGGTCGTGGCTGTTTTGCGGCAACCAATCAGCGACTTGGATTTCCATGATAGACAGAGGCCACGACCAATGAATATCCGTGACAGAAGGACAGACAGACGGAAGTACCCCTTAGACAATTATGTATATAGATATATTTCTCCCCATGTCCTTTGTACTGTATACAGGGGTCTGTATGTATGAGCATGTGCAGGGCTGTGTATAACTTGTGTGCATTATCATGTCTTGTGTATATACCATATACAAGGGAATGAGTGAGCTGGGTCCAAGGCTGTATACAACTTTTATGATCGCCTCCTGTGTATATGCTATATACAGGGGTATGTATGGCTGCAGTGCAGGGTTGTTTATAACCTAGGAGTTATACGTGTATGATCACGTCCTGTCAGGACTGTATATGACTTGTATAGTAATGTAAGCACTGGGTCTGTATAATTTGTTGGATTGGATTTTGGTGTAATTCGGTGCCAATGGAAATGTCACAACCTTGCTGACCTTCGTGAAGCTATACTTCTGGCTACTTGAATAAGTTGGGCCCCCCTGTGCTATTCTCTTGGTGGCTTTGACGCCTGCAGTTTACACCCCATCCTTATAGTCCTTCCCCCCCCCCCCCCTCCCCTTCCATAAGTAATAGATAAAATTTATCCAAGCCCACCATTATTTGTGAGGTTGGCCGTCCATCCAATGTACGTGAGGGCCTCCAGACTGCCCCCCAGCAGGTAAATGGGGAGATATAATGATCGAGTTGTTGGCATTTGATTGCCTAAGCTTCTTGCCAAGACTGGTCTCGGTGTGATGACTGTCAACTGAATGATAGTTAGCAGACCACTATAATGTGTGTGGCCAGCTTTAATGTGAACTGTGGTGGTCTCCAACCTGCAAAACTACACTTCTAATAAATATGCAATAGCCAGATGCTGTAAGACATGATGCTGGGAGTTGTAGTTTTGAAACTGCTGCAAATTAGAGATCACAGCTTTATGATCTACTTGTATATTAGATTATACAGTAGTGATCTACAACCTGAGCACAGAGGCTGTTGGGGCATGCTGGGAGTTGTAGTTTTGCAACAGCCGGAAGGCCTAGACCAGGGGTGTCAAACTGCATTCCTCGAGCGCTGCAAACAGGTCATGTTTTCAGGATTTCCTTGTACTGCACAGGTGATAATTTAATCACCTACACACACAATGATTGCAGCACCTTGTGCAATGCTAAGAAAATCTTGAAAACACGCATGGTTTGCGGCCCTCGAGGAATGCAGTTTGACACCCCTGGCCTAGACCTAGACCATACAGCAGTGGTCTCCAACCTACAGCTCTCTAGCAGTTACAAAACTACAACTCCCATAATGCCCTGGAAACTTCTGGCCTGAGGTTAGACATTGCATGTATGATCCCGGCAGTGGTATCTAACCTGTGATTTTCCAGCTGCAAATTGCAACTACAGATCCCAGCCAGTGCGGTCAGACATGTTGGGTGTTGAAGCTTTACATAATCTGGTTAGAGACCTCTGCTCTATTATCTAAATATATATTATGTTCCTGTTGGCCGAAAATAAACTTTTAGTAATGTTACACCTAACTTTCTTTTTTAACAAACAGTCATAGAGGAAACCCCAATCTTAATCTGCAATCCCATACCTGAGACCTGCAGTGTGGCCTCTGCCAGCGACCTTTACTACATTGTAACACTTCACTTGTGGTGTCTACATGTAATACAATTACCGTATGTTACATTGTATGTCTAATGCTTCCGTTTATGTACTGTGTCATGGGAATACTGAGAGCTTCGAGAAAATTGCTTTCAAGTGAGAGCTAAGAAAGTAGATGGCAGATCCTTGGGGAACTTTTCCATCAGGGTCCTCATGTGATGTTACACAATCCTTGTTTGCAGAATATTTGCTCCATGAGGGCTACAAGACTTGTCTTGATATCACAGTATAGACCCTAGTAAGTGGGTTATATATATATCTATATCTATCTCAGACCCTAGTATTGACCTATTTAATCCTGGTCTTTCTTTACTGAGGAGCGGTGGATTTGGGAAGGTATATGGGAGCGCTAGGTGGCTTGACAGGGTGTCACAATGAACCGGAGGGTGTGGCGAAAGATCAGTGAGACATGATTGAGAGTCACGCGTATAAAAATTCACATATATTGCCGCTTCAACAGAGCAATGGGGCTGTCGCCTAATCCCAGGGTGGGAGTCAACGATTGTTGCCAAGCCGTCAGTTGTCACGCTGGGCTATGAGACGAGAGTGCACTAATGAATACCCTATGTGCAGATGGGTCACGGCCAGGCTCTTTAATGCTCTGCAATCTGGGCTGGGTTCCTTGATGACATGGGTGGTAATAAGTAATAACCCAACAACATATAACTAGCTGGTGCATTGCATGTTGTAATGATAAATTGGATCACATGGTTATAGTCCAGGTTAAGGAGCAGGGCTTTGAAGTTTATGTAGGGACCACCTCTTGACACGTGTGGGGGAGCCCCATTTGTGCAGTGACACTTGTTCTGTTGTCTGAGGGGAAGGTAAATGTACATAGGGTTATTTTCAGCTGAATAAACAGGACTGATGACTGCGGATGCTGGATTTCATGTTCCTGAATACCTCCTTTTTACGCTTTGGCTTCTGTGGTCTCGGCCTGAGCCGGCTGTGTGTTGCATGCACAATTGTGTCCCTTTCTAGTCTCTTTTCTTCCAGGCAGAGAACAGTTTAGTGTGTCCAAACCTGGTTTGCCAGTTGTAAGTGAAACCAGTGACCTATTAACAGAGAGCCTGGAAATCTTTCATGTTTGTACTTTAACTCCCCCCACCTCCCCTGACTGGGCACAGTCCTCCTCCTGTCTGAAAGACCTCTTTATGGGGGCTCTCCTAGTGAAGCATAGTTGCCTTTTTGTGACACACAATGACCACAGATAAGAGTGCTCAGTGTTCACATGCTGACCAGACCTGAATTCTCACATTTTCAGGTTCCTGTCTGCAAGGATTAGTAACATGCAGGATTGTTTGTGCCTCTTGGATAAAGTCCTAGGAGCTAAGATCACTTTCTGGGGCCTCCTGCTCTTGGAAGCTGTTAACCTTGTGCGTGCTGGGTCACACCTGTGCACTAGTTTTACCTTTACAGCAGGAATTGGAACATTACAGGAATGTTTAGGAGCAAGATCCTGTTTAAAGATAATCTTTCACCGTGTTTTTGCTGCTTCTAAGAGCAACATGACATAGAGGGCAGAGACCTAGATTCCAGCAATGTATCACTTCCTGCATGATGATGATCCCTATATTCTGTGAATGGTCAGCTCTGTATAACCCCGCCCACATCACTTGAAGCTTTCTGCCTAGGCAGTGTACTCCGAAAGCTGTCAATCAGTGGTGGTTACACAGCTCATGTATATGGATGGCTAATTTAACCCAGGTTTGTTCTCTAGTGATAATCTTTTGCTGATAAAACAGTGGTTTCATGAAATCTACAGCAGGCAGCCCAGTAAGTGACACATCGCTGGAATCAGAGTCTCTGTCTCAACATTATGCTGCTCTCAGATTAGGCAAAAACCTGGTGATAGATTCTCCTGAATCGTCAACCATCAAAACTTAGCGGAGGCAGTGCTTGCTTGTTGGATTGGCCCTTTCATGCTTGGTCTTTATTCCAACAGCTGTGCTGCCATTATCATATTCCAACTCAAAGAATCAATATTACTTATGAAGATCAGGCAGGTATGAGCCCTGTGTTGTCTCTAGTTATGAAGGTACAGGACTCCAATTTCATCTATTCTCCTCTTAGATGTTGTGTGCATGCACCAGCACATTCTGCATCAGTCCCTGACAACGATAGAGAATTTAGGCTTTTCTACTAATCAACCTGGTAGTGTTTTTGGAGTGTGAGACACAACCCATGCAAATACATCTACTCCATGGACACATCCTATGGCCCTATAGTAGTGGTTCGTTCACCTGTTTAACCCATTTTGTGCTGAGCCGACAGCTAGTCATGTCCTTTGCACATAGCACAGTGCCAGGTTCAGCCGTGGACTTGTACTTTTAACCTTCTAGCTTTTTAATCATTAACAGGTTTCATCATGGCCCTGTCAGTAGACTACGGTAGGTTAATGAGTCTTGCATTTGCTCTGTAGAGAATAGGTTGGTGAGTCTTGCATTTGCTAACTTATGCAAGCAGTGATGGTTTAACTCTTGACTTATACTCAGGATGATGCCCTTATGTTTGCTCTGGCCTCATGTGCAGCCACAGCTATTTTTCTCCTCTTCACATGGCTATTTCTGAATCTATAATGGCCACTTAATTGGTTAGTTTGCCGCATAAGTCATCAGGCCCCATAACATGCTTACTACTAGTTCTGTATCAGTGCCCTACAATGGGAAACAGAAGGTCGCGACGGTCATTTAATAGATAAATGGAAACCGCAGCACAGTACCAGATCCTTTCCACGATTGGCATCCGCATAGCCTGCCGAGATCCCGACGGCATAAGGAGGTCCACTGGGTTCACTGTTGTCTGTCGTTCTAATTCGAGAGGTATCACAGAACGTAGTCCAATTTATTTTTATTTTTTTCCCCCATCAAAGTTGATTATTCTGCTGCAGATGAAGTCAAGAAAAGTTGTTCAGAACTGCAAGAATGCCAACATGATTGCCTTAGGCTACTTTCACACTAGCGTCGGAATCTCCCCGTCGCAATGCGTCGGGGAGAGATTCTGACGCTAGCGTTTGACGCACTGCACAACGGGTGCAGCGGATGCATTTCCCTGGTGCATCCGCTGCCCCATTGTGAGGTGCGGGAAGGTGGGGGCGGAGTTCCGGCCGCGCATGCGCGGTCGGAAAAAGCGGTCCGTCGGGAGCAAAAAACGTTACATGTAACGTTTTTTGCTCCCAGCGGTCCGCCACAACACGGCGCAACCGTCGCACGACGGTTGCGACGTGTGGCAAAGCGTCGCAATGCGTCGCTAATGTTAATCTATGGGGCAAAAACGCATCCTGCAAACAACTTTGCAGGATGCGTTTTTTTGCCATAAACGACGCATTGCGACGTCTGGCAAAAAACGCCAGTGTGAAAGTAGCCTTACTTCTAAATATTGCTAGGAGCCCACATTTTTCACTTTAAGAAAACCATCAAATGGTGTGGTAGGCACCGCTGAGATGACATGACTTGGCTGCAAAAAAAAAGGCAGCGCAAGATTCTTCTTCTAATGATGCAGTTTTCTGAAATCTTAGTCGGTAAGATCTTCTCCTTTTTCATTATTTAGTGGCTAGAATGAATAACTGACAACTGCTGTAACCCAAATTGATGATGATAAACTGTTGTCAGTTTTCAGCCCTATTATCAGGTGTATGCATCACACGTTAAGCCGTTGCGTCTTCATACTTTGTTTGTATATCTGCCTCTTATTTTTTGTCCTGACTATCCACCTCCTCTGAAAAGACTATTACGAACCTCAGTAGTTTAATATAGGGCCATATAAATTCCCAAGGTTAGTTATTCCCATTTTTGTGGCATCTTTTTGTCAAGACTGCAGCTTGTTCCCCAGAAAACCACCCTAGGGAGGTAACCAGTAGCCTGAAAATAGACTGCGCCGGAAAGTTGCTTGCTCATAATGTGTCTTTGTGTTTCTCCTATTGGCAGGTCTAGTTATGTGAACATCTGTGAAGCAGGCTTAGGTGTGTACACAGGACACTATGTCCTCAGAAGCTTGCAGTCTAAAAAGTGCCCCCTCCCGTGCGCATAACCCTGCACATCTATTGAGTCCCTTTCTTGAGGAAGGTGTTCAGAGCAGGGCTTAATTTACTGCTGCAAAAGGCCAAGTGTTCCTGTGGTTTTTGCTGTTTCGTTCCCTCGGGTTGCTGGACAGGAATCTCAGCTATGCACTTTTTAAACAGCCAAGTAGAAATTGCATTCACCCTTTGCTTGTTTTCCCAAACTTCCACAAACCAGATATACGCGCTGTGCCAGTAAAGTTACATTTCCATTTTCTATTCCCGATCCAAACTCTCGGCCGCCTTATCACTATAATTAGCGTTTCCCAGAGTGCTGCAAATGAGAAAAGGGAATGTCTTGCTGTAGCCCACCATTCCCTCCTGCAAACCTGGCTGCTACCAGCTTTTTCCTCTCTTATTGCTGTGGGTGTAATATTGGTGTTTGCTCCAACTTGTGGCTGGGTATGTGCCAGCTAAGAAACACAAGATGCATATGAAGGCTGTATTGTGTTAATGGCGCAGGCTGGGACCAGAAGGTTGTGGTGGAGGGAGGTTGCTTGGACCTCTATAAAGAGGGGAGTCCTATCATTTATACTAACAATCAGGTCGCTTCATAAGATACTTTTGTTTTTGAGGTTATCCTGCCACTCCAGGAATGTGTGTATAAAACTCCCATCTAGCTAAATATATTTAGTAGCACCCTAAGTTTTTGGTCATGCAGATCCCTCTCTCACGAATAGGGGGCTTTTTTTTTCTGTACCAGTGCCCCTCCAGACCATGGGCTGCAACTGGAATTGCAGCCCAAGCCCTACATTTGAGCAATGCAATACTATACGTGGCCCATGAATGACTAGCACCGTTTATGGAAAAAAAATAACCACTCCTTTAAACAGTAACTAAACTTTTATTAAAAAAAAAAAAATATATATATATATATATATATATATATATATATATTACACACACACACACTTTTATATGTTCAGCATGGAATTATGAAACGTACGTGTGTTTTATATATTATATTTTCACTCACTCTACACATACGGTCCATACTACCAGCCTAGTTCTTCCAAACTCCCGCAGTTAAAGAGCCTTTGGCAACGACGTGTTCATATGACCGTGATGTCATTAAAGTTCCTTGCGCAGTCCTGAAATCGGAATAGAAATGCTGGGGTCCCTGGGCAATTGCCCAGTCCTCCTCAATCACTGGTCACTTCGACTGTAACTAGGGCTTACATTTCAAGCATATTCCCAAAATCATGCTAGGGCTTATTTTTGGGGAAACACGGTAAGTGGCTTCCAAACCCCTACTCTTCCCAAGTCTGTTTTCTGGCCTTCAGCTGCTATATCAGAATCTACTCGTTTGGAGTACTGATGCTGGCAGTGATGGGTCAGCTCAGCGCCTGTGTCTCACGAATGCCAAATTCATACATCTATGTGTCCATGATCACAATATGGACTGTCTGCGGACCCCCTGATCTGATCTTGACATCCTCATATTATGCCAGTTCGGATCAGATCATCTGCTGCCATTTGGTGCATCACGGTCCGTACTAGGACCATGACACTGATGTGTGAATGCGGCATAACTCTGGGGAGACTCTGTTGCAGGAGATTTAGTGTTCTGCTTATCTGAACAGATGGGGAGACGTGCTGACCCATCACTGCCAGCATCGGTACTCCTCGTGAGTAGGGTTGAGCGACTTTTACTTTTTTAGGGTCGAGTCAGGTTTCGCGAAACCCGACTATCTCTAAAGTCGAGTCGAGTGAAATCGGCCGATTATGGCGAAAAGTCGGGGATCGACCGAAACACGAAACCCAATGCAAAGTCAATAGGAATTTTTTATTTTTTTTTATTTTTTTTCCCTCTCCCGTCCCTGCCCCTAAGACCTATGTCATCACTCTGCACACGCTCCTTCATTGGCTGAAAAAATGGCGCCAAGCGCATCATACGAAATGCGACTTTGGCGCGAAAGTCGCGTACCGCATGGCCGACCCCACACAGGGATCGGGTCGGGTTTCATGAAACCCGACTTTGCCAAAAGTCGGCGACTTTTGAAAATGAACGATCCGTTTCGCTCAACCCTACTCGTGCGTACGTTCTGATATCAATGCATGTTAAGAATGGATAAAAGCAGGCGTATGAAAGCTCCTTGCCCTGCTTTCACAGGAAAGAAGACCAGTCCCCTGATTGATTTACAAAGTTTGATCACTTTGTCCAGCATGGAAAGTAATTTTAAAAAAAGTTTAAAGTTTAGTTACTCTTTAATCTGTGAAACAAAAGTGTCTGTTGCAGGTCTGAATGGTCCTAACGTGCTTCCTATATATGCTTCTGTAATCACCAGGCCGTAGTCGCGTCTCGCTCCGAGCCGGTCTAATTCTTCTGCATTTATAAAATGCTCTGCTAACCACAATGTAATTTAAGCAGAAAACTGTCTGTACAAAGTGGAGACGAGCATTTAGGGGCATTTAGTTCAGTGCTCCTAATGTTTCTTTCAAAGATTGTGTTTAGAAGTGTGGAGCATGGCTGCCGGATGAGCCTTTCAATACTATATTAGAGGTTTTGATGGCCTATGACTGTGCCAAGGCATGGAATAAGTTCCTGTTAGTACACCCCCCTTGCATGACTGCAGTTTAACCCTTCAGAAACTGTATGACTGGCAACATGGAATAATACCAAATAAATGTGTTGGCCACTTATTAATTTAGTTTTCCTTCTGGTTTGCTTGGTCTCTGTGCCTGCTGGGAGCCGTGGGCATTACCTCTGCCACGCTGTTGGTACATGTGGTCAGCCAGTGATTACGGGCTGGGAGTGTAATGTCTGTATGGCTCACCAGCCTCACCCTTTATATGTGTGGCAACAGTTCTGTAAGATTAGTGATCTTGGCACGTAGATGGGATCATTGCAGAGTCTGTGTCATTGCTATTGCTCTATACTGGAACTCAGGTGTGGGTATGAGGCTTTTTTCTTTTTTTTCTTTTTTTTTTTTTTTTTGGAGGAAAGGGCACTAGTACTAAAAGTTTTTGACCCCCCTAATAAATAAGTGGACAGGATTTCATTAGCCCTGTACTGAATGGCAACAGGTAGGACTAGCTTAGCCAGTCTTATTGTTTCTGCACCCTGCAATTACTTATTTCTTGGCGGTTTACTCTGAGGAATAGCAGATTTCCATGTTTGGTAACCTCTACCCCCATAGCGTGTTTTCTCATGTCACAATAGCCCTCCTTTCTGTCGTGTGTGCACCGCTGTCGGGCAGCAGTTTTGCAATAGGAAATGTAGAAAATGCCGGTGTTCCTGTATTTTGCTTTTACTGACATATTTTCCCTGGCTTCTTTTGTTGGGTGGGGGAGTGTTGGAAGTAGCAAGTAAAACTTTGCACAGTCCTGACATAAAATGAACGTAATGGGGTGCAGGGAGAGAGTCTCACCAGCCTGGAGAGGGGGCTGGCTCCAGTGGCAGGGGATGAATGTAGGCGTAGCATATCGCAACACACGCTCTTTCCAGGGTGTGGCAAGTCATGGAGCAGATCCACAGACTTCTTCATTCTCACATGTGACTCCTATTTTACATTTTCTAATCTTCAGCGCATGTGTAAAAACAAAAAAAAAACAAAAAAAAAAAACCCTTGAGACGTGAGTGTGTTTTCAGTTCCGCTTATTTATAGCAGAGGAAAGGGTAGCCCCTCGTATAGCGCCGTATGATGTCAGACCCTGCTTGCCGTGATTACATGGGGGGGGAGTTTTGTGTACTCTGGGCTCTTGTGGCTCATAAAACGCGCTTGTCTTTGATGTCCCGTATACAGAAACTTTTAATAAAATTTGTGATGTACGCCGCGCCCCTCCCTCGCTCCCTCCGCCGGATCTTCCTTCTCTCACTTACGGCTCGCTGTATCGCACACATTGGGATTAGGCTGTTTCTAATTTGCAATATTGGAATGTGCGTTCGGTTTTCATCACCAGAACATCCATTGCCGGTTCTCATTTGTGAAAACCTGCAATTAAAAAGCATCCACGCCTATAAAATGAAGATCTGATCTGAAGGCTTTTTTCACTAGGTGTGGAAGCAATATTAATATTAAGTGTCTTTTATGCGATGTTTGTGGCCAGGATATGAATGACAAGCCCTTTCTTTTCCAGTATCGCAGCATTGGCTTAATCATAAAGTCGACAGCAATAATTGACAGCAGCAGCGGTGACCTTTTTTAAAGGGGTTTGTCAACTGGACCTATTGCATTGATGCATCTGTCAGATGAGGCAATGCTAAAATAGTGAGAATACTGGATGGTTCCCCAAATCCATGGGCTGGGAAATAACATTAACTGGTGACCCTGGAAGTCCAGCTGGGAGGGGGTAACATGACACATAGTAGTATTTGAGGGTAGCGCCCATCAACGGATAGTTGGGCATTCCAGTGACGGGCCCGTCTTGAAATTAGTCCAGGGGGGCCAGCTGTTGTGGAACGACTATTTGGAGCATGCCCAGCTGTTGTGACATGATATCTCCCAACGCTCCATGGTAGCCGGAGCATCGGTGATTGCTAACCCTCTAGCTTAGACCATGGAGCTGAAATTAATGCTCCTATGTTGGTGCTGTTGAAATAAACATCATTATTACTGATCGTCTCGATGAATTGCTCAGCATTTGGCGGTCCTCTGTGTGCCCACCCAGTGCTGTACAGTATATGGGACCTCAATCCTGGTTGTGCATGAGATGATTTCTGATTATAAAACAGGGGTGGATTCAGCTTTCTCAACTTCGTCCTTTCGTTTTTTTTTGCTTAATACCAAGTAAGGACATGTCAGTGTTCTCAGGGCCTCTCCCTTTGTGAGACAGGTAGTGTCACTTATTTTTTTCTTCTTCTTGTCTCTTCACATGCAGCCGGTGTATACTTTACTCACACCTTTTTTTTTTTTTTTTTTTTTAAGCAGATCTTTATCACTTTAACCTCACAATTATACATGGGTCCTCTAGACTAGAATGTATAGAATGTGTGTATGTGGTAAAACAGGATCATAAAGATCGCACTGCGCTGCCAGACACGGCCGCTGCCTCGCACACAGGACATTGTGGTCAGGCCTTGCAGAGAAATGGCGAATCTCTAATATACTGCCATTATCAAAATAAAGACTGATTTGATATTAACCCCGCAGGCAAAACATTCTGTGACACTGGTTAGCAAACTTTCTTGCTGGTTCCCCATAAGACCTGCAATCTGTCCCTATGATAAGCCCTCACATGCCTTATAAACTTTGATGCGCTGCCATAGACTGCAATAATATTGTTCTGAATTTCATTTGGTTTCCTTGAGAAATCGGCAAGATGGGATATCAAGTCTTCTAAAGTGAAGCTGTAGGACTTCATTTTTCTTTTCCCATTTTTTTTTTTTTCTTCTTTTAGGATTCCTAATAGTCTTATCACAAATGAGTAAAATTGCAAAAAAAAAAATGCTTCTAAAAGCAACTAGTCAATTTGCCTTCTATTAAAAATCCTTTCCTTTCTCAAGAGCAGAGGGATTTTTTCCTTCTGTCGTGTGCTGCTAGTTTCCCTGATTAGTATATGTGCACACGTTAAGCATTTGGTGCAGAAATTTCTAAAATTTCTACACCATTTAGGCTATGTGCATACGTTGCGGATTAGGCTGAGGAATTTCTGGTGCGGATTCTGCCTCTCCTGGCAGAAAACGCACCTGCGGATTTGTTGCGTTTTTTGCTGCGGTTTTCTTGCGGATTTGCTGCGTTTTTTACCGCTGCGGATTTCTATAATGGAATGGGTACAAAAACGCTGCAGATTCACAAAAAAGCGACATGCTACTTCTTTTAAACCGCAGCGTTTCCGCAGCAAATTTTCCGCAAAGAGTGCACAGCATTTTTTTTTCTCTCATTGATTTACATTGTACTGTAAATCAATTACGGATCTGCAGCGTTTCTGCACTGCAAAAAAACGCTGCGGATCTGCAGAGAATCCGCAACGTGTGCACATACCCTTATGCATCTCTTGGCAAGAAATTGCAGCATAAAGTTGTTGTTTTTTTTCTTGTTTGTTTAACTTGTGTTTTTGGAGGAGCCCCCCCATTCTTTAGTATGAGTAAAATCTGCAGAAAAACGCTGGTAGAATTGACATGCTGGGGATTTAAATGTGCTCCGAATGAGCAAGTCACAGTAAGCGCCGCATGCAGGATTCTCATTCACTTTGCTGGAGTCAGGAAACCCTACAGGATTTGTGACTTCTGCTCATAAAAAAGACTTGATAAAAATGCAACGTGTGCACACAGTCTTACCGGCCACCTGTGCAGTTCAGCAGTTTTTTAGGCAAGTTCTTTGCTTTTGTTGGCCAGATAGTTGGATGTCACAAGCTTCAGTGCCCCACGCACCTATTGTGCTCTGCAGCTGCCTTGGCTTGCAACATCTGAGAGCACATTCGTCTGGACTGTCAATCATCCAGGAGCATCCCTCCCATCCCAGCATGTAAGGAGGCAGAGGAGCGGTTTGCTCCTGAAGAGAGATCATGAGAATAACCCTTTAAAAGAAGATGCAAAATACGAGGCTGAAGTTGGTTTCTTATTCGTTCAGTTTCTTATTCGGAGCTGAAGTTGGTTTCTTATTCGTCGGTTTCTTATTCGGCAATTTTTTCTTTTCTGTTTTTTATAGGTTTAACAGCAAAAAATAATCATCATAATAATAAGACAATGCAGCGAGGAGCCCTGATGTGAATACACTTAAAAACGGCAACAAAAACAATAAAACTGGCACAAAAATGGGCATCAAAGTGGGCACCAAAGAGTGCTGAAGAAAGGGTTAAATGCCTTTGGGCCACTGATCTAACACTGCAGACATATAGAACAGGGCGCCCCACATCCAAACCAGTTATTTCTAGCCTGGCCCAAATGGGTTCTGGGCATCAGAACTGGCATCAAAGTGGGCAGACAGTCAATTTTTGCCATTTGAATAAGTAACTGATGTTTTTAAGGGGTTAAATGCCTTTGGGCCACTGATCTGACACATAAAATATACAGATAGTGATGCCCTGCATCAAACCCAGGTCCCTCCAGCCTGGCCCAAATGGGTTCTGGGCACCAGAACTGGCATCAAAGTGGGCAAACAGACAATTTTCTCAGATTTGAATAAGTAACTGATGTTTTTAAGGGGTTAAATGCCTTTGGGCCACTGACACGACACTTAAAATACACAGATAGTGATGCCATGCATCAAACCCAGGTCCCTCCAGCCTGGCCCGAATGGGTTCTGGGCACCAGAACTGGCATCAAAGTGGGCAAACAGCCCATTTTCACACATTTGAATAAGTAACTGATGTTTTTAAGGGGTTAAATGCCTTTGGGTCACTGATCTGACACTTAAAATACAGACAGTAATGCCCTGCATCAAACCAAGGTCCCTCCAGCCTGGTCCAAATGGGTTCTGGGCACCAGAACTGGCATCAAAGTGGGCAAACAGCCCATTTTCACACATTTGAATAAGTAACTGATCTTTTTAAGGGGTTAAATGCCTTTGGGCCACTGATACGAAACTTAAAATTCACGGACAGTGATGCCCTGCATCAAACCCAGGTCCCTCCAGCCTGGCCCAAATGAGTTCTGGGCACCAGAACTGGCATCAAAGTGGGCAAACAGCCCATTTTCACACATTTGAATAAGTAACTGATCTTTTTAAGGGGTTAAATGCCTTTGGGCCACTGATACCACAGTGCATACTTATAGAACAGGGAGCCCCACATCAAAAACAGGTCCCTCCAGCCTGGCCCAAATGGGTTCTGGGCATCAGAACTTGCATCAAATTTGGCAAACAGTCCATGTTCACACATTTGAATAAGTAACTGATGTTTTTAAGGGGTTAAATGCCTTTGGGCCACTGATCTGACACTTAAAATACACAGATAGTGATGCCATGCATCAAACCAAGGTCCCTCCATCCTGGCCCAAATGGGTTCTGGGCACCAGAACTGGCATCAAAGTGGGCAAACAGCCCATTTTCACACATTTGAATAAGTAACTGATGTTTTTAAGGGGTTAAATGCCATTGGGCCACTGATACCACAATGCATACATATAGAACTGGGAGACCAACATCAAAAACAGTTCTCTTCAGCCTGGCCTAAATGAGTTCTGGGCACAGGGACATTGGTTTGATGCAGGGCATCACTATCTGTGTATTTTAAGTGTCAGATCAGTGGCCCAAAGGCATTTAACCCCTTAAAAACATCAGTTACTTATTCAAATGGCAAAAATTGACTATCTGCCCACGTTGATGCCAGTTCTGATGCCCAGAACCCATTTGGGCCAGGCTAGAAATAACTGGTTTGGATGTGGGGCGCCCTGTTCTATATGTCTGCAGGTTTAGATCAGTGGCCCAAAGGCATTTAACCCTTTCTTCAGCGCTCTTTGGTGCCCACTTTGATGCCCATTTTTGTGCCAGTTTTATTGTTTTTGTTGCTGTTTTTAAGTGTATTCACATCAGGGCTCCTCGCTGCATTGTCTTTTATTATGATGATTATTTTTTGTTGTTAAACCTATAAAAAACAGAAAAGAAAAAATTGCCGAATAAGAAACCGACGAATAAGAAACCAACTTCAGCTCCGAATAAGAAACTGAACGAATAAGAAACCAACTTCAGCCTCGTATGTAAAATGGGAGCTGATAGAAGTGTGCAGCACCCGTCCAGTCCTGCAGGCAACACACATGGGCATATTGGCTGCAAAAACAGATACAATCTGCAGCGTAATGCAGTTATGGCACAGAAGATGAGATCTTTCCAACTCTCTACATTACAATAATAAAATCCACCACAAGTTTGCATAGACAGAGATTTTGCAGTGGACTCGTGGTGAGATCCACAGGGTGTTCTTCTAGGCAGGCCACTTTTTTTGCTTGCTCTCCTATACTTTGTTTAGGTCTTTTTCAGGCTATTTCATGGAACCTCCGAAGTGAACTTGTCACATGTGTAGACTGCGGCAGGGACCACAAGTGACATTTGCAGCCTAGGGAGTGAAATGACCAAACATCCTGTGTAGACAATTGAGTTTGCATGACTTGTCGCCAAATCTATAAAGTAACTATGTCCTAACTTGTGCGTTAATTGGGACATGTCCTTTCCCCCCTCACCAATGTTGGGAAGTTGGAATGTGTAATAAAAGCAGGATTGTGCCAGCATGGAGTAAAGGAGCTTTGTGCTTTCAGTAAAGTCCAATTAGTGTGTGATTTGGGGGAGTGGGATGTTTCTCCAGGCTGCGCACCTCCCCTGTACTGTGTTCTGCATCACATCTCATGGAGTAATAATAGAAAGTGACTGCTGTAAATGTGCCAGAAGCAAGTGTGCATTATATAAGACTGCTTATCGTCAGACTGCGGTCACCCAGTGTGCACAGAGCCTGAACTCCGGTGGTGCCGCAGCCGGCGTAGACACAATCGTCATGGTTTGCGTTTGTAGCTTCTCGCAGGTCTAGGCTTGCACTTATTTCAGTTTGTGGACGTCTTCTCATGTGAAACAGACCTGTTCGGAGGGCAGGGCCAGGAATCTGCACCCAGGGCTGGTTGTTGGGTGTAACAGTCAGGAGCTAGTTGAGATGGTGATGCAAACACTGGCACTGGAGAGCTGCTCTGTAAACAGAGGATCTCCAGGAGCAGCCGCACTTTTGCAATGCAAATCACATAGGTGGCCTGGTTTAATTATACTGGGTGGGCCAGTGAGACGAGGCCTTTCTCTTGTCCTTTTGCAATCATGCAAATGCCTCCCCCATCCTGTCTCATAGGGGCTGTGTGCGATCCGGAAGTCAGGGCTTCCTTACTTAAAGTCTCTGATAAACACTCTGATTACTTTCAAGGGCCCCCTGTCAGCAGCCAGTTGCTTGCCAATTTTTTTTTCTTTCTTCTTTTACCGTCCGCATCATTTGAACATTTCTTGGCTTACTCCGTGTACTTTCTATCTGTACATAAAACAATACAAAGTCAGTCTTGGATTCCATTGACATGAACCTGTGTGTCTCGCTGACATTTGTCAAACCTGCTATTGTGAGTCCTGGATGTCTGCTCCAGACACTAAAGGAAAAGTAAAGTGACAGCCATTGTAAGAGCTGTAATGGCAGCCGTATTGTGGTCGTCCACATTTCTCAGGATCAAAAAAAATATATATAGACGTATGTATAACCAATATATATTCTAAAATTCTCTGTGATTTAGAATTTTTATTAGCCTCTGATTCTTGCTTTTCAATCCCTACGAAGAAGCAACCACATTTTGTTTTACGGACA
Source organism: Ranitomeya imitator (assembly GCF_032444005.1). Classification (NCBI taxonomy): domain Eukaryota; kingdom Metazoa; phylum Chordata; class Amphibia; order Anura; family Dendrobatidae; genus Ranitomeya; species Ranitomeya imitator. The sequence goes on from NC_091283.1 coordinate 43,233,375, forward strand.
AAACCCAAGAAAAGAAAACGATGAGCATATACCCTACAGCAAGTAAATAGTAATGGTACATGTAAATAACACAGGGTATTTAGTTAACGCTATTTTGATAATAAACCATCCCACAGCGACAAGGTGTACTTATCGCGAAGGTCTTAACCTGTCTGTAGTATTAAAACCTTACCAAGTGTCAAACAATATCAATATGAATAAGGACCAGGGGCCGACTGAGACAACCCATCCATGGGAAGCTATACAGATGAAATACTAAGCTCATAAACCGATGCTGTACAAGGCACAAGAGGATCCAGGAAAACCAAAAGGAATGAGCTGGACTTTAAGGTTATAGTCCGGCTCATTTCTTTGGTTTTGCCACATTTGCTTTTACTTTAGGGAGGAAGGTGGAAAGAGGGAGAAAAAGCAGAAACCGTTGCCAACTACTCCCACCTTCCAAAGGGAAAAATTGTACTTGCATAGCTTGGGATTTATAAATTGCTAATTAAGAATCACATTTTGCAAATTTAATAATTCATTTTAATTTCCGATGGTCCGTAATTTTCTACCTGTTTATTGCATCACTTTATATCAGGGGTCTCCATCTCCAGGCCGCCAACAGTGCAGGTTTTCAGGATTTCTTTAGCATTGCATCGGTGGTAATGTGATCATCTGCACAGGTGATGATTCCAACCCCTGTGCAATACTAAGGAAATCCTGAAAACCTGCACTGTTGGCGGCCCTCGAGGCGTGGAGTTGGGGACCACTGCTTTATATAGTGCTAACATATCCCCTCAGTGTTGTACAAAGAATATCAATACTCGCACCAGTCTCTGTCTTATTGGGGGTCTATTTTTGATGTATGGGATGATGATGGAGTACTTGAAAGAAACCCACTCAAACACAGGGAGAACATAACACTTTGCAGGTGTCAGATTTGAAAGCTGAACCACAGAATATTGTGATGTCGGCTACTGCTGGCTTCAGCAAAAAATGGCAGATTAATTTTGAACAAGCCTCTTTAATCTGTGTATGGAGCCACAGTAAAATCAGGGGGTTAGGCATGTTGGATTTCAGCATGCCTGATCCTTCTGTTCTTAGTATAAAGTACGTTGCTGCCAGATATGTTTGGCAGCAACTTGCTCCTATCTTTCAGAAGTCAAGAATGCATATGTTTGGAGGATGAGTGGCCATAGCAGACCAGAAGGTTGCCGGCATAATGCCGCTATCTAAGATGCCGCCTTTTGCTGGATATGGACCTGTAAAGATCAGGTATGTTGGGGAGTATAATGTAAGTGCGGCACCTGTCACGCGCCTCCTGCACAATCGTCATCTGAGCTGCTCACATGAAAGGTCTGACCGGAAGGCGTCTCCGTAGCCATTGTAAGGGCGCGGAGAGCATCCTCAGCCATGTTTGGACTGCAAGTGACTCCTGTTTCCTCCAGATACTGCCCTCCTTGCTCACATTTCCTGGAGCAGCTGCTTAATAGGATTTGTCCAGTAGGATCAAGCTATGGGAATTCTCCTCATTCTTTATCCTTATTAGGCATTTGCAAACTTTTGAATTTTAGGACGAGGAAATTCTTTCTCACACTGCCCCCCCGGCCGGTCCCGGCTGCCCCCCTCCTGGATTATTCTCACACACGTGTGTGATTCTGTGCATCATCACTCCTTCCTCTTGCAGGATTAATGTTGCTTTTCAACCTGCCACGAACGGACAAGAGTCGCAAATATTTCTAAAAAATCTCCTGTGCTGCAACCCCAAATATGGCAAGTCTGGAGTGCCCGCTCTTGCAACTCCTAAACTTAGTGGCGCTGGAATTTCAACAGTTTTTAAATAGAATTGTTTTACATAATATCCTAAAAAGAAGAATGAAGGGGGCGATAATCTGCGCTGGCATGTGTCTCTGTACATCCAAGAGGCATTCTCTGCAGAAGTGCACGTTTTGTGTTGCTTTTAGGATGTTTAAATGGCCTTGTATGTGCCCTTAAATATATTTTGTAGTGTTTTCTTTAATCAGTCTCTCCTTCTGCATTGAGTGGAAGTGGTGCTGATGATGTCCCACCGATGGGTGTCTGCCATGATGCCGTGCATAGTTGGTGCCGGTGTGAGTAGGACAGGTGCATAATGCGTGCCGTCCATGCTTACATCCTGACAAGTGATGCTGGAAAAGCCCTTTAATTACCATTGCCATTCTTGATGGTTCCCCAAGGCTCATCAATTACAACCCAGAGAGACCACTGCCAGGTCGGGCCTTCCACGACAGAAGGCCGTGACTTACCAAGAGAAGGTGACGGCGTCTATATGTGAGGGCTATGTATTCAAGGACACAAACTGAGCAGATAGTGCCAAGATGAGTATAGATGTAAAATGCTTCCCTAAGCAAAAACCTACTTTCCACGTGGAAATTAGAAGCAGCTCTCACGCTCGGCGCAAAAGTTTCACTTCTGACATAATTAGAAACAGAAAATGCAGCACAAGTTCCTAAAACGCATGCAGAGTTTTAGGAGTTCATCCCAAAAGGAACATATGACCTGGAAACACATTCTGCGAAGACTCAACTTTTCACCTACCTATTTCAGAGGTAACTTGGTGCAGACGCAGGGTGGGATCTATTAATGTAAAACTATGCATATAAAATGGACAGATAATTTAAAAATTACACATCAAACTAATCAACAGTCAAACCTAAGGAATAAAAACTCTAACCATGTGGTTGGCCAGTATGGAAATCAGACCGGTCTCCACAATTTTTCATGGACCACTTGGTCTGTGGGAAATAACCGGACGTGTGACCACCCCCTTAGACAATTGTAGGTACGAGTGCTGTCGTTGAAAAGCCCAGAACTCGTACGAGAAATACTGATGTCTGAATGAGGCCTAAGTCTGAGTTTTATCCTCTGGTTAGATATTGATGACCTATGCATAGCCTAGACTATCAATATCAAATTGGTGGAGGTCCAAAAACAGCTCCCCCCCCCCCTTTGTGCCAAATTTGAGTTGCGTGCGCCATTTTGATGAATTTGGCGCCCATCAAGACCCTGATGCAATTTCCCTCTCTTATGGTTGGATTCGGTCTCATTTGGTTAAGCTTATATGGAAATGACAATGACGTGATACTCTGTGTGTGACCCATCATAGCTCTGAAAGCAAACATTGCAGAGTAATGGGATATATTACCCACAGCACCGCAGCTTTTTCCCTGGAGGACTCGATGGGCCACTTGGCTTGAATGGGTGCCTTGTAATACCATGCTTGTCCTGCAGGGGCCTCCAATACTTTCCGCCTCACTTCTGTTGGGGCAAATGTAGGACGAGGAGGAGGCTGATCCCAAACCGAAGCCTTCATATTTACAAAGTCTCATTATTTCTGACCTTTACCCCAACCATTATCTGTTTTCTTTCTAATTTTGGCTGGACTCCTGGCCAAAGGGCCCCCTCCTCCCATCCTACACACCCAGTTGCTATACTCATCTTCACATACTAGTTTTCCAAGTTTTGAGCCGGAAGTTGCAATACGGCAGTCTGCATAATGCCACCGCTGCTGCTAAACCAGTTTACGAGGAGCCATTGTGAGAGGAGCTTGTTCACTGTTTGCATAAACCCAAGTATATAGGGTGTCTGCGCCCTGCAGAGTGCAACACTGTGCACCATGGTCAGTCATTGCTACACTTACTGTAAAGGAAATTGTGTTTCTGTATAACTCGCAGTCTTTCTACATCAGTAGTGTGGAGGATGCAGAGCGGATGGCCGCAGCCACGTCTGTGTGCAATGTTCACTACGGTCCCAGATCTGTGCACATCAGCGCCATCCTAAAGTTTAATTGAAGCTGCATGAATGCAACATGAAAAATAAATGCCATGTGTCATGTATGTGTTTATGAATTCCTTTTGTAATTTAAAAAACTGAGAAACATGTTCTAGGCAGGGTGCAGGTGCTGCAAGTGTGTGGGGTGGAAGATTGAGGGGAATCGCCGCCATGTGCAAGCGCTGCTGCCTGTGTGCGCACCCGGGGCCACCCCACCGCATCGTCTGCCATTCAGTTTGCAGAACTGTATGTGTAGCAGTTGGCAATATTCTTTATATTCTTTACCTAGACCTATTTTATTGGGCTGTTCTTTATTTGTGTGGATGCAGGTTCCTCTTGCCTGACCAAACAGACTAGTTCCTACTGAGGTATACAGGCGTCCCTATCAGATCGCTGACGGCTATGTACTTGTTCAGACTCGCTCAGACTCCCCCCATTAGCAGGAGAACTTGCACCAACCAGACATGAACGTTTACGTTTAGCACCCGACCGCTCTGACCACTTTTTTCTGGCCTCCATTCTGTAGTTACCAGCAGGTAATCCAAATCTTCGGACGCCTCAGTTTCCCGACTCCACAGCACTGGTCACTACTGAGCGTGTACGTAAAGTTCAGCACAGATAATTACAGCGGGGACATAGGACATTTACAGCACACCCTGCACTAAACTACCAATCTATTATATATTGTCTGAGCTGGTCCATTTTATTCCAACTCCACCAAAACTGACTGCAGCTCCACAGTCCTGATTACTAGCCCTGTGCTAAAATCCAGTTTCAGGCTTCTGCATTGTGAAGGGAGTTTGTCGGACCGTGGCTTCAGCACGTTGCCACTGCGGGGGGCTTCATCATAGGTCTTGACTACAACAACTTTGAGATGGCTTCTGAGGATCGTGATTGGTTGCAGCGGTCATTGACTGATGGGAGGCCATGAGACTCGCAGTATTGGCAATGGCCGTTGGTTTTCAGCAGCAGGGATTGCCTTATGGTAAATGATAGATATTTTCGCCCATAGCTGGGTCCTGTGACGCCCCTCATCCTGCGTCCTCCTTCCTAATGTTTCTTCCCAGCATTCCTCAGATGTCACCTACAGGACAGGCTTGGGCGCTCCTGTCATGTCTGTGTGCATTAGCCTTTCCGTCTGTATACATTTGATGCATAGTTTCCATCCGCTCATATTAATCCCTACACTTTCTTTTCAGTCCAAAATGGAAATTACAAGTGTTGTTCTGGCAAAAAAAAAACCTGTCAGTTCTTAAGTTTGCAAACCGTGAGCACATTACAGCGGAAATGCTCAGCGGCAGGAAATATTTGTCTGCTGGGCCGGGGAGAGGCTCGTTCTGGATGTCCTGCTAATAGTGCTTCGTTTCAACACCTCTTAACGTCTGCGGAGACAGGGCTGAAACCGTTTCCCATTGTGGGGGTTAAACCTATCGGCGTGGGAGACTGCCTGAAACTTCTGTGAATCTGGGGGCCACGGCCTGCGTTTTGTGGTGGAGCGCTGTCCCCGCACATTCCTGGCCTTCCTGTCCTGTGTGTTTAACATTCCTCATGTCGTGGAGGGTTTTCGGCTTGATTATGTCTTGATCTGCTTGTTTGCTGGTCGCTGTCCCAGCCAGGAAGCACTACATCATCCTCTGGGGGGAAAAAAAAAAACAATTTCTAGTTATGGTGTTCTGAGTTTTCCCAAAAAAAGATCCACGGCATGAGTCTCTCATGGTGGCAATACTCCTCCTCGAACTACGCGAGGCACTGATTTCCTGCCGTGCCTCCACCTTCCGGGTGATAAGGTGCTAACCGGGTGAAGCAGGACTCTTATATGACGGGGTTTGTGTTTCCTGCCGCACCTTTATGCTCTGGGTTTCATGAAGTCCAGGAAGCTGGCTGGTACATGGCTGTCACATGGCTTTACTAGTAAAAGGTTCAATCGAAGTATTATTCCTGCTGAAATGCAAAAGCATCTTTCATGCCGCCAGTTCCTTTTGAGCGCTCCCTCCCATTGATGAGCATGACCGTGGAATATGTCAGTGTCCTTTTGTCCCAAACCCCCCTCCATCAAAATGCAACTGTTTGTCCAGCAGGACGGCACACAGGCCAGTAACGGGTTTGGATTTATAAGCAGGAGCTTTTTGATGCCACATTCATGGGAATCTCCCCGCTACCCCCTCTTCTCCTTGTTCAGATGAATGACTGATTTCACGACTTGCCCGTGCCACATTCCTCCAGGCTGAGCTAATGCCAGCCACACTGGTTAGCCGGCGGCAGGACGGGTGGGGAACGGCCATTTATTCACTACCTTTTCAGGTAATGAACACATTGCCCCCTAGAAATAAAGGAGCATTGTGAAGTCCTTGCTATGAAACACATGAAGCCTGCTTTTCTGCTGTCTTAATGTGGCTGTCACATCTTCTTTCTTCAGGCGCGCCTTGTTCTCCAGCCTTCTACCATCCTGGTTTGTGGTGTGCCCCTGATGATAAAAGTCCACTGTCACTCTCCCATGCTGCAGGCGGAGGAATTGCTGCCTCTGAAGCATCGGAGGAACACACGGGCACTGAATCTCTAGAGCAAAGAGTTTGTAAGTGCTGTGCTCCTTGCCTAAGAGACCGACCACCGCTGCAATAGATCAGCGGTGGCCAGTCTCCTTAACAACAATGTTCTTAGCATCTTGACTGCATTCATTGTAGCTATGTTAGAGTTCTCCTTCCTTGCTTTCCCGTGCCTGGCTCCAGAGCCCCTGGTGTGTCCGGAGCAAGGCAAGGGACACGCCAGGGGGCTTCGGATACCCCCCTGGTGCACGAATTAAAAAATTACTGGACTTCGTTTTTCAGGAATATCCTAATAAAGAAATTGGACAATTCCCCAAGAGCACGATAAACTATACAGTGCTGGAGTCACTGGTGTAAATTGTCTCCGGAGCACACATGCGTCCCTTTCCCCTTGTGTATGCGACCTACGTTCTGGGTTATACATGGCCCGATGTATACATTATTCCTCTACTATATATCCTGGCCTGGACAGTTTACTTGGAGATGCATTATTTGATGTGGTGTTGCTCCATCTTTTATTAAAACCACTTTTGCTCCGTCTGGATCAGCATTAGTCAGGTTATTATTATTATTTTTTTTTTTTCTGCACTGTGGCTTTAAATTTTTGAAGGGCTGTTCCAGGAGGTCCCTGCTTTTTGCATCTGCAGTCTGTCAGCAGTAACTAATTGAACCGTTCACTGTCAACAGAATATAAGGGCAGGGGGCTAAAGTCACAGGCTGAAAACCAGGTTGCATGGTTTCAGCAGAGATAAGCGGCGTATAATGCACCTGACAGCCACTAATCTCTGAGGATAAAGAGACTGGAAGGTTTAATGTCCATATACACATTAGATTATCAGCCGCATCTGCTATGAAGGAGCTCGAGTCTCTCCCGTTTCGCTTTCTTAAATGGGTAAAATTGCAGAGTGCGGGTCAAAACAAACCACTTTGCTATTTTTTTTTTAGTTTTCAAAAACTGAGGATTTTTGAATTTTATAGTTTGCCTCTCGTTTCCTATGACCCGTTCCCAAGGCAAGGATCGCTGCTCTGAAGCTAACCAGGTCATTGGATCTGACCAAATGGTGGGCGCAGAAATTGGGCGAGCAGTGCAACAGCGCCGCTGGTCCAAACTGGCAATCAGGAGCACACGGCAGCTCATTTCCCTCCCTGGCAAGCACAAAGTCGGGAGGCAGGGAAGCACAACACGAGAATTGCACTTTATAAAATATGTCCAGTCTGAATAGACACCTAATTTGTCTCTGACACCTGTATAAGAGACACTCGAGCATATATATATATTTTTCTCCTGGAGCACAGAGGGTCCTGCACCCTGAGCGAGCACGCTAGGTGTGGCATGCAAGTAAGGAGCACAGGGCAAGTCATTGCATAGAGTACAGGGTGTGTACACGGAGGAGGGGGAAGTGGCGGAGACTGCAGCCGGTTCACATTCCAGACACCTCACCTGCCCCCTTTCTCAAGGACGCCCCTATCCCAGTCATGAAACTATGACCTGGAAGGTGCAAGAATGTCAGGAATTAGGGTATTTGCGTGCGCTCGCTGGGCAGGTCTCCCAGCTAAGGGGACAGGGTGTTGTAAAAGAACAATGGAAATTTTCTGATCCGCAGGTGAAAGAATTTTGTCAGTGCAATATATGAGTAAGCGAGTGCTGTAACAGGTGCCGCATCCAAAGGATGTCCTCACCCACCCCGCCATATTGATGCAATAAAGGGCCGGGCCTCTCACTGCAAAGGTATTCACACCTTCCTAACCCTGCCATTGCTGCAATGTGAAACCTGAATCCGGGCCACCTCCTATGAAGATTAGGGATTGCTAATCTAAGCCTGGTCTGGGGGTTGCATGCAGTTTCTGTATCGGGAGCTGCCACGCAAGGGTTAAACGGCAGGCATTGTATTTTGCTTCGAGCGATAATTGTGCGCCTATTTCAGGAGACGTGACTCAGTCTGGAGTTAGGGGGGGATGAGGGCCCCAGGAAATGACCCAGAATGTTTTTCTTACTAGAGGTCTCCTGACTGGCACCCACCCTTGCCTCTGCCCAGATGCCATGTGTTGGGTGGTGCCCATGTCATGAGATCTTCTTTCCGTGTCCTGCACAGATTCAGCGACCTTTCTACTCCTTCCAACCAGAGCACCATATTGTGAATCATTTATTCTCCAGGCCGGGGATCTTGGTGTAATCATTTACTCACTTC